>NC_136411.1:226248939-226848939 GCF_051521515.1 Lactuca serriola | reverse complement strand
TATGTAAAAGTATGTGAATTTCACCTTCTTATGTATTATGTAAAACTATGTGGTTTTGGTATAAGTAGGATGCTATAATTGAAAAAAAAAATAAAAATACATTATTTTTATAAATTGAAAAAAAAACACAAAAAAAAAACTATAAAATTGTTTAAAAACTTATATACAAAAACTAGAAAGCTTCTAGTTTTTACCCAAGCTAACTCCAAATTAATTAACCAATAAGTTATATAGTTAACTTATAATTGGAAAAAAAAACACAAAAAAAATTATAAAATTCTTTAAAAACTTATATACATTTTAATCTCGACGGTAAAAAAAACAACACAACAACATAATACGTATGTAAAAGTATGTGGTTTTCTTATAAGTAGGATGCTATAATTGAAAAAATAAAAATAAAAATACATTATTTTTATTAATTGAAAAAAAAACACAAAAAAAAACTATAAAATTGTTTAAAAACTTATATACAAAAACTAGAAAGCTTCTAGTTTTTACCCAAGCTAACTCCAAATTAATTAACCAATAAGTTATATAGTTAACTTATAATTGGAAAAAAAAACACAAAAAAAATTATAAAATTCTTTAAAAACTTATATACATTTTAATCTCGACGGTAAAAAAAAACAACACAACAACATAATACGTATGTAAAAGTATGTGGTTTTCTTATAAGTAGGATGCTATAATTGAAAAAAAAAATAAAAATACATTATTTTTATAAATTGAAAAAAAAACACAAAAAAAAACTATAAAATTGTTTAAAAACTTATATACAAAAACTAGAAAGCTTCTAGTTTTTACCCAAGCTAACTTACAAGTAATTTTAATTAAAATTAATTAAAAAAATGCATAAATAAAAATTTTTAATTTATTTTTTTTCATTTCTTTATTACTTAATTTTTGTATTATTTTAGATGTAAATGTCTATTCTTACACCGCATGTATAGTCAATGGTGTTAGGTTTATGGTACTTAGTCGTGACACACAACGTACAACACAAAACTCTGGGGTTTTAGCGGTGGGTGAGAAAGGGGAGAAGTATTATGGCCAGTTAGAAGAGATTATACAGTTGAGGTATACACATGATTATTCAACTGTACTATTTCGTTGCAAGTGGTTTGATACTCGAACAGGAGTTATTTCTAGTGATAGTTTCACCAGTATCGACACACGACGCGAAGCATACAAAGATGATCAACTCATATATGCGTCACAAGCCAAACAAGTGTTCTACATCAGAGAGCCAAACAATAACCATCGGTGTGTTGTCGAGCATGTTAATCATCGAAGTATTTGGGATCTACCATCGAACGATGACCTTGTTCAAAATGTTGACAATGTCTCACACGAAAATGTAGACGATGTCGATGTACTTCAAAATATCTCTTCATCCGATGCTCCACTTTTTATCGATTTCAGCATGTACTTTCAAAACATTCCTAGAGTCATTGTTGATGTAGAAAGTGCATCTGAAGTTCCTCCGCCAACTGGTAGAGTCAATGATGTTTCTGATTGCGATACTGATTACGATGACACCGATTCTGACTATGATACCAAAGAAGACACTGAAGGATATGAGGAAGATTCTGATTAGAATAGTTCTTATGTAATATGTATTTGTAATATGTGTTTGTAATATGAACTGTATTTGGATTTCTAGTTTAAATGGAAATGTTTATTCCTATCTAAATGTTTATTCCTATCTAAATGTTTATTTCTATGTAATGTGTATCTATAATAAAAATTGTATTTGTATATCTTATAATTTTTCAGGAAATGATGAGAGTGTGGCTGTTGTTTATGTTTACCATGGTTGCTATCATGGGTCGTGGACATGGGGGAGACGGAGCTGAGGACCCACCTTTCCCAGGTGGTAAAGGTCCTGGCCAGCACGAGCTGGACGGTAAGTCGTATCATGGATTTTTATTTACTATTTTTGTTCAATTATCATAAATTAAATGTCGTTTCTAATAATTTTTAATTACATTTGTAGTTGAGGGACGTGCCCGAAGGAAAGCTTGAGGAAAAGCAAAAAATATAAAGCTTGAAAAAGCAATCTTGCAGAACCAGGGGAAACCAATACCCATGCAATTTGATAGGGATATCACATTTAATCCCGTAGGAGAGGCGGGAGACATGTTTTCCCGAGAAGTTGGGAAAACAATGTGGCAGATGGTCCCTTTCGACAAATGGAGTTGGAAAAGAGTTTCCCCTGATATAAAGGACACTGTATTACAACATTTAGCGGTAATTATTTATTTAATTATATTTTATAGGTTTAACTATAATTGTTTCTTACTTGGTTAACTTTTTTTTTATTGTAGACAAAGTTTGATCTCAATCAAATGTACCAGGATGCACAAGCTACTTTATTGACAGAGAGTTTTCAAGCAGCCTTGTTAAGAGGTTTTCGAGAGCGTAAAGCCGACGCAAAAGAATATTTCAAGATGGTCGGAGGGTATGAAGATATCCCGAGAGCATTGGCAAATCCTCCGGATGGTATGCTTGTTGATACCTGGGAGAAGACAGTTGAGTATTTTCAAACTGACGAACACAAAATTGCTTCAGAAAGGAACAAAAAAATCCGTGAAAAGCAAACAATTGTGAATTGTGGGGGTTCGAGCTCGTATAGCAGTACTTGCTATAAGAAGGTACCATACGATACATGTAATTATTTATTTAAAATATAATCTAATTTTTAAACTTAAACAGAACCTTAAGAGAGTGGAAACATTTCGCAAAGCTCATACCGATAAGAATGGTGTATTTGTTACTGCTGAATCGGAACAACAATATGTAAGTATTTAATTATAATTTTATCATATATTTAAATGTTTATTTATACTTAATTGTTACTCACTTTTGGAAGTTACAGAATCGGTTAGTTGAAGAGCTGCTAGAACAAACTCAAGGTGAAAGTGAGTTTACGCCAACTCAAGAAAGAGCTACGTTCGAGAAAGTATTAGGAGAGCGACGTGGCCACATTAGAGGCATTGGCCGCAAACATTCTGGTCTCCCGACGATTCCACAGCCTTCGCAACCATCACAACCACCATCACAGGTAAAATAGCAATCTACTTTAGCATTGTAAAATGCATGTTGATTTGGTAGTTTTGGTTTTGTGGTGGTTATTTGCTAAAAAGTTTGGTAATTTGGTTTTTGTCCCAAGTGCAAAATAGAGCAATGTACTTTGGTTTTCTATCTTACTTTAAAAATAACAATGTATTTTGATAGTTTTTGTTTATGTTTGACGATCTAACTTATAAGTTTATATATATTGTTATTAATTATGTAGTTGGAAAATCTTCGTGCAATGCTCGCCGACCCGGCATGTAGGGATGAGCTTTATTCGTTTTTTCAATCCCAAAATAATCAAGGAAACGATGGGAACGGCGATGAGGGTATGTAAGAATGAGTTTTATTTGCATATGTTGTCTCGTTTTGCTACTTAGTAGATTGTAAAAATTTTGTTGTTTTGCTACTCGGATAGTATGACTTTTGATATTTAATTGTATTTTGGATGTTTGTTTGTAATAGGATGTTTGTTTGACACTATTATGTTTGATATTTAATACCGGCAACGAAAATCATTATTTAAAAAAAAAATTGAAAACAAATTACCGGCGACACTTTTACCGGCGACAGAGCTCATTACCGGCGACACTTTTGCCGGCGACACTTTTACCGGCGACAAATGTCATTCCCGGCGACAACATTATTAGCGGCGACACTACTCATTAGCGGCGACATACTAATAGCGGCGACTATTATCATTAGCGGCGACAAACTGATCAATAGCGACGAGGCAGTAGCGGCGACTCATTACCGACGACGCGTCGCCGCTATTATCAGTACCGGCGACTTTTGGGACTTTTACCGGCGACTTTTGGGACTTTTACCGGCGACTTTTGGGACTTTTACCGGCGACTTTTGTCGCCGGTAATGGCCTTTTTCCTTGTGGTGTAAACCATTTTCTCAATATGGAGACTTCCATATAATTAAATAAAAATGTAACATAGTTGAGTTTTTATAAACAAATGTTAAGTTTGTTGGGTTTTTCTGAATACACAAAACATGATTGAAGCTTTTTGAACGGTTTGAAAACTTCGTTGGGCTCTTAAGTCATTTCTCCATATATATATATATATATATATATATATATATATATATATATATATATATAAATCATTTTAGGCGAGTATGTAACTAAAAAACACTTAAAAAGCTAGTATAATATAAGGAATTCTAACCATAAGCATTGCTGAGCTTTTCGGTAGTTCCGAATGCAATTGTAACAAGAAGACAACCTATCATAAGAAGATAGTTCATTTCGGGTATGAAAACTTGTCCTTCATACTTACTAGAAGTATGAACAGTTTGAACAAGAGGAAAGCATCAGTGGCGGATTTAATGCATCACAAGTGGGGTGTATGGCCCCACTTAAAAATTGATCCCATGGGAAATTTTAGAAAAAAAAAAGTTTTTGTTATGTAATTGAACAATTGGCACCGGTTAAACTTTCCTTTGGCACCGGTTAATTTGTATCATATTTTTCTTTTATATATTTTGGCCTTTTGGTTCTGGATCCGCCACCGGAAAGAATCCGAGTGAAAGCGACTGTTTAATGATGGAGAAAGTCCCCGATATCATCGCTTGACTTGCTATAATTGCAGCCAAAACAGCTACTACAAACACCAGCCAATACAACTCCTTGGGAACCGATTTATAGAAAGTATCCGACACTTCATCGGAGTGCTTTCGTAGCCACGACGCCTGACCACTATACATTGTTATCAACGCTGGATAAACCACACAACACATGCTTATTTGTATCGATTTCACTGTAAAGTGGCCAACATCAGCGAACATGGCCTCGGTTCCTGATAAAATGGAATGATCATGAGTGTCAGAAAGACAGAAACTTTTACGAAATTGAAACAAAAAAGTTTGGTGGATGGAGAAGTACCAGTAATGGCCATGACAGTGCCACCAAGAGAAATCCAGGCGTCCTTTTTGTTTCGTTTGAAGTAATCGATGATGTATTTAGGGTTTATGGCTCTAGCGACAGAAGGGTCGAACTTGAAGAAATTGTAAACACCAACTCCAACATTGAGGGAGAACCAGAGACAAATGATAGGGGCGAAGGTATATCCAACTTTGTCAGTTCCAAACCTTTGAACCATGAACAATGTAATCAAGATTACGACTGATATCGCAACGATCCTCCCTGCATATCACACGATTTCCATGACGTCATAAATTAAACCTTTTCTTTGAAGAAATGGTTAAACTTGGTAAATCTTTATCTAATTACGCAAAACCAAAGTTAATTTACCTTCTGTTATGGTACTTGTTGCGTTCTTAAGCCCTGATACAGCCGACAAAACTGTAAAGTAAATTAAACAAACGATATGTTAACTAAACGTTATTAAAATCAGTCGATTTTGAATGTAAGAAATTAAAAGGGTAAAAGTAGAGACCAGAGATGGAGGGTGTGAGGATGCCATCGCCAATAACCATGGAGGTTCCAAGCATGGCAGCGAATAGAAGTGAGAACTTGACAAAGGTTCGAGTCTCCAGATTTTTCTTGATCTTTGAAGCTATTTTGTTAGTCTTGTTGGGTAACTCAAGTCGAAAATTTCACACCTCATGGTGCTCCGCTTGCTCACTAGGGATCAAACCCACGTTCGGGTATCGACAAAGTTTGGAGTACAATGCAAAAGTACCCCCTTGTTACACCACAACATGCATGCAACACTTCATCAGATATTTGATAATGATTAATCTAGCAAGTTAGTTTCTTCAAAGCACACATTATTTGATGCTAACTACGTACTTTTTATATATTTGTTATGATTTTAACAACAAATGAATAAGCAAGAACAAGCGAGAAAGGATGCATTAATTACCATCTCCATTATCATGCGTAAGATGATCATGACATACTTGATAACAGGTATTAACGTGATGGTGTAAAAGATGATGGACAAAACACCTAAAATGTCGTCTTCATGTTTGATGCCATTGGTGAATGTGGTTGCAAACAGATACAGCGGTGATGTCCCGATGTTGACATAAACTACCCCTAAGCTTTGAAAAGCTAGTGTCAGTATCACTCTCCAATCCTTTGTGAATGTAATCCAAGTTTGCAGCATGTTTTTATTTACTCTTTTACCAAGTGTAAGTGTTTTGAATAAGTCCAACCCATGTAGTCATGAGGTCCCTGTTTTTATGCAGATAGGAAGGGTCATTTTCCTAGTTTTCAGTTCAGTTTTAGCTGTTTAAATAGAGTGACAATATGTACGTTCAAAGTATCTTTCTTTTCTGTTTTTGGTGAATAAAGCGCAGATTTGCCCCACTGTGTTTTTCTTATCCTGTCCCCTGTTATACTTTATTTTGTTCCCTGTTATTAATCAGTGAAGAAAGTCTTTTTTTTGGTATTTTATCTAACATTTGGTATCAGAGCACAACTTGGTGCATGCCAAAATACCAGTCTCGTGAAGAGATGACAGGGAATAACAACAATGGTGAGAAGGATGGTATGGTCACTCTTCATTACCCGATGCTGTCAAGGAACAACTACTCTGCATGAGCCATCAAAATGAGGGTCTTCATGCAAGCCCAAGGAGTGTGGGATGCAGTGGAACCAAGAACAGCAAATACAGCGGTAGAAGTAAAGAAGGATAAGTTGGCTTTGGCAGCCATTTATCAGGGAATACCTGAGGATTTGTTGCTGTCATTGGCTGAGAAGAAAACAGCCAAAGAAGCTTGGGATGCCTTGAAGACCATGTTTATGGGGGTAGACAGAGTGAAGATAGCAAGAATACAAACTTTAAAGGCCAAGTTTGAAGCCTTGAATATGAAGGAGTCAGAAGCTGTAGATGAGTTCGCTGTGAAAGTGAGCAATATAGTAAGCACTATGCATACACTGCGGGATACAGTTGAAGAATCTTATGTAGTGAAGAAACTACTTAGAGCAGTCCCTCCTAAATTCCTTCAAATAGCCTCAACCTTGGAGCAGTTTGGGAACTTGGATGAAATGACAGTTGAAGAGGTGATTGGGAGACTGAAAGCACATGAAGAACGCATGAAAGGTCATAGTGAACCGGATGACAGAAAGCTTCTCATGACTTACCAAGAATGGACTGAAAGGAACAAGAAGAAGGCTGAAAGTGACTCCAAAAGCACCCCAACAGGGAACCGTGGTGGATCTGGATCGTCACGGGGAAGAGGAAGGGGTCGAGGCAGAGACGGTGGATGCGGTGGTCGTGGAAGAGGCAGCTATCAACACCAAAAAAATGGAAAAAATGGTGGGTCCAACAGTCAAGACAAAAGTAGTGTACAATGCTACAATTGTCAAGACTATGGACATTATGCTGCTGAATGTAAGAACCCAAGAAAAGAAAGAAACCAAGAAAATAACTTGATTCAAGAAGATAATGAACCAGCCCTCTTATTGTCATCCCTTGAAGATAGAGAAGTCGGTGAAGTATTCTTAAATGAAGAAAGTGTGAATCCAAGGTTAAGAACAAGGGAAGGAGAAGTGAACCAAACTAAAGTGTGGTACCTTGACACTGGGGCAAGCAATCACATGACAGGTGACAAGGACAAGTTTCGTGATCTGAACAAAAAAATTCAAGGGTATGTAAAGTTTGGGAATGCATCCAAAGTTAGAATTGAAGGAAAAGGCTCAATTGTGTTTCAGTGCAAGGATGGTAGTCAAAGAAAGCTGAATGAGGTATACTACATTCCCGATTTATGTAGTAATATAGTTAGCTTGGGACAGTTAGCAGAGGGAGGAGATGAAATCAGGATAAAAGACCCATTTTTATGGGTTCATGATGCTACTGGAAAACTGTTAATGAAGGTCTAAAGATCAGCCAATAGACTCTACAAGATAGAGCTGGAAGAGGCTAAAGCAGTGTGTCTGACTGCTTAAATCAATGACCCAACGTGGTTGTGGCATGCAAGATTGGGGCATATAAACTTCAATTCAATGAAGCACATGTCAGACAAGAAGTTGATTGAAGGGTTACACAGGATAAGCATTCCTTCACAGCCTTGTGAGGGGTGTTTAGTGGGAAAGCAGACAAGAAATTCCTTCCCCTCACATACGATTTACAGAGCAAAGAAGAGGCTGGAACTTGTTCATGGGGATTTGTGTGGTCCGGTCTCACCCCCTACACCAGCAGGGAATCGATATTTCATGCTCTTAGTGGATGATTATAGTAGAGTTATGTGGGTGTATTTGTTGAAAACAAAGGATGAGGCTTTCCAAACGTTCAAGAACTTCAGGGTAAAAGTGGAAATTGAAACAGGTGAGAAGATGAAGGTTTTTAGAATGGATCGTGGTGGTGAGTTCTTGTCAAACGAGTTCACCACATATTGCAATGAAACAGGTTTGGATCGTCACTACATTGCACCATACTCTCCACAACAGAATGGTGTTGTGGAGAGACGGAATCGAACCGTCCTGGAGATGGTTAGAAGCTACCTGTTATCAATGAATGTGCTTGATGTTCTATGGGGTGAAGCTGTGAACCATGCTGTGTATGTTCTAAACAGGTTCAACACCAAAGCGTTAAAGGAATCAACACCATATGAGATGTGGACCGGGAGAAAACCACAAGTAGGACACCTCAGGGTGTTCGGATGTGTTGAACACATGATGGTGGCTCAGAACTATCGAAAGAAATTGGAAGATAGAAGCAAAAGAGTTGTGCATATTGGAGTTGAGAAAGGCACCAAGGCATATCGGTTACTAGATCCAATCACAGGTTCGATGTACGTGAGTAGAAACGTGGTATTTGAAGAAGATAAGGTATGGATATGGGAGAAGACGACTAAGATTAAGCCGACACCAGGAATGAGTTTCACAGTTGAAGGGTTTGACTTCAACGAGCATGAGCATGAGGAAGTTGGGCCTATCCCTGGTACACCAAACGAAAATGTGATGTCACAGCCTGAAGAAGATTGGATCGAAGATGCATCTCAGCCCATTAGCTCACAATTAGACCCACAATTAAGCCCACAATTAGACACACCTAATACGCCTGTTTCGCAAGTCGGCTCTCCTAGTACCGCCTCAAGCTCCACAGGCGGTGGAGCACCAAAGCGCTATAGACTTATGTCGGACCTGTACGACCACACAGAGCGTCTCATGCTGGTTCACGATGAGGAAGAACCGACCTCATATACAGAAGCGAAGAAAAGAACGGAGTGGGTCAATGCTATGAAGGCCGAATTGACCGCAATTGAAAGAAATAATACCTGGAGGTTAGTCGATCTTCCAAAGAATCGAAAGCCAATTGGTTTAAAGTGGGTTTTCAAGGTGAAACGAGACCCAAATGGAAGGATTCTGAAACATAAAGCAAGAATTGTGGCGAAGGGGTATGTTCAGAAGCAGGGGATCGACTATGAAGAAGTCTTCGCACCGGTGGCAAGAATTGAAACGGTACGTGTAATACTAGCCCTTGCAGGTTGCAATGGATGGCGTGTGCATCATCTAGAAGTGAAATCAGCGTTTCTGAATGGTAAGCTGGAGGAGGAAGTCTATGTGTCTCAACCTGATGGGTTTGTAAAAAGAGGTGAAGAGAACAAGGTGTATAAACTCTCGAAGGCCCTGTATGGGTTAAAGCAGGCACCCCGGGCATGGAATGCGTGCTTAGACAGATATTTGAAGAGTTTGGGATTTGCAAGATGCACACAAGAGTACTCGGTTTATACGAGGAAAAGAGAAGGAAAATTTCTGATAATTGGAGTATATGTCGATGACCTCCTGGTAACAGGAAACTGCCATGAAGAAGTGAAGTGCTTCAAACAAGAGATGAATGAAAAGTTTGAGATGAGTGATCTCGGGCTCTTGAGTTATTATCTGGGTATCGAGGTACATCAAGATGATGCAGGAATCACTCTTAAACAAGAAGCATATGCAAAGAGTATTTTAACCAAGACCCGGATGCTACATTGCAATCCCACAACAAGTCCATTGGAACACAAAGTGCAGTTAACCAAGGATGAAGAGGGGGAATTAGTGGATCCAACCGAGTACAAGAGCATCGTAGGTGGACTAAGATATTTAACTCATACTCGTCCCGATATATCCTTTGCTGTTGGGGTGGTGAGCCGGTTCATGGAAAAGCCTACCACGAAACACCTTCAAGCTGTAAAGGGCATACTCAGATATGTGAAAGGCACTTTAGACTATGGTTTAGCTTATACTAAAGGAGAGGGCAAGGTTACAATCTCCGGGTACTCCGACAGTGACCTGGCAATGGATGTTAATGATAGAAGAAGCACCAGCGGAATGGCGTTCTATGTAAACGAGAACTTGGTCACTTGGTCCTCTCAAAACAGTGATGCGTGGCATTGTCCTCGTGTGAGGCGGAGTTTATGTCAGCCACCATGGCAACATGTCAAGGGATATGGCTGCGTTGTCTGCTTACTGAGATAACCGGGGAAAGAGTTGCACCAGCAACCTTGTATGTTGACAACAAGTCTGCTCTTGATCTCATGAAAAATCCAGTTTTTCACGGGAGAAGCAAGCACATTGACATGAGATTCCACTTCATTAGAGAGTGTGTAGAGAATGGTGAAATAAAAGTGACACATGTATGCAACAAGGATCAAAAGGCAGACATACTCATAAAAGCAATGGCTAAGTTGAAGCATAAGGAGATGCAAGCTTTAATTGGAGTCAGGCAGCTATCAAACTCTGGATTAAAGGGGGAAATGTGAATGTAATCCAAGTTTGCAGCACGTTTTTATTTACTTTTTTACCAATTCTAAGTGTTTTGAATAAGTCCAACCCATGTAGTCATGAGGTCCCTGTTTTTATGCAGATAGGAAGGGTCATTTTCCTAGTTTTCAGTTCAGTTTTAGCTGTTTAAATAGAGTGGCAATATGTACGTTCAAAGTATCTTTCTTTTCTGTTTTTGGTGAATAAAGCGCAGATTTGCCCCACTGTGTTTTTCTTATCCTGTCCCCTGTTATACTTTATTTTGTTCCCTGTTATTAATCAGTGAAGAAAGTCTTTTTTTTTGGTATTTTATCTAACATCCTTCGATCACAAACATTAATATCAATATTAATTAATTCCAAAAAGTTTAAATCTATGGAAATCGATAGAGTAAGTCAATAAGTATGAAATGAAATACTGACCTCAGTGTCATTGTTGTCAAGAAATTTATCAGCCTCGATATCTAAGGAATCACGCCTCTTCAAGCCAGGGTGTGGGCTTTCTGAAACTACAGGATCTGACACTGGCTCGCGGTGGATATCATCCGTGTCTTCTTTTTCTTCGAAGTTTCTTTTTCTTCCACCGGGGATAGACATGGCTCTGCTGAAAGAGAAGAAACCTTTTCTTTACAATATATAACAAAAACTCCTTAAATATTTGAGGTAGTTAAACTTAGATATGTCGCGTTTCTTAAAACTATGCATAAATCAAATTCATCCGGCCCGTTTACAAATGTTCTACACGTTTTTTTTTTTTTTTTTTTTTTTTTTTTTTTTTTTTTTTGAAACCGCATATTTTATTACATATTAGAGGAAGGGAGAAAGAGAAACTGTATATTCTTGATAAGCCAAATTGGCATAGACTTATACAAACAAATAAAACAAAAACCAACTGCGTTCTCACTAGTTAATTACAAATTAAGCTCCATGTAACAAACTTTTAACTAATTAATTACAAATTAAATTACTAATATATCCATGTAACTAACATAACAGCCAAAGTGAAATAAGCTCCAATATTCCTCCCTCAAGATGGAGAGGAAGAATATATATTCTTCAATCCCATCTTGACCACAAAAGGTTGTAATTGAGTAGCAGATAAAGGTTTGGTGAACATATCTGCTAGTTGATTTGCAGACTTGATTGACATTAATCTAATTGTTTTATCAACCATTTTATCCATCAAAAAATGACAGTCAACTTCGATGTGTTTAGTACGTTCATGAAATGTATGATTGGTGGCAATTTGTATTGTTGCATCATTATCATAAAAAAGCAACACAAAATCAGACACCAAAATCTTTTAGAATTTGTTTTAACCAAACCAATTCAGATGTAGTTGTGGCCATGGCACAATATTCTGCTTCAGCAGATGAACGAGAAGTAGTAGATTGTTTCTTAGATTTCCATGGGACCAAAGAATCTTCCAAGAATAAATAAAACCCAGTAATAGATCTTCTAGAATCTTTACACTTGGCTCAGTTAGAATCACAAAATCCTTTAAGTTTCAGGGAAGAAGAAGACGATAAGAAGATACATTGACCAAGGGATCCTTTCAAATATCGTATGAGACGAATAGTTGCATTGTAATGATGAACCTTGGGTTGTGACATAAACCGGGACAATTGTTGTACAACATATGTAATGTCTGGTCTTGTTGTATTTAGGTATAACAAACGACCCACAAGCGTTCTATATTTAGAAGGATCTGAATAAATGGCCCATGTATCAGACAAACTTGTTCTTGGTTCCATTGGAGTAGATTTTGCTTTAGATCCCAATAAATCGGCATCTTCTATTAACTACAAAGTATAATCTCTCTGAGAGACGAAAATACCTTCAACAAATTTTGCTATCTCCAATCCCAAGAAATATCCCAAACTACCAAAATCTTTCAACTCAAATTCTTGACTCAACAAGTCTTTTAAGTCATTAATACCTTTGGAATATGATCCAGTGATGATTATATCATCAACACATACCAAAAGAGTAAAATACTCAATACCAGATCCTTTATGAAAAAGAGAATCAAATTTAGATTGAATAAAACCTTTTTTGAGCATGAATTGAGAAAACCTTTCAAACCATTGTCTAGATGCTTGCTTAAGACCATATATGGACTTATTCAATTTGCATACAAGTCTTGAAGATGATGGATGAATAGAAGTGTCGGAAACATTAAGAGGCTGTTTGTTTTTTGTCTGCAGATCTGCGTGACCTCTTTTGTCTGCGCCGCGCAGACCACGCGCAAACATACGAGCTTCCAGTGTGTTTGTTTTTCGGAAGTCTGCAGACATAGAAACATCTGCGCGAGCTCTTCATGCCACAGACTTGGCCTTGTGTCTTTAGAGGTCTGCACACTTTAATCAACCTAAAAAAAGAAAAAAAAACATACGCATCTTATTTCTCTCGACATATCATATCAGCGCCTCCTTCCTTCTCACCATTCAACCATCCGTCCTTCATCGTTCGTCTTCTTCCTCTCGTTGTTGTTGCCATCCAGACTGTAGGTCGTCCACAACAGTCCTGTTGTCGACGTCTACAGCTGCCGCCGACATCCATCGCTACCTCCTCACGATCAATGACTCCCTTCATCATTGATTTTCTTCAGCCTCGTCTCCTCTTCTTGTCGTCGAACATCTCCCGGTCGGCGCCGCTGCTACCTTGTCGAACCACCGGACTAGAGGATCTCCTAAAAATAGGTTATTTTTTAGTTTCTGTAATTTATGCTAAATCATGCTACAATTCGTTGTAAAACCCATTTTAACGTTTAATCTAGCATCTCAGTTTCTCTTTGGAGTTCTAAGAAAAGAATGAAATTGAAATTGAAGGTGATTTGGTGGTTAATATGAAGATAGTTGTTCATATAGTCTGACATTACACATTTGCCCACCACGTATTGGATGAAATTCTTGAGAGAGATTTGAGGTCTTTGAAAAATAAAGATTGGTTGATTGAGTTGAAAAATATATATTTTCTTCCTATCATATGAAGATTTTCATTGAAGATTGGTTGATTGGGTTTAACAATCCCATGAGTTCAAGCTATTGGTTGAATCAGCAGTATATGTATCTTTCTTCACATTCATTAGTCTCCAACATAATTTTACTATAAATTGTAATTACATTGTTGATACATCTTTCTAAATCGTCATTCCAGAAATATCAATGTATAAATGCTAAAGTAAATTTTGCAAATTTGATGTTTCTCAAATTGAGAGTGTGATTAAGGAGTACTTAATATTTTGCTACATTTATTAGATAAGATGAGTTAATGGTTGGATATATAGTGACCCACATGATTTTAACTACTTGCAGTGTCAACAGAGGAATGGAGTTTGGCTTGCTGGTTTATTTTCTCTTGGTGGTGGGCAAGGGATGATTGGTTGGTGGAACATATTTCTTTTTTATGTGTTTGGTGTAGGTTTGAATTCAATTAGTCAATTGGTTTTGCTAATACATTTCCGATTGCTAATGAAAACATAATTTGTACTACTTATTAAAAAAATATTACCTTGAAGTTTACATCCTTTGATCGTAACTTTGTAGATGTCGGTTTGGTTAAATATGATTTTTGATTTCATGTGCATCATTTAATTGTTTTATATTAACATATAAGATCATGGTTATTAAGATTATATGATCTTAAACAATTTAGATATTGGAATCTTAATATCCCACTTAATGGTAATAATAATTTTTTTACGTTGAAGTTGTAATATTTTTAATTATTTTAACAATCTACAGACTTTAAAAAACGAACAGTCTTTTTCTTGCAGGTTGCAGACATTTGGTCCACCTCTTCTTCTGTAGATGTCTGCAGATATGGTCCGCAGACCGCAAACATTTTACCTCTAAAAAAACAAACAACACCTAAGATCAGGAGGTATATCCGTAAAAACCTCTTCATGTAACTCTCCATTAAGGAAAGCATTGTTGACATCCAGTTGCACCATATTCCATTTCTTAATAGCTGCAATGGCTAAAAGAACTTTAACAATTACAAGCTTAACAATGTGTGAATATGTTTTAAAATAATCAATGCACTCTTCCTTATTAAATCCCTTTGCTATAAGCCTAGCATTGTATCTTTCTATTTTACCATCACTACCATGTTTAATCTTGTAACATCCCAAAATTTAAGACCAAAAATTTCTTTTTAATAAAACATTACTTTAAACAAAGACATCATTCCAAAACATAATCTGAGTATAAGTTTTCAAAACACATGTTTATTATCAGAGTAAACATTCCCAGGCTGACTAATCTATGGTGTGTGTCATGCGATCACCCTGAGCTCCTCCCTCCGCTACCGGAAGTACCTGAAAACCAAAACTGAAAACCGTAAGCACGAAGCTTAGTGAGTTCCCCACCTTACCACATACCATGCAAAACCATATACTGCACATACTGGGCCACGCCTGCTATTCTAGGCCTCGCCCTCTACTTCGGGCCTCGCCTGATACAACGGCCCCGCCGCTCCAGGCCCCGCCTGGCTTCGAGCCCCGCTCGGATACAGATCTGTTTCACTTTAGGCCTCGCCTGTCACAGGGCCTCGCCCACTAACATATAATAGCACATAAACATATCACATAACATTACATAAACTAAACATATACTAACAACTCTTGCTCTAAGGCCTCGCCTATCTCTGGGCCCCGCCCGTGTCCTGCTACTGATGAGTCATGGAACCTCGTCCATACTCCTGCTGATAGTGAGATATGGACCCAGCCCACCCTCACTCTTTTCCTAACTTGGGCCTCGCCCCTGCTCTGCTGCTACTGAGATGTGGAACACCATCCACACTCTGCTATTGGTGAGATACGGGACCTCACCCTCACTCACCTCCCTACCAGGCACATACAAGTATGACACAGACAACAAGTATAAACTATCACATAAACCGCTCCTTGGGCACCCGCCCTTTATCATTGGACCTCGTCCGAATATCATACTAGCATACTGTGCCTAGGGCTAACCCCCGGGTCTTCTACTCATAACTACATGGGCTGGCATTGTGGCCGTATACCCATTCATACAAAGGGAAACTCACCTGATACTGTTGTACTGCTGCTGCTAACCCCTTTGACCGCTACCTGACCACTGACTCCGAACTGCTGCTCCGCTAGCTCCCCGAGCTACCAATATCAACATAACACTTAGTCTAACTGACCTTCAAAGGTCAACCAAGTCAACTCTGGACAAAGTCAACATCCTAGTCAAAGTCAAGCTTCCAGGTCAACCCTATTCGTCGAGTCACCCTACTGACTCGCCGAGTTCATAAGTCCAGAGTCTTTCCACTCGCGACTCTACTCGCCGAGTCATCCCCTGACTCGCCGAGTCTACTGATTCCCGATTCCTGTCCTGTCCAACTCACTGAGTCCTGGCTCGACTCGCTGACTCGAGACTTAACTCGAAGGATTTGGGACCACGCGACCTGACTCGCCGAGTCTAAGAACAGACTCGCCGAGCACTCGGCAATCTTCATCCAACTCGTCGAGTTCATGCCTATCTTCATCCGACTCGACGAGCTGTTCATCCCACTCGTCGAGTTCCTCCTCATCTTCAAGCTACTCGCCGAGTCCACTCGAAGGACTCACCGAGTCCAATAAGATCCACTTACATGCAGAGGACTTCTGAGTCATGCATGAACTCCAAACTGTAGATCTACCCTTCCCAAGCCTATTCCCCACGTAAAGTTGCAAACTTTACGTGTAGAAAGGGAGATCTAGGCAAAATGCACTAATAACTAGGGTTTAAGACCAAGAGGCTCCAAATTCCACCCAATGGCTGATACTTTACGGGATTCTAAACCAACACAAGCATGGATCTGAGGTAGCAACCTCAGATCTGGATCTCAAGCTCAAGATTGATCTAAAACATGGCTTAAAATCCCCAAAACTCATAACCAAGGAAAATCTGGAGGAGAGAAACGACTTAATAACTTCAAATGCTCTGAAATGCTCCCCAAGCTTCGGATCCAAGACCACTCCTTGATGCTTCAAAGATTCCCACTCCTTCTTCTTCCTTAAAACCACTCAAAATGGCTAAAAGCTTGAATGAACACAATGGAGGCTTAAGGTGCGGCGTTCTGGGTGTGAGAGGCTGTAAAGGAGCCCTAGGAAGAAGATTGAGACGCTTAAATAGGCTCCAAGCCCCGGATTGAGGGTTTTCTTCGCACAGACCAGACTCGCCGAGTCCACTTGGCCGACTCGCCGAGTTGGTCACTTACTCCTCGACCCGGATCCCGCTCCGACTCGCCGAGTCCTTCCTTGGACTCGCCGAGTCCCTCCTAAATTTAGGGTTTCCTTTACTTTCTTGGCTTTCAAAATCTTGGGTGTTACAACTCTCCCCCACTTAAATTGAACTTCGTCCTCAAAGTTTACCATGGCCCACCGCCTGCGATCTGCCTCCAATACCCAACACCAGCCGCCTACCTGCGTTGGTCTTCCACCTGGCCATTCTGGCTAACATCAACCTCGCGGGTAAACCTCGGGTGAAACCTGACCCTGAACAACTTAGAAACAGAACTTACTCAACCGATAATCCTTCTGGTACTCACCGAGTACCGCACTGAACCCGCAGAGGTTCTCCACTAATTTCCTTGCGCGATTTCCTTGCCTTCCCAAGGCAAAGCCTCATAACCGACTTTTCCTCTGACACTGTGAAGGTCCTATCCTTCACTAACTCCATCACCACCCCCCCCCCCCCCGCTATTCCCAGAGCGGGTCATCACCGTCAGTACTCACTGACACTCCTTTCTGCCAACACTTGGTGTCGAGCACCCCTTGACTCAACTAACTGAAATCCACCATATGCTGCATACTCGCACTGCCACCGTCTGGCAATGCTACTATTCCTCGACTGACTCCCTGATAAACTGGGACCGCCCTGGTCCCTACCAACCTATCAATGACTGGATTACCGGCTCCCACCGGTAGCTTGTCCCAACACCATCACTGGTCGCTCTCAGCGACTTCCAAAGAAACCTCGACCACCTATAACTACTCAATCAATCCTGCCATCAGGCACTACAAACCTGGGATCCCCGATCCCCTAACTTGACACTAAGGTCCCTACCAGGTGCCACCTGCGCTGCTAAAACTCACGGGCCTCGCCCACGGGTCCCACCCGCTTCTCTCCTTCTAGTCTCACTAGTCTAGTCACTCTCGCTCGGGCCTAGCCCACGGGTCTCACCCAACCATGCTACTGAGCAACCCTGCTCCCAGGTCTCATCTACACTGCTAATCTCATACGGGCCTTGCCCACGGGTCTCACCCAACTATATCCTGGAGCGTCCTCTCCCAAGGTCTCACCTCTCTAGAGCTATACATGCAACTCCCTATCATTCTCATCCACTACTCAATCTTGATCCCTACCTGATCACTAGGAGATAAGGGCTTCGCCCCAACTCCACTAACGGAACTACTAAGGAATGCTACGGATTACCCATAGCCTTACATCAACATCCATTGTTGACCCCTAGTGAATGCTACAGCTGCCCTGTAGTCTTACAACACTTCCACTACTGACTGCTAATACGAAGGCACCCATGTGCCATCAGCTGCTCAAGATCCTTATTCCAACTCCCGCGAGTCCTTCGGGCGATCCACAACCTGAATTCTCACCCATAACTAACCATTACCATCACACGCACTAGCTGATGTGGAGTTTCTCAAACTCCCAACCCTGAAATCCTCAATCCATCAAACGCTAAACTACTTCTCTTCCCTCTCGGAGGTCACATACTCATTCTGGGTCTGCGTGCTCCTCTCTGGGCACACCCGGAGGATTCTCCCCCACTTCGATCCTGCTTACCCCTTGCTACTCATTACTCAAAGAGATCCCTATCTTTGCTACCATTCCATAACCCATCTACTGAGGAACCCAAGCCCGCCATAGCTAGGAATTTAGCCAATCCATCACAATCACTGCACCACTCCGAACTAGCGAAACGTACCAAATCCCTCCCAAGCATGCTACAGTTACTGCATCCTTCGACACCTTCTTCAATAGAGCACATCCCCTAACTACCATACAAATATTCAAGGTATGCAGATGGCATATAACTTGATCACAATCAACCAATCAAAATAAAATACTTTTACCGCTAATGATGCAGAACCATAACAATGAAATCATGCACAAATAAAAGAACTGAAAATGGGAAATTGCATACCTGCAACGTCCGGCGTTGCTCGCGTCTCCAAGGTCGTCATCTGAAAAGCCCTGCTCCCTGCTGCAGGTGCCTCTACCCGGCCCTGACGGCCATCTGCGATCCTCAAAGTTGCAGGGGCGGGTGCCATCACCCGTCCTGCCGAAGACAAACTGGGGCACTGGGCCTTCTTGTGGCCCCGCTGGTTGCAATGAAAACATATCATGTCTGATACCTATGCGGCGGTAACAATACAATCCCTGCTGAAATGACCAGTCCGACCGCACGTGAAGCAGCCAGACTCACCACCGCTACCACTCCTGCACGCACCCCCATGCGCCCCACCACACTTTCCGCACCGACTGCGGTCCTGATGATCCCTCGATCTCGAATCCGATCCCTTGGGCCTTTTGCCCGAACCCGCAGCTACCTGAACCTCATCCGGCTTCCTCTTCTGGATCTGCTCCAAATCAATTTCCCTCTCCTTAGCCCGAGAAATCATATCTTCCAGCGTCTTACAGCTAGACCTGCTCACGAACTCCCTGATCTCATCCCTCAACATCTCATGGTACCGAGCCTTCTTCATCTCCTCATCCGCTACATACTGCGGTACAAGAAGAGCCCTCTCCCTGAACTTGGCGGTGATCTCCGCCACAGTCTCAGTAGTCTGCGTCAAATCCTGAAACTCTTGTGCCAGCTGCTGCACCTCAATAATCGGCGAAAACTCCGCCCTGAACCTGGCCGAGAAATCGCTCCAAGTCATCGCGTCCAACGCGACATCATCCCCCAAAGCATGACCAATCTCCTCCCACCAATCCCTCGCTCTGTCCTTCAGAAGACAGCAGGCGAGTCTAACCTTGTCCCCCTTGGGACACTTGCTCGTACGAAAAGCGTTGGCAACATCCGCCAACCATCTACTGCTAGCAATGGGGTCCCGAGCCCCATGATAATCTGGTGCCCCGCAGGCTCTGAACTCTCGAAACGTCAAGGTACGCGCTCCCATCAATGCCATCATCTCAATACGGAAGGCTCCCAGCCTCTCCTCCAAAATCTCCAGTATACCCTCCTTGACCGTGCCAAAGATCACAGGAGTCTGAGCTAAAATACTGCGCGTAACCTCAGCTGATATCAACTCTCTCATCCACTCCCCGAGCTGCTCGGCCCCTGAACCCGAGCCTGATCCCTCTCCGGTGCCTGATCCGCCCGCTGGTCTCTCTCGCAATGTCACCATGCTGAAAATATACCATAACCACTATCAGAATACTCATCACTGATGCGAGACCAAACATACCCTACCAGGTTCCCGGTCTTGTCTCGGCCTTTCTCGAATCGAGTACGGATCCTCTGCTTTCAGTAGTACGGGCCCATACTACCTTCCACATCTATCCATACTTTCCTCAGGAACTGCTTCGACTCCACCAGGTCCCTTATCCACTAATACTGCTCCCAACACTATCTCATCCTAGGCTTACCCTAGGGAAACCTCTGACTCAACTCAAACCAGTCCTCAACTGCTGAAGGTCTCCTTGTGATGCCAATTAGCCATCACCTGGATACCATCACATGCGACGAGGCTCAGATAATCCTTCAAGTAAAAGACTCGTCCCTACAACGGTTGGACTCAGACGAGAGCTGCGCAATAGGGCCAAATCCAGCACTCTGAGATTATTCAACCCTGATCACATGTGACGTGACGTATCCACCTAATGGCTAACTCCCATCACTCAAAATCCCACAATGCACAAAGCAAGCAACATTCGGACAAGGGGAAAATCTAACCACCACAAACTCAAGCAATCATGTCCAAATAGCAAGAATCTGAACTAGCATGCAACACAAACTCATAAACTCAGGCATAACCTAAACAGTCTATCCTACTACTGTCTAATCAGTACTATCATGCAGCTCAAAAGCACAAATAACAGGCACATAAGGCATCATCCCTAGATCCTTAGTCCTATTCTAGCATGCTGTTCTATCATCTGATAATCATAACATAAACTTGTATGGGTATTTTGGGGTACTTACTTGAGCTCAGTTGATTGCATGCACCACACCTCTTTTCTCTTTTCAAAGTTCTTTTCTTTCTGAATTCTTTTTGCTTTTCTTAAACTGTTTTTCGTTCTCAAAATTCTTTTTACAAAACTGTCTCTTCACTTTTGAAAACTTTTTATCCGACCCCTCAGTTTGAATTCAGGCACACCCAAGAGTATGCCCGAATCCCTCAAACCAAGGCTCTGATACCAACTTGTAACATCCCAAAATTTAAGACCAAAAATTTATTTTTAATAAAACATTACTTTAAACAAAGACATCATTCCAAAACATAATCTGAGTATAAGTTGTCAAAACACATGTTTATTATCAGAGTAAACATTCCCAGGCTGACTAATCTATGTTGTGCGCCATGCGATCACCCCGAGCTCCTCCCTCAGCTACCGGAAGTACTTGAAAACCAAAACTGAAAACCGTAAGCACGAAGCTTAGTGAGTTCCCCACCTTACCACATACCATGCAAAACCATATACAGCACATACTGGGCCACGCCCGCTATTCTGGGCCTCGCCCTCTACTTCGGGCCTCGCCTAATACAACGGCCCCACCGCTCCAGGCCCCGCCTGGCTTCGAGCCCCGCTCGGATACAGATCTGTTTCACTATAGGCCTCGTCTGTCACAGGGCCTCGCCCACTAACATATAATAGCACATAAACATATCACATAACATTACATAAACTAAACATATACTAACAACTCTTGCTCTAAGGCCTCGCCTATCTCTGGGCCCCGCCCGTGTCCTGCTACTGATGAGTCATGGAACCTCGTCCATACTCCTGTTGATAGTGAGATACGGGCCCAGCCCACCCTCACTCCTTTCCTAACTTGGGCCTCGCCCCTGCTCTGCTGCTACTGAGATGTGGAACACCATTCACACTCTGCTATTGGTGAGATACGGGACCTCGCCGTCACTCACCTCCCTACCAGGCACATACAAGTATCACACAGACAACAAGTATAAACGATCACATAAACCGCTCCTTGGGCACCCGCCCTCTATCATTGGACCTCGTCCGAATATCATACTAGCATACTGTGCCTAGGGCTAACCCCCGGGTCTTCTACTCATAACTACATGGGCCGGCATTGTGGCCGTAGACCCATTCATACAAAGGGAAACTCACCTGATACTGCTGTACTGCTGCTGCTAACCCCTTTGACCACTACCTGACCACTGACTCCAAACTGATGCTCCGCTAGCTCCCCGAGCTACCAATATCGACATAACACTTAGTCTAATTGACCTTCAAAGGTCAACCAAGTCAACTCTGGACAAAGTCAACATCCTAGTCAAAGTCAAGCTTCCAGGTCAACCCTACTCGTCGAGTCACCCTACTGACTCGCCGAGTTCATAAGTCCAGAGTCTTTCCACTCGCGACTCTACTCGCCGAGTCAGCCCCTGACTCGCCGAGTCTACTGATTCCCGATTCCTGTCCTGTCCAACTCACTGAGTCCTGGCTCGACTCGCTGACTTGAGACTTAACTCGAAGGATTTGGGACCACGTGACCTGACTCGCCGAGTCTAAGAACAGACTCGCCGAGCACTCGGCAATCTTCATCCAACTCGCCGAGTTCATGCCTATCTTCATCCGACTCGACGAGCTGTTCATCCCACTCGTCGAGTTCCTCCTCATCTTCAAGCTACTCGCCGAGTCCACTCGAAGGACTCGCCAAGTCCAATAAGATCCACTTACATGCAGAGGACTTCTGAGTCATGCATGAACTCCAAACTGTAGATCTACCCTTCCCAAGCCTATTCCCCACGTAAAGTTGCAAACTTTACGTGTAGAAAGGGAGATCTAGGCAAAATGCACTAATAACTAGGGTTTAAGACCAAGAGGCTCCAAATTCCACCCAATGGCTGATACTTTACGGGATTCTAAACCAACACAAGCATGGATCTGAGGTAGCAACCTCAGATCTGGACCTCAAGCTCAAGATTGATCTAAAACATGGCTTAAATGCCCCAAAACTCATAACCAAGGAAAATCTGGAGGATAGAAACGACTTAATAACTTCAAATGCTCTGAAATGCTCCCCAAACTTCGGATCCAAGACCACTCCTTGATGCTTCAAAGATTCCCACTCCTTCTTCTTCCTTAAAACCACTCAAAATGGCTAAAAGCTTGAATGAACACAATGGAGGCTTAAGGTGCGGCGTTCTGGGTGTGAGAGGCTGTAAAGGAGCCCTAGGAAGAAGATTGAGACGCTTAAATAGGCTCCAAGCCCCAGATTTAGGATTTTCCTCACACAGACCAGACTCGCCGAGTCCACTTGGCCGACTCGCCGAGTTGGTCACTTACTCCTCGACCCGGATCCCGCTCCGACTCGCCGAGTCCTTCCTTGGACTCGCCGAGTCCCTCCTAAATTTAGGGTTTCCTTTACTTTCTTGGCTTTCAAAATCTTGGGTGTTACAAATCTGATGGGTTTTGAGCAAAAGATACAATCCTATGTATACATGCAACCCTAACTGAAGATTTGCGTTTCTCAAATTGAACATACAATTAATAATGAACAACAAAGTATAAAACCCTAGATCTATGGATAATAATCAAAAATCACATAAGAAGGGTTATGATACATACATTTAAGATTGTTATTTTAAACAATCTTGCATCCTTGCTTGAAAGACATTTGGTAGCAAGCGCCACAAGTGTAGCGTCTCTAATGGTTCACAAACAAACTCAAGCAACTAAGGAAAACTAGAGTGAGTGAGAGAGAGAGAGAGAGAGAGAGAGAGAGTAATAGAAGAGAATTTCAGCCCTTAGGCTCTTAGAAGAGTCATAACCGAAATTTAACTCTAAGGAGGGTTTATATAGGTGTTAGGAAGGTATTTGATAAGGCAGGTGTATCCAAGATAACCCTAATCCCTTAACTTCCTCCCTAATGCATCCAAGGCACCCTTAGAGCCCAAGGAAACCCTAGAGATGTTCTAGATTTCGTTACCCTCTCTTTAGGGAGTTTCTAGAATTGCCTAATGCTCAACTATTGAACATTGTCACCTTTAGTTCCTACAATTTTAATTAACTCCTTTAACCCCAAAATTAATTCCAAATTAATTTCTGATTAAATATTAATTAAGCAATATGATTTCTAATTAATATATTATTTTAATAATACATTAATAAATCATTTATTTTGATTTCTAATTAATTTATTAACGAAGTAATAAATTAATAAATCATTCTTCTCTCTCTAACAGTCATCCTATTCAATTGTCAGGTTTGAAGGCAACCCCAAATGACTGTGCTACTATCAATTCAAGTATATATCATTTATAGTTCTGGGCTTAGACACCTAATCCAACATAATCTTGTATACCCACCTGCATCCCATAGCGTTTTTATCTTTGGGTGAATGAACAATGTTCCATGTTTGATTAGATTTCATAGCATCTAATTCTGATTCCATGACGTTGCACCATTCAAGGTATTTGGAGGCTTAGTTGTAATGTTTTGGTTCAAAGTTGGCTGAAACAGACATATCAAATGCTCTATGTTTTTATGGAAGCTTATAATAAGACAAAACATCTTGAAGAGGATATGTAGTTTTTGAAATGGGTACTTGATTACAATGAAAGTCTCTCAAGTAAAAAGGTGTATGTGAAGATCTGGTAGTTCTTCTAAGGTTACCAGTTTCTCGTAATGGATGCTCTCTTTGGAACAGTGTAAGAAAATGATCCTGTGTTGGAATGGAATCAGAAGGCTGAGGTGGAATGGATGCTCCAATAGATTTTCCACAAATAGACACTTTCAACTTCCTCATGTTCTGTATGAATGCTGATGGTAGAGATCCAACCGTGATTTTGATTCCTCTATCAACAAAGAGTAGTTTTTCTTCGATTTGATGTTTAATAATCTAGGAAACGTACGTGAGTATTGATTTTAGTCCAAATCCTTCTATACAATGTCGGAGACCCCCCGCTATACTGTCGATGAAGCTTTTTCTCCATAGGTGTTAGTACAAAATAATCTTGATCTTAAAGTCGACAAAACCATCTGCGGTTGCATCACCAACAATGATATTGTCGACTTGTTTATCATCTCAACCATGCATGATGTCATCCCACAATAGATTTATCCCTTACAATGCTTAGACATTGAGGAATCGTTGAAGTTTGAATGGGGGAGACTAATGTATTGAAGCAAAGACACCATATGGAGAAAGTAGTACAAGTGATAACACTAAACTAAATTCTTATGTTGCAAAGTAATCAAACACTAAATATAACAAACAGAAACTTAAATAAATTGAATTTATATATCAAAGATTTCACAAATCAAAAACATACTTGAATATTGATGTTTACAACAAAATTACAAACTCGAAATTATAGATTGAGGCCTGCAAATTGTAGTGTCCTAAGATTGAAATTACACTGGTATGGGTATGTCTTGAGGATACAACAATGAATTCAAGAACAAATGTTGAATATGTCAAAATTATCCATGCTTCTTTGATTTCCTATAAAAATGAAAGAGAAAGAAAATGACGTTTTTTTGTGTAATGTGATCAACCCTCAATCTGTCAAATGATCATCTATTTATAGGCCATCAAATAACAGTTAAAACTGCCAACCATCATACTTGTTCAAAAACCAAAATTAACTGCTAATTAACTACCAAGTAGGTAATTAACAATTAACATATTTTATTAATTAATAAATCATTTTTGTCATTTATTAATAAAAATAAATTATATTTAATGGCAAACCTAATCCAAGACTAAATTAATATCCAAATACACAATTCTAGTCCAAATGTCTTTTTATCTTACTTTCTCCATTTACGAATATGTAGAGACAAAGGCTTAAAAAGTTAGTTGACGTTCTTTCTTTCTCCTACGTGGGATAATGCTTTTATGTTATAAGCAAAGTTCCAATAATACCCAACATTTTCTATTAAAACTCCAAGAATACCCCACATTTGAATAGAAAATAAGAGAATTTTGATATTGAAACTAGGAAAGTATGATATTACATACATCTGAAGAGGTGTTTTAAAACTTGAACCTTTCATAGTGAGTACTACTTGCATCTACTTTATGGGTGGTGAACTAGAGTCTTGAACTTACCACTTTATATAGTAGAGTGAATACAATAATAAGTTTAACACATATCATAACTAAACATGGATCATTTCTTATCGTTGTGTTCATTTCGGTCGTGAACAATCCTTTATTCTTGAGACTTTTGGAGAAATTAGTGTTGGGGGAAACAAACGATACTTTTCAAGACTCATAATAATTTTGATGCCACTTACCGAGTTCTAATTACCCTTTTTTGGAAATAATGTGGATAACACACGAAATCAAAAACACACAAAGACACAGTATTTACGTGGTTCGGTCAAAGTGACATATGTCCACAAGAAATAGGAGAGTATTATTTATTCACAGAGCTCTCATACGGAGATTACAAGTACAATTTCATAGAGATTTGTCCTACTCACTAAGAATGCATCCATGTTTATACTTGAGGGATCAAACCTAAAACCCTAATGGTCCAAGCCATTAACCCATGAAAGGTTTCAACCAATCACAATCCGCCATGCAACATCTTCTGGAACATTCATCCATGTCATATAACCCATGAGTATCAATAACACACATGATGGAGCATCATGAGACATAGTGGTGCATGATGATGCATAAGTGGCACATCAAGAACACTAGTGGAGATTCATCCATCATGGGGGCACGTCAATTTGTTTTCCTTAAGCATCTTCAACTTCATGGCATCCTTGGACAATCTTCAGCATCATAGTGGACTTTATAGCATACGACTCATCAAGGGATACCCTAGCATATCAAGGAACCGATTGGCACATCCTTGCACAAAGATGGTGCATCTGGCATGTAGATGGCGCATCTTGATCAAGGGATGGCGCATCCTCTCCTAGGTTGATGCATCCTCTTCTAAGTTGGCTCCCTTCCTTCTCAAATGGCACATCTAGAATATAAGTTGGTGCATCCTCTCCATAATGGCACATCAGGCTTCATGATACGTAATATTGCTACACTTATTACTTTTACCAACTATTTAACTAACTATTATGATTTAAGGCAGTGTACCTTCTCGAAAATAATATAGCACTAATAGTCGTGTATCAAAAACAGGGAACTGATTTAATTAACTAATTTAACTACTTAAAATTAACCTAAAACAAGCAAAAGTTTAATTGGTTTTTATCTGATTTTGCAAGTTCATACAAACTTAATCTCTTAACTAACGATTTCAATCAATTACTAAAAGCACTTCCATTTAGTTTGAATCTACTTCTCCTCTATGGTTAGCTATTAATTATGGATTATTAATGTTGGTTATCTAATATTATTTTATTAGCAATTCATGTCCAAATTTATTAATGTTTTCATTAATTCATGTAAAACTATATATGGTCATACACTAGCAAACATAGAATTAATCAACTATAAGATGTAGATAAGCTATGTAAGATTGATCTAAATAAACACAATTGTGGTCACAATTTATGTTCTCCAACACAGCTAAATTGGTTACTTTTATCAATTATCAAAGATTGGGTCGTCCTAGCTCTAGCAATTTAATGGTCGCTAAACTACAAGGTAACAAGTTCATGTAATTTAATGTTCACTAAGCTACACAGAACCTGAATTCAAGCAATTAAAGTATCAAATATTAACATGCTAGGTAGAGATAATCAAACCCAAGCTCATGACCAACAATTAAAATCCATAATTCATTAAACTATACCATAGAGTTTAAGCTTCATCTAGGTAAACAGAAGCTACTAGATTCAGCTACTCATGGCTGATAACTCAAACACGAATCCAATAATAAAAGAAATAATCATAGTGTACCAAATTAGGATGATGAATTTATTCTTCAATCTCTCTATCTTCAATTAAATCTCCTTACTAGAATGTTTACTCTCAGTTTTTCTGAACAATTCTTCTGCAGAAATCTCTCTGAAAAACTTCCAAGCCTCCCCATACTGTGAAAGTGAATGAGTATTTATATTTTTGGGAATTTTCACATTTCACGACATGAACAGGGATTTAACGTCGTGTATTTGAGATAAATACTTATCGGGCAAGGACTCTGACTTCCCATGCACTTATCTTCTAGAACATTCACTCCACGTTGTGAATGTGATGGCCATGTCGTGATTGGAGCTTTTCGCAAGGATTTTTCTTCTTTTAATTCTTCAATCCTCCAAAATTCCACTTCTAGTCAATTATGGTCCTTATTCTTCAAGATTGTTTATTTTGGCTACAAAATATAATTAAACCTTATAAGTATCATATATATTAGCCAATAACCAAAATATTAAATAAAATGTATTAAAATATTGCCTAAAATGTGTATAAATATTGCAATATCACTTCAATAGTGGCGCATCCACCTTCAAAGTGGGATATCATATCACTTGGTTGTATATCATGTCACTTGGTGGCATATCATATCACTTGGTGGCATATCATGTCATTTAGTGGTATATCAAGTCACTGGGTAGCGCATCCACATTATGGATGATGATTCTCCATCCATAATGGCGCTTCAAGAATAGATGGTGCATCTATGCACCACGATGTTCCATTCCACTTCCAGGTGCTCCATACCCCCTTTTAGAAGACTCGTTCCTTTGTCACTTTATATGTTCCTTTTTTAGGAGATCCATTCCTTTCTCATATAATCCATGTCTTTGTCACATGCTCCAAGAACAAGTGGTCCATTGAGTTCTAAATGCTCCATTAAAATCAAATGCACCATGTGAACACTTCAAATGCTCAAGTCATATTTAACTCTTAGCCATATCAGCTCCCAAAGATGCGACCTCACATCCATATCACATTGATAATGCTAATATGGAATAATCCATACTATTACACTATAAAAGATATCAACATTATGAAGAATAAATCTTCATCCCTATATCATCAATGAATAATACAAAATAAACATCATAGGGGTGAGCATACATTTGTTTTAGTGTTGCTTTGAGTCTTCCCCAACTACTTGTCCTATTGAACCTAGACCATGGGATCTCAAATGTTTCTAGGTTAGGTTTCCACCAGGTGGAGACTCGTTGTGCTGGCTTTAATTCCATTCCCCTCGAAGTTAAGAGAATTTGCTCTCTACTAAGGCCTTTTGTCAAAGCATCAACTATATTTTTCTATGACTTGATGTAACTAACTTCTAGGTTAGGTTAGGTTTGAGGTACTTCCAGTTCAGAAGGGAAGGGCCCGACATGATTGCACAACATCCCCTAGAGTTTATTTCGCATTTGATTAACTGAGATTTTACTCTGATGTTAAATTACTATTTTTCATAATGAATGATTTGGAAACGGAATGTTATATGAATTAATACTTTAAAAATGAAAATTTTTCCTTATGATTTTCAGAACGTTACAATTATTCAACACATATTATAATCACATGTTATTGAAGTAATGAGTTTTTAAAACAAGTTTTAATCACATGTGATTAAATAAGTGTAACGACCCAAAAATCACGACATAAAATTTTTTCCTTTGAGATTAAGAAATCGTTAATACAGACTTTTTCCATAAAACCAGAGTAACCAAGATTTAGCATAACATTATTTAACCATAGTAGTTCATAGAATGCGGAAACATGTGGTGTGTGCTCTGCAATCATCCCCAGCTCTTCCATTTGAAAACTGGAGTGCCTAAAACATAAACTGAAAATCGTAAGAACAAAGCTTAGTGAGTTTCTCCAAAATACCCTACCACATATAAACACAGATTATCATGCACATACATATAAATGCCATTGGCTCCCCCCCCCCCCCCCCAATGGTCTTTATCTATATAGCCATAGGCTCTCCCCATGGTCTTTACCTGGAATGCCATGGGCTTTTACTCCCATTGTTTGACATCCAATTGCCACGGGCTCCTCCCGGGGTCTTCCATGCAAATATCACAGAGACAACTAGCATACCACATAACACATAATGGGCCGACATCGGTGCCTTCGACGCATGGATATAGTGAGAAGACTCACATCGCACTGCTGAATCATACAGAAAACCCTTGGCTGCTGGCTGACAGATCCTCAAACTACCAATAACAAAACAACACCCAATTAACAATTGATTTCTAATCCATAACCATAGCTCCATACTTGGTTAAAAAGACCATTTTACCCAAACCTTGCCTTGTCCAAAAATACTCCCAAACTATAATCTGAAATGCGTAAAGGCCAATTAATTAACCAATGGCCCAATTTTACAAATTGGGCCCAAACCCCTACATGGGCCTTACCTTAAATCCTAACCATCTTTCTAGTCCAAAACATTTGGCACTCTGATGGCCCATTAGCCCATAATCATCCAAAGCCCAATAATGGCCCACTTATGGCCCAATTTTCCCAATTAGACCCAAACCTCTCCAATAGGCCTTATCCTAAAGCCTAATAATTTCCTTCATCCAAAACCTATTTTCAGATGGTCCACGAAGGCCCACGACAACTAAGTCCAAGAAATGGACCAACCCAAGGGCCACAATTGCCAAGTCCAATATGATTGAGTACGTAGGGGGTACTCAACTATATGTTGCGTGTACTCGCATAATGGTTTGTACGATGGACGTACAGGCTTGTACGTTGCGTGTACAGGCTTATATGGCAAGCTTACTCCCCTCTTAATCCCACTTCTTCCATTAAGCACTTAATGCTTATCCCAAAGGTCCAAACCACCGTTCTGAGTCCTAAACAATGTCTAGACCCAAAAAGTCACCGACTTTGTGACTTTGCATTCCCCAAACGGACCCAACCTCAAAATATAACACTCTACTATCATGAAAATGGTCCTAACTCATGCATGGATGGATTTAGGCCCCAAATATGGCAACTTTATGAATAAAGGACCAAAATGTGACATCGCCATTTTCACGGCCAGAAAAGACCGATTTTGTTTATGCTTTGTTTAAAAATCAGAGTAATATTTTAAATTACAGTGTTGCGGAATTTGTCCCAAAAGAAAATATGATAAAGATTTATTAAAAGCATTTCCGTAGAAATGTACTTCATTAAAAAGACTCGGGATGTCATGTTCGATACAGATCATAAGCATAAACAATACATCATGGGCCTTACTATATTATTCTGTATTTACTGGCCTAAAATCCCTTAATCTCTCATCCTAAGACATCACATATATGCTCATGCGCCACTACCTATAATACAAGAAACTGAGTGGGTCAGGCTTGGGAGCCTGGTGAGCACATAGGGTTTTCAACCCACAATAAATAAGTTTATTAACTTTATCAAACCAAACAAACCCGATTACTCGTTCCCGTTATCCTCACTTTACGTCCCTAAAACATCTAACATAAGGGACCTAGTCTAAGGACTATCATCGGGATGGACACTACTGCTAAGGGGATTCCTCAACAATAAATTTCCTTAAGGCAACCATGTGGGGGATGGAGTACACATGGTGAGCACACAATTCAAATAAACACACAGTTCAAATAAACACCTACATGTTGCGAGCCTGCTAGTGTTCCACTGGACTGTCTAGAATAGTTTGTGGTCGTCATATATACTCCGCTAGATGACTAGATCATCAATAACATCTATAACGAGGCCTCTCATAATTTTATTTTATCACACAACAACTATTACATCTACCTATGTTTTACCCAACACATTTTGTAGATATAAAATACATTTACAGTTTAAATCATTTAAAACGTGTATAAAATCGTTCATCCGGCATAGATAGCAAGTATACAGACAATATGCACACACAACACGTAATTTATATAAAATACTTCATATCTATGTGTAAGCTGAAAGTAACTATGCACTCACCTGAAAGGTGGTGACTCAGCACTCGGACAACGCTTCGATACTTTCAAACAATTTTCCTTCGATAAAACCTAGTATTAATACCACTAGGGTTTAGTCTAACGATAACGTGAAAAATTAATAGTCTGACTATTATTACTATTATATAAACGTTAAATAACACTCAATATAACTCATAATAATAGCCCAAATAATTATTTTTAAGGGCCTAATAACATTATTATAATTATTTGAAAGCTATAGTAAAAATTGCGTAAGCGTAGCTCACTTACAACGGATTTTAAAGAAAATCGGGCTTTGCTCGGAGCAGCGTTTCCAAAACCGAAAGACCCTTTTTCTCGGGACTCTGGGAGCCTCGGGGCTTCCTTTAGGTGCTAGGGATTTTTCCTAGGGTTTAGGGTGGTTTGGAACCTTGGAGAGAGAAAGAATTTAGAGAGAGAAGTGATTTTGGTGTGATTTGCTCGACAGCCCTCGCAGGCATTTATAGCCGCGAGCCTCGGACGTACGTTGGGCATAGTCCTTGGCTACGCGGGGCGTAGTCTTCAGATAAGGCCCAGCTCGGATCCAGCTGTCTCGCACTCCGAAAGAGGATAAGGACCGAAGGTACACTGGGCGTACCAACCTCAGACGCGGGGCATAGAGCGAGGACGAGGCAACGTGTCTCCATCCGGTGCGACTTCAGCGATCATCATCGGACAGCTGGGAAAGCACTACGTCAGCACTTTCGCATCAGGTCTCGCAAATTCGACTACAAACTTTAAAAATCCATAACTTTCGCGTACGAGCTCCGTTTTCGACGTTCTTTATATCCACGCGAAGGTGGGAACGTACTCTACAAGTTTCGTTTAGACTCTGTTGGCTAATTTTGACTTTATTTTAAAAGTTATATTATTAACAAGCCGGGACATGATTGGTCCGTCAAAAATTCATAACTTCTTCATCCGACGTCCGTTTTCGTCCGTCTTTTTATTGTTACGCTACAATTAATGAGATCTTCGATTCTTTTTTAGGTTGTGTTGGCTAAAAACCACTCGATCTAATGTTCGAATTTCGGGTTGTACACTGCTAAGCCAAAACTTCGAAAAATCATAACTCCTTCATACGAAGTTAGATTTGGGCGTTCTTTTTATGGACGCTCTCGGTTTAATGTATTCTACGACTTTTGTTTAGATCGCTAAGGCTAAATCTCACTCTATCATAAATTCACTATTTACGCTTCCCGGTATCGTGTCAGTTCCGTCGCGAAACTTCGACGGGTCATAACTTCTTCGTTATAACTCGGATCTTGGCGTTCTTTATATCCCTGAAATCCTTGTTTCGACCACTACAACTTTATGTAAAGATATCGGGCTTATCTCACACTTTAATTTTTACGCTTATTTTTATTCTTTATTAATTTATATCTTTATAATTAAGTAATAAGCACAGAAATACACATAATTCACATAGAATTCAAATATTTCATCTTTATTACTTCAAAAAGAGTTACAATAGTTGACCTAGACTATTACATTGTCTAAAAATGCTTAGCCCCGAAACCCGGGCGTTACAATTCTCTCCCCCTTAGGATGATTCCGTCCCGGAATCATGCATCAACAAACAGATGTAGATAGCGACTCATCATGTCATCCTCTGTTTTCCAAGTGAGATTCGGCCCATTCGAATGTTTCCATCAGACTACCACTAAGTCGACCATCTTGCGTCATAACTTCTTAGTCTTACGGTCAACAATTGCCTCAGGCTCTTCGATCAACCTCTTATTCTCATCCATCCTTAACTCTGATATTGGAATTATGTCGGGAACTTCTCCCGTGAACTTCGTCAAGTAACACACATGGAAGGTGTTATAAATACCATCGAGTTCTTCGAGAAATTCCAGCTTGTTAGCTTGGTTCCCAATATTTTGAAGAGCTTTGAACGGTCTAATATACCTTGGACTCAACCTCCCTCGTTTCCCAAATCGTATAAGTCCTTTCCATGGTGAGACTTTAAGCAAAAAAGGAATCCCCAACTTTAAAAGCCATTGGTTGTCTTTTCTTTTTAGCATAGCTCTTCTGTCGATCCTGAGCTGCTAACATCCTTTCCCTAATCACCATTAGTTTCTCAGCAGTCTCATGGAGTATCTTGGGGCCCATAAACTGCTTCTCTCTGGCTTCGAGCCAACAAGACGGCATATGAAACTTCTGTCCGTACAAAGCTTGATAGGGTGCCATCTTGATGCTCGAGTGGAAACTGTTATTGTAGGAAAACTCTACCAAAGGTAAGTGCTCATCCCAGTTCCCTTGGAACTCCAGGGTACATGCTCTCAACATATCTTCCAGTGTTTGTATCTTTCTTTCGCTCTGACCATCAGTCTGCGGATGGTAAGCCAAACTCAAACACAACTTCATACCCAATTCCTCTTGTATACTTCTCCAAAACCTTGACGTGAAACGACTATCACGATCCGATACAATCGTTAGAGGAACACCATGAAGTCTCACAATTTCCTTCATGTAAGCATTTGCAAGCTTATCCATAGACCACCTTTCGTTGGCTGCTATGAAGCGTGCACTCTTAGTGAAACGACCCACGACTACCCAAATCATGTCGTGACCGTTCTTCGTCCGAGGCAGTTTAGTCACAAAATCCATGGTGATGTCTTCCCATTTACCCATGGGTACAGGTAAAGGTTCTAAACTAACATACGGTTTCTGATGTTCTGCCTTAACTCTTGCACATGTCACACACTCGGCCACATACTTCGCAACATCGAGTTTCATCGTTGGCCACCAATAGTAGGGTTTTAGGTCCATATACATTTTAGTGCTACCGGGATGAATCGAGTACATGGTCTTGTGTGCTTCTTCCATCAGAAGGTCTCTTATTCCTCCCGTATTAGGTACCCAAATCCGATCTTGGAATACCTTCAGTCCTCGATTGTTTGTACCGAACACTAACGTTTTTCCCAAACGTTCTTCTTTTCGGTCATTCTTCTCCAAAGTTTCTTCTTGAGCTTTCCTGATACTTTCCACAATCGTTGAGACGACTTCGATTCTCAACGTTCTTGGCCTTTCCTCTCAATGTTGACTTTCCGACTAAGAGCATTAGCAGCAACATTTGCTTTACCAGGCTGGTAGAATATCTCATAGTCGTAGTCCTTGAGTAACTCTAGCCAGCGTCGTTGGCTCATGTTCAATTCTTTCTGATTAAAGAGATATTGGAGACTCTTATGATTAATGAAAAGATTGTACTTCATGCCGTAAAGGTAATGCCTCCATATCTTTAGAGCAAAAACTACCGCTGCCAACTCCAAATCGTGAGTGGGGTAGTTCTTTTCGTGCTCTTTCAATTGTTGAGATGCGTATGCTATCACATTTTCTCTTTGGGTCAGAACACAACCCAACCCGACTCCAGATGCGTCACTGTAAATCGCAAAGTCTTCAAATCCATCGGGTAGAGAAAGTATCGGTGCTTCACATAACTTCTTCTTTAGCTTCTCGAATGCCTCATCGTGTTTCTCACTCCACGTATATGTAGCTCCATTGTGAGTCAAAGCTGTCAATGGAGCAACTATCGAAGAAAAGCCTTGGATAAATCATCGGTAATATCCGGCTAATCCTAGAAAGCTTCGGATCTCCGTGGGACTCTTTGGACGTTCCCACTTCATTACAGCTTCGATTTTTGCTGGGTCAACCATTATTCCCTCCTAGTTAACCACATGACCCAAGAATTGGACTTCTCAGATCCATAAATCACACTTGGAGAACTTTGCATAAAGCTTCCTTTTTCAGCACTTCTAATACTTCCCGTATATGCTTGCCATGCTCCTCTTGGCTTTTCGAGTAGATCAGAATGTCGTCGATGAACACTATCATGGATTTATCGAGGAATGGTTTACAAACCCTATTCATCAAACCCATGAATGCTGCTGGAGCATTGGTTAGACCAAACGACATAACCAAGAACTCGTAGTGTCCATATCTCGTTCTGAATGCAGTCTTCTCAATATCCTGATCTCTCACTTTCAGCTGATGATATCCTGACCTAAGAACGATCTTTGAGAAGTAGCTCGAACCTTGCAGCTGATCGAATAGGTCGTCAATCCTCGGCAATGGATACTTGTTCTTCACCATTGCCTTGTTTAGCTCTCGGTAGTCTATAAACATTCTCATGCTTCCGTCCTTCTTCTTTACGAATAACACCGGAGCTCCCCAGGGTGATGAACTAGGTCAAATGAAACCATTGTCCAACAGCTCCTGAAGTTGCGTCATAAGCTCCTTCATCTCAGTCGGTGCTAATCGGTAAGGTGCCTTTGCTATCGGTGTTGTACCTAGTAACAAGTCTATCCGGAACTCCACTTGCCTATCAGGTGGTAATCCGGGAAGATCTTCGGGAAAGACTTCCGGATAATCACATACAACCGGTATATTCTGCACCTCCTTCTTTTCCTTCTTAGCATCAATCACAAATGCCAAATATGATGCACATCCTTTGGATAAACATTTTCTGGCTTTCATCAGGGAGATGATTTCAGAATTCACTCTACGTTTGTCCCCGTACACTATTAATGACTCCTTTCCAGGGGTATTTACCCTAACAATCTTCTTTCGACATAATATCTCGGCATCGTTGGCACTAAGCCAATCCATACCCAAAACGATGTCGAAACCGTTTAACTCTATGGGTAATAGCTCTTCGTGGAATTCGTTTCCGTTTAGGTCGATGACTACGTTCTTAATACGATTACTAACAGGTACGCACTTGCCATTAGCAACTTCTACAATCAGGGCATTATCAAGTTTTTCTACTGGTAATGCTAGTTTCCCACCAAATTTACACAACACAAAGGAGTAGTTGGCTTCGGAATCAAATAGTATATTGGCAGGCAAACAATTTACAAGAAAGGTACCTGAAGCGACATCTGTTGCCTCCTTTGCAGCCTCGAGCGTCATCAGGAAGGCTCTCACCTTCGGCTTTGGTGGAATGTTGGGCCTTCCCGCATCTTTCTTCTTTGGGCAATCCTTAGCAATATGCCCTTCTTCACGACACTCGTAGCACACCCTCTTGTTCATGGTGCACTCATTGGCATAGTGCCCCGTTTTCCCACACTTGTAGTAGGTTACTTCCTCGCTACATTTTCCCGAGTGCTTCTTCTTGCACTTCTCGCACCATTTCAATTCATTTCCTCCTCCCCCGAGCTTCTTAGAACCAAACTTGCTCTTCTTTTTGTTGGGTTTAGCAGAACCTTCAAATTGCCTCTTCTCGCCAACCTCAACCTTGCTGGCAGCTCTTCCCTTAATCATATCCTCCACATACTTGGCAGCCCAGATAGCTGCCTCCAGAGTATGTGCCTGACGTACTGGCACCGCGTACTCCCATGGAAGTCCCTTTGCGTACTTATCGGTTTTTGTCATCTCATCCGGAACAAGACACAAGGCAAACTCCATCTTTTCGATGAAGTTGTCTGTGTATTCATCGATTGACATGCTTCCCTTCTTCAGGGTTAGGAACTGGTTCTCTAGCTCGAGCAGGTTTTGAGCTGAGCAGTACTTTTGTTTGAATTGCACCTGAAATTTTGCATGTCAGTTGCAGGGGATCATTGGGGCTCAGAGTCTTCCCTAAGGTACTCCACCAACGTACAACACCTCCTCGAAACTGACGCACTGTAAAGGTGGTTTGTAGCTTGCCTTTGTAACCGCACGTCATAAAGGCTAACTCCATTTCTGAGATCCAATCCATGACTCTGATCGGATCTTCATTTCCAGTAAAAGTCGATGGCTTGCACGTCAAAAAATCCTTGTACTTGCATCCATTCCTCTCGACTCTGTCATCTTGGTTCTTTTGTCGAACTATTGGTGGGTTGACTTGACCAACGGTTCCATTGTAGTTCCCCTCCTCAGTCTGCCCTTCGTTCAACTCGGGCTGTTCGATCTGTATGGTCGCTTTCTCTCGATTTTGTTGGATCAAATGTCTGGTTTCCTCCATTTGACAATCCAACATCGCCTGGATCATCGCTTGCACTCTGGCCATCGTTATTGGCTCAGTAGCGGCTAGCACAACCAGTATTTGCTCAATCACTGGGGGTTGGTTTCTGTTCCCATTTTCAATCACGTTTCCTCTACGGGTCCTTGCCACCTTGATCTATACACCGAATAAGCTGAATTTAGATCTTTATTTAGGATTGATGTTCAAATCATCCTTATCTCTATTAAACATTAACATGCTAGTTCTAATATCGTAGTTGTACGTTTAGAATCCTAAACACATAAGGTTTCCAGATCCGGTCGGCAACAGACCATAGATCCGAACAAATAATAGCATGTCAGGCACATAACATCTAGCACATAAAAGCATTTTAGGCATAATTCCTAAAATAAGCTAGTGCTCACACCTCACAATCATCGCTTAGCATTCTAAGTTTAAGTCTAGAAATCCTACAAATTCCTAGTTCTCTTAAACTAATATTTTGATACCAACTGTGACATCTCCATTTTCACGGCTAGAAAAGACCGATTTTGTTTATGCTTTGTTTAAAAATCAGAGTAATATTTTAAATAAAAGTGTTGCGGAATTTGTCCCAAAACAAAATATGATAAAGATTTATCAAAAGCATTTCCATAGAAATGTATTTCATTAACAAGACTCGGGATGTCATGTTCGATACAGATCATAAGCATAAATAATACAACATAGGCCTTACTACATTATTCCGTATTTACAGGCCTAAAATCCTTTAATCTCTCATCCAAAGACATCACATCTATGCTCATGTGCCACTACCTGTAATACAAGAAACTGAGTGGGTCAGGCTTGGGAGCCTGGTGAGCACATAGGGTTTTCAACCCATAATAAATAAGTTTATTAACTTTATCAAACCAAACAAACCCAATTACTTGTTCCCGTTATCCTCACTTTACGTCCCTAAAACATCTAACACAAGGGACCTAGTCTAAGGACTATCATCGGGATGGACACTACTCCTAAGGGGATTCCTTAGCAATAAATGTCCTTAAGGCAACCATGTGGGGGATGGAGCACACCTGGTGAGCACACAGTTCAAATAAACACCTACAGGTTGCGAGCCTGCTAGTGTTCCACTGGACTGTCTAGAATAGCCCTTGGTCGTCATCAATACTCCGCTAGATGACTAGATCATCAATAACATTTATAACGAGGCCTCTCATTATTTTATTTGATCACACAACAACTATTACGTCTACCGATGTTTTATCCAACACATTTTGTAGATATAAAATACATATACGGTTTAAATCATTTAAAACGTGTATAAAATCGTTCATCCGGCATAGATAGCAAGTATATAGATAATATGCACACACAACACGTAATTTATATAAAATACTTCACATCTATGTGTAAGCTGAAAGTAACTATGCACTCACCTGAAAGGTGGTGACTCAGCACTCGGACAACGCTTCGATACTTTCAAACAATTTTCCTTCGACAAAACCTAGTATTAATAGTTTAGTCTAACGATAACTGCGACAAATTAATAGTCTGACTATTATTACAATAATATAAGTGTTAAATAACACTCAATATAACTCATAATAATAGCCCAAATAATTATTTTAAGGACCTAATAACATTACTATAACTATTTGAAAGCTATATTAAAAATTGCGTAAGCGTAGCTCACTTACAGCGGATTTTAAAGAAAATTTGGCTTTGCTCGGAGCAGCGTCTCCAAAACCGAAAGACCCTTTTTCTCGGGACTCCGGGAGCCTCGTGGCTTCCTTTAGGTGTTAGGGATTTTTCCTCGGGTTTAGGGTGGTATGGAACCTTAGATAGAGATAGAATTTAGAGAGAGAAGTGATTTTGGTGTGATTTGCTCGGTAGCCCACACAGGTATTTACAGCCGCGAGCCTCGGACGTACGCTGGGCATAGTCCTCGGCTACACGAGACGTAGTCTTCGGATAAGGCCCATATCGGATCCAACTGTCTTACACTCCAAAAGAGGATAAGGACCGAAGGTACGCTGGGCGTACCAACTTTGGACGCGGGTCATAGAGCGAAGGCGAGGTGACGTGTCTCCATCCAATGCGACTTCAGCGATCATCATCGGACGACTGGGAAAGCGCTACATCAACACTTTCGCATCAAGTCTCGCAAATCCGACTACAAACTTTAAAAATCCGTAACGTTCGCGTACGAGCTCCGTTTTAAACGTTCTTTATATCCACGCGAAGGTGGGAATGTACTCTACAACTTTCGTTTAGACTCCGTTGGCTAATTTTGAATTTATTTTAAAAGTTATATTATTAACAGGCCGGGACAGGATTGGTTCGTTAAAAATTCATAACTTCTTCATCCGACGTCCGTTTTCGTCCGTATTTTTATCGTTACGCTACAATTAACGAGATATTCGATTCTCGTTTTGGTTGTGTCGGCTAAAAACCACTCGATCTAATATTCAAATTTCGGGTTGTACACTTCTAACCCGAAACTTCAAAAAATCATAACTCCTTCATACGAAGTCAGATTTGGGCGTTCTTTTTATGGACGCTCTCGGTTTAACGTATTCTACGAATTTCGTTTAGATCGCTAAGGCTAAATCTCGCTCTATCGTAAATTCTCTATTTACACTTCCCAGTATCGTGTCCGTTCCGTCGCAAAACTTTGACGGGTCATAACTTCTTCGTTATAACTCAGATCTCGGCGTTCTTTATATCCCCAAAATCTTTGTTTAGACCACTACAACTTTATGTAAAGATATCGGGCTTATCTCACACTTTAATTTTGACGCTTATTTTTATTCTTTATTAATTTATATCTTTGTAATTAAGTAATAAGCACTCAAATACATATAATTCAAATATTTCATCTTTATTACTTCAAAAAGAGTTACAATAGTTGACATAGACTATTACATTGTCTAAAAATGCTTAGCCCCGAAACCCGGGTGTTACACAAAATAACACCAAGAGTGGCAACTCTAAGCTTCAGAAACAATATGAACTCAAAAGATATCAACAATGGAACCAAAAAGGTTCATAAACCCAAACCAAAAGAGATCTAAGCTAAGAAGCATCAAGTCCAAGACTTTATACCTTAAATGTCACAACTAGAAATTTTGTGTCTTGTAATCACAACACTCAAGTAAAATGTTGAATAAAAAACTTAAGAGCATGTAAGATACTTACTTCATGGCAACAAAATTTCAATCAAGTACACCATACAAGTATTTCAAATAGTCAACAAGTAATTAGAAACCCTAGAAGTTCTTGTTTAGGTCCATTTTGGACTAGGACTTCCTTATTGGGCCCAATGGGCCAATAAGCTTCCAACTTGAATATCTTGGGCTTAGAACCTTAAATGGGCTCTTATTGGACCCACTTTCATTTAATTCCAACATTTTGGGCCATATTGGGCCTAGAATGAAATAAATCAATTATATGAACTACTATGGACCATAATTAACCTAATCTAGCCTAATAAAGTATAAAAATCACACTTATATTTTATAAGGCCAACAATCATTCAACCTAACTCTAATAGGGGCTTAGGGGCAAAAAGCCCAAAAATCCTTTCTCTCCTCTCTCCATTCTCGGCCCAAGACAAGCCCAAAAGAAAAGGAAGAGTTGACTTATTTCATGACACCTCATTTTTGTCCTTAGGTTTTCCATGCAACACACATATCTCCATGCAACAATCTTGTCATGCTTCTCACTTCTCCCCTCCCTTCTTTTTTCGGCCGAGAGCACACACACACACACACCTCACTAAAACACTCTCTAAATTACTCAAGAATCACCCTCTCTCTCCATCCAAGATCTTGAAAATTTGGCTAGAAGCTTAAGGATTTTCATAAAGTGATTCATCATCTAAGGTAAGTTAATGGCTAACTTATGATCTAACTCCCTTCACTTCATAAAAATCTCTTCTAAATTCATTCAATCTTGTGATCTTGCACCTTAGAAGCTCCTAAACTCGAGATCTTCAAGGAAAGGTTGCTAGGGCCGAAAATCACCTCATTTCTTTCCATCTCTTTTCCAAAACCGAAACCACACCCAAAGGTGAGCTTCATACCCCCTATTTTTCGGTTTTTATAAGTTTTGTGGGGGGAGAATACAAGCAAATGTGTAGATCTATGAGTATATGTATGCTTTGTGTGATTTCTATGTTTATTTACATGTTCTTATGTGATTATGGTGTTGGATCTAGTCATAAAGGAACTCAAAACCGAGATCTACATTATGTTGAATGAAATAAGTATAAATCATATTATTTCATACAAATCAACTCTAGAAAAATAACCAAGTTGGTTAATATGAACTCCTTTGGGCTAAAATCTCATTTTTGGACTTTAAATGTTAAAAATATAAACTTAAAGAGCCCAAAATGTCAAAATACAAATTCTGATGGTTGAGATGAGTTAAAACAGTTTCAAAAATGTATTTTCTGGAAAATTACTCTTTTGAAGGACTAAAATGGAAATTTTTAAACCTAATAGGCCAAAAATGCACTTTTCGGCCCAACAAGGCCCAAATTGCGAGATTTTCAAACTAGAGGGGCTGAATCTGTATTTTTCTGTAAAACAGAGGACTACTAGTGCTCCAAGTCCATTTCAAGGGTTAAAAATACTTTTCATATTCAAAAGGGACTAAAGATGCCAAAATTTTCTATTTTGGGCCAAAAATGTAAAAATTGCGAAAATTGAGGTTTCAGCCGAGAAAACTTCATCTTGAGGGACTAAAACTGTTTTTCAAATAAAATTGAGCTGAAAAATACCCTTTCAATAAGTTTTGATACTAAAGTGTCTAGAAAAATGGTTTAAGGACTAAAACGAAAATTCTTTTATATAAAGGGCCAAAACTGAAAATTTATCCTAAAGAAAGGGGTGCAAAAGAAAAATTCTAGTGATTTTAAACAATAAATATGTTAGGATGGAATACTAGTACCACGACTATCGACGAAATATAATACACCTTCAACACCAAAATCGTTATCAAACGAACTATTCGGTCTCGAATCAATAATGAATCCGAACTTAATAACACGACGCTACTTCAATACACACGTGGAAATTTCGGGAAGTCAATACACACGTGGGAATACACCAGACGTCGATACACCATCTTTGGGCCCGAAAGTTTCAAATCGTGCTTGTTGGGCCTAGCTAGCCCAATGACATGATCTTTAGGCTCGAAGGAAACTCGCTTACATGTAGTTGGGTCTTATATGACCTAATTCCGTGTAAAAGGACTTTCAATGGCTTTTGTGCTGTTGGGCCCCAAGGTTCCTTTGGTACTGCTAGCGAAGTCGAGAATTCACCAATGCGAGTCAGGCTAAGGGCCCTTCGCATTCACGATAGCCTTGAACGACTTATGGAAATATCGGGGGCTTCGCACCCTCTTTTCCTCCTCGGTTGTGGGGCTATGAGAAGTCAGGGTTGTTGGATTAAGTGAATAGTACGAACGATGCCTAAGGGATCGTTTGTATAGTTGTAAACTAGTCATTTTCATTAATGTGTGTTTATAACAATTCACAATCCATAATTAATCCAATGTCACCGGGACTCATCGAATACACACGTCGCAACGAAATAACAAAATATAAAACGCTTAATTCAAAGTATTAGGAAAACATCGGGTTTTCCTAGGATTTTCAATTCATACACCTACGAGATGCGTACCAAGTTTATCAGATTTTTTTTTTACATTTATACAAACAAACAAGCATACTTACGGATCTTCACACTTTTTATACTATGCTCTTTTCAGAAAATATCGGATTTTCTGGTGGTTTTCAAAACAATACAAAACATTATATTTCAAACATTACTTATGAACTCACCAACATTTCATATGTTGATGTTTTTCAAAATACTTGTATTCTCAGGTAACAGGTAAATCGAAAGGGAAAAATGTACTCAGTAATGTCTTGCTGTTTGTTTAATTTGTATCGAACAATTTACTTTTGGGCATGTAATGTTATGGATCAATTTACTGAATGTAAACGCTACCAGTTGTAATATTTCAATGCTTGGTGATGTATGATGTTATGTTTCATGTATATTCATTGTGATGGTATTCAATTGAGTCACAATAGCCCTCGGACGTTTCCACCGTCTGGTTCGGGGGTGTGACAGGTTGGTATCAGAGCTCTGTTTATAGTGAACTAGCATGTCTAACCACACATTGATATGCAACTATAAACCAAAAGAGGGACTAACCCAACTCTGAACAAAACAAGTAAAACATAACAATAAAACACCCCTGCTTGTATTAGGAATAAGAACATAACGCCGAACCAAACAAGATAACGCTAGTATCCCGGTTAATTCAGGACTATTTTAGTGATATCATAAAGTGGATGTAGCCTGATCAACTACATTCCCTCCAAGGTATAACTAACACATGTTCTGATGAGATCGCGAGCTAGGGAACCTAAAAACAAACCCCTATATCACCAAAAGAGAAGAACGTCTACATAGTCTATACAATAGTTGTAGCATCCTAGGAATAATGTTAGCATACTTACACACTCTCGCAGACAACATGGCTGGTTTTCATCACCCCGGAGATCCTTATTTCCCTAATCAGGGGAATAACGGATGGTTAGACGAGGAGCCTGAGGAAGACCCCGAAGAGGAATCTGACGGGGAACCTGAGGCAGGAGTCGAGGGCGAGCCTGCCGAACCAGAAGAAGATGAAGGAAGCTTCGAGGAGGAACCCGATGACAGTGAAGGGGGTGATTCGGACGCGGAGTCCGAAGTCATCAACCCCCCTTACCCGATCAGGGTGCCTGCTTACCGTGTGGGCCCCACTGGTCCTACACCTCCCTGGGGTATTGATCTTTGGAGATGGAGCAGACAGCAGGGACAGGGACCCCCGTACGGCATGTCACGCGAGTTCTTTGACCTGAGGGACGGAGGACCGGCTGATCGAGCCCTTCCAGTCATGGTGAGACGATTACGGAACACTGGCGACCTTGCTCAGGGCACTGCTGATCAGGTACGCCAGTTATGGACTAGGGTCGAGCGTGCGGAACAGGAGACACGTGACGTCCTTCGAGAGTTCCACATGAGGCAGGTGAGGTGGGAGTCTCGACTCCAGGACGCAGAACGATAGGTGGCTCGTCTTCAGGGAGCGTCCACATCCTCGGCACCACCCCCGGGCACAACTCATTGCGACTAGGGATAGACTTATCTTACTAGGTCATTAGGAACTATGCTATGTACCCCGACTCTATGTTTAAGTGACTACACTACTCATAGAGCCGTTATGCTGTCGAACTAGTGTCACTCATGTATGCTCCTACGAGCAAAATTTTCATGTATTAAATGCGGATAATATTAGTGAACTCTTGCGTGTTTTATTATGACATTACAAATTGCTATGTGTTGAGAATATATGATTGTATGCTAAATGGTAGAAGTGTTTAAGTTCGTACCATGCACCTAGTCAGTAGGATCACAACCTCACAGAAACCCCCAAATACTCAACATCTTTCCGTTTCATGACAGAAAGATGCCTCGCCAACCTACTCGCGGAAACCCTGGACCAACCCCACCCGAAGCTGACACCACTGCATTCCAGGCGGCCGTATCTACTGCGGTCACCGCAGCTATGTCACAAATTCACCAAGGGAACAACGGAGGAGGCAACGGGAAAGGGGCCGGGAGTTCGAACAACGGAATGAATCAAGGACCCACCAAAACATGTACCTATAAGGACTTCACAAACGCCAAACCACGAACTTTTAACGGCACTGGAGGGGTGATCACTCTGAAGCGATGGATCGAGAAGGTGGAATCAGTATTCGAGATATGCGATTGTCCTGAGGAGATGAAGGTGAAGTTCTCATCCTGCACTTTTGTTGATCAAGCGCTCACTTGGTGGAACGGACACGTGGAAGCCATGACACTCCCTGTAGCCAACTCCATGCCGTGGTCGGAAATGAAAGAAATGCTGATGGCTGAATACTGCCCACGAGGTGAGATTCAGAAAATGGAGCAAGAGTTGTGGAACCTCACTGTGCAGAATGTGAATATTGATGCCTACATATCGAGATTTAGTGAGCTATCTCTGTTATGCCCGGGTATGATCACCTCGGAAGGAAAGAAGATTGAGCGATTCATCTGGGGACTAACCTCTCCGATCCAAGGGAACATGATAGCTGCAAACCCCGAAACTTTTGACAGTGCAAAAAGATTGGCGAAGAAGCCGTATGACCACAACAACAAAAAGGGTGAGAAGCCAGCGGAGGCTAAAGGCAAGAAGGAAGGTGACGGCAAGAAAGGGAAGAACAACAAGAGGAAGGGGCGTCAGGGCCCCGAGACCTCTAAGAAGCAGCAGACTGTGGCAGTTAATGCTGCCACCGCACCAGTTCCAGCCACACCACATGCTCCAGCCTCAGCTGCTTCAAATGCTCCCAGACCTTATTCCGGTAATCTTCCCAAGTGAAACAAGTGCGGTTTCCATCACAATGGAGAATGCAAGGAGTTGCAGTGCACCAGTTGCAATCGAAAGGGACATACAGCAAGGTATTGCAGGGCTTACCCTTCTCAGAACCAACAACAAGGGAGCAACAACAACAACAACAATCGCAACAACAACAACATCACCACCGGCGGCAACAATGCAGGACCTAGCCACACCTGCTATGGGTGTGGGAGGACTGGGCATTTCCACCGAGATTTCCCCAACAACAACAATCCCGGAAATGGAGGAATAGGAAGGATGCTGACCATGGGTCAGGGAGAGGCGATTCAGGACCCCGCTGTTGTTACCGGTACGTTTCTCCTAAACCACACTTATGCATCCATCCTATTTGACACCGGAGCAGAGCGAAGCTTCGTGAGCAATAAATTTAAGCATTTATTAAAACAACAACCCCAGAAGCTCAATGAAACCTTTACGGTGGAAATGGCCAATGGGAAAACCGAATCCACCGGGGAAATGTACATCGGATGTACCCTAACCTTAAATCAACATGTCTTTCGAATAGACTTAATGCCGATTTCCATTAGGAGTTTCGACGTGATTATCGGCATGGACTGGTTAAGCCCCCACCATGCTAAAATTATGTGTCACGAGAAGGTCGTTCGCCTTCACTTTCCCAATCATGAAACCCTAGTAATTTACGGAGACAAACCTAGCTTGAACCTTCGCCTCATCTCGTGCATCCAGGCACGGAAACATCTACGAAAGAACAATTTGGCATTCCTGGCTCACATAATGGATAAAACCAAGGAAGAGGTTAACGTTCAAGACATTATCGTAGCACGTGAATTCCCAGACGTGTTTCCTGAAGATCTTCCTGGAGTACCCCCAGAGAGACAATTGTAGTTCCGAATTGACCTCGTTCCAGGAGCAACTCCTCTCGCTAAATCACCCTACCGGCTAGCTCCTACTGAAATGCAGGAATTGTCCAGCCAACTCAGTGAACTCTTGGACAAGGGATTCATCCGACCTAGTTACTCGCCATGGGGAGCTCCAGTCCTCTTTGTCAAAAAGAAGGACAAATCTTTTAGAATGTGCATCGATTACAGAGAGTTAAATAAACTCACTGTCAAAAATCGCTACCCACTCCCACGAATCGACGATCTATTTGACCAGCTCCAAGGAGCTAGTTACTTTTCTAAGATAGATCTACGGTCCGGATACCATCAACTCAAAGCCCGGGAAGAGGATATTCCTAAAACCGCTTTCCGAACTCGTTACGGACATTATGAATTTGTCGTAATGCCCTTTGGTCTAACAAATGCCCCTGCCACATTTATGGATCTGATGAACCGAATCTGTCGACCATTCCTCGACAACTTTTTCATTGTCTTCATCGACGACATTCTCGTCTATTCCCGAAGCGAAGAAGAGCATGGCCAACATCTCCGACAAATCCTAGAAACTCTGCGATCGGAAAAGCTATACGCAAAACTCTCCAAGTGTGAGTTCTAGCTCCGTAGTGTGAACTTCCTAGGTCATGTTGTTAGCCAAGATGGAATTCATGTGGATCCCTCTAAGGTCAAAGCAGTTGAAGGATGGGCAGTCCCGACAACACCCACAGAAATCCGTCAATTCTTGGGTCTAGCAGGCTACTATAGGAGATTCATCCAAAACTTCTCTAAGATCGCCAAGCCACTTACCTCGCTTACACAAAAGGGCGTACCATTCAAATGGACGGACAAACAAGAAGTCGCATTCCAAACCCTGAAGCAAGCTCTCTGTAGTGCCCCGGTACTATCTCTACCGGAGGGAACGGAAGATTTCGTGGTCTACTGTGACGCGTCAAATCAGGGCTTAGGTTGCGTTCTCATGCAGCGTGGAAGGGTGATAGCTTACGCATCTCGCCAACTAAAGACGCACGAAGTGAATTATACGACCCATGACCTAGAATTGGGAGCCGTGGTCTTTGCCCTGAAGATTTGGAGGCATTACCTTTATGGTACGAAGTGCACCATCTTCACGGACCACAAGAGTCTCCAGCACATCTTGAACCAGAAAGAGTTGAACATGAGGCAACGAAGATGGGTTGAAATATTAAACGATTACGAGTGTGAAATCAAGTACCACCCGGGCAGGGCCAACGTGGTAGCTGACGCATTCAGCCAGAAGGAGTACTCTAATCGTCGTACGAAAACTCTCTCAATAACCATTCAATCTCACCTAACCACTCAAATTGGGGTAGCCCAGTCAGAGGCCATGAAGACGGAAAATAGAGCAACCGAAGCATTACGCGGAATGGAGAAGAACCTAGAGGCAAAGGAGAATGGAGTATACTATTTCATGAACCGTATTTGGGTCCCTAAACTCGGAGGATTTAGGGAGGTGGTCATGAAGGAAGCTCAGAAGACGCGATACTCCATCCATCCCGGCTCAGACAAGATGTATTCGGATATCAAACAACACTATTGGTGGCCTAACATGAAGGCGGAAATCGCCACCTATGTTAGTAAGTGCCTTACGTGTGCCAAGGTAAAGGTGGAGTACCAGAAGCCCTCAGGGTTATTGCAGCAACCAGTAATCCCTAAGTGGAAATGGGAAGGAATTTCTATGGATTTCGTGACCAAGCTACCTAAGACGTTGGATGGACTAGACACCATATGGGTAATAGTCGACCGACTGACGAAATCTGCCCATTTCCTGCCAATAAAAGAATCCTACAAGATGGAGAGATTGACACGTTTATACATTCGCGAAATCGTGAGACTCCATGGAGTGCCAGTGTCTATTATCTCGAACAGAGACAGTAGGTTCACTTCACGTTTTTGGCAATCACTCCAGAAAGCACTGGGAACTCATCTCGACATGAGCACCGCTTATCATCCACAAACGGATGGTTAAAGTGAACGAACCATTCAAACGCTCGAGGACATGCTTCGCGCATGTGTGATAGAATTTGGGAAGTCTTGGGATACCCATTTACCTTTAGTCGAATTCTCGTATAACAACAGTTAGCATTCGAGCATTAAGGTCGCTCCTTTCGAAGCACTATACGGGCGTAAGTGTAGATCGCCGTTATGTTGGGCTGAAGTAGGCGACACCCAGCTAGCAAGAGCACTCATTTCGGACAAGGCACTAACGGGACTGGAGATCACTCGTGAAACCACGGAAAAGATCATTCAAATCAGAGCTCGATTAAAAGCATCGCGCGACCGACAAAAGAGCTACGCCGATAAATGGCGAAGGCCCTTAGAATTTCAGGTCGGGGATCGAGTACTGTTAAAAGTCTCACCCTGGAAAAGAGTTATTCGTTTTGGGAAGCGGGGAAAATTGAACCCACGATACATTGGACCTTTCGAAATCGTCGCCCGAATAGGTCCAGTGGCATACAAACTGCAACTACCCGCAGAGCTAAACAGTTTACACCCCGTGTTCCTTGTCTCTAATCTAAAGAAGTGCCTATCAGATGAAACACTCGTCATTCCCCTTGACGAGATCGAAATCAACGAGAATCTCCTGTTCGTGGAAGAGCCGATTGAAATCATGGACAGGGAGGTGAAGCGTACTAAGCAAAGTCGCATCCCGATCGTGAAAGTACGGTGGAACGCAAAGTGTGGAACAGAATTCACGTGGGAATGCGAAGACCAAATGAAGCAAAAGTACCCTCACCTATTCTAGCATTCTCAAATCTAGCTTTCAAACAGAATTTCGGGACGAAATTCCCTCTAACGGGGGGATGATGTCACAACTAGAAATTTTGTGTCTTGTAATCACAACACTCAAGTAAAATGTTGAATCAAAAACTTAAGAGCATGTAAGATACTTACTTCATGGCAACAAAATTTCAATCAAGTACACCATACAAGCATTTCAAATAGTCAACACGTAATTGGAAACCCTAGAAGTTCTTGTGTAGGTCCATTTCGGACTAGGACTTCCTTATTGGGCCCAATGGGCCAATAAGCTTCCAACTTGACTATCTTGGGCTTAGAACCTTAAATGGGCTCTAATTGGACCCACTTTCATTTAATTCCAACATTTTGGGCCATATTGGGCCTAGAATGAAATAAATCAATTATATGAACTACTATGGACCATAATTAACCTAATCTAGCCTAATAAAGCATAAAAATCACACTTACATTTTATAAGGCCAACAATCATTCAACCTAACTCTAATAGGGGCTTAGGGGCAAAAAGCCCAAAAATCCTTTCTCTCCTCTCTCCATTCTCGGCCCAAGACAAGCCCAAAAGAAAAGGAAGAGTTGACTTATTTCATGACACCTCATTTTTGTCCTTAGGTTTTCCATGCAACACACATATCTCCATGCAACAATCTTGTCAAGCTTCTCACTTCTCCCCTCCCTTCTTGTTTCAGCCGAGAGCACGCACACACACACACACCTCACAAAAACACTCTCTAAATTACTCAAGAATCACCCCCTCTCTCCATCCAAGATCTTGAAATTTTGGCTACAAGCTTAAGGATCTTCATAAAGTGATTCATCATCTAAGGTAAGTTAATGGCTAACTTATGATCTAACTCCCTTCACTTCATAAAAATCTCTTCTAAATTCATTCAATCTTGTGATCTTGCACCTTAGAAGCTCCTAAACTCAAGATCTTCAAGGAAAGGTTGCTAGGGCCGAAAATCATCTCATTTCTTTCCATCTCTTCTCCAAAACCGAAACCACACCCAAAGGTGAGCTTCATACCCCCTATTTTTCAGTTTTTATAAGTTTTGTGGGGGGAGAATACAAGCAAATGTCTAGATCTATGAGTATATGTATGCTTTGTGTGATTTCTATGTTTATTTACATGTTCTTATGTGATTATGGTGTTGGATCTAGTCATAAAGGAACTCAAAACCGAGATCTACATTATGTTGAATGAAATAAGTATAAATCATATTATTTCATACAAATCAACTCTAGAAAAATAACCAAGTTGGTTAATATGAACTCTTTTGGGCTAAAATCCCATTTTTGGTCTTTAAATGTTAAAAATATAAAGTTAAAGGGCCCAAAATGTCAAAATACAAATTTTGATGGTTGAGATGAGTTAAAAAAGTTTCAAAAATGTATTTTCTGGAAAATTACTCTTTTGATGGACTAAAATGGAAATTTTTAAACCTAATGGGCCAAAAATGCTCTTTTCGGCCCAACAAGGCCCAAATTGCGAGATTTTCAAACTAGAGGGGCTGAATCTGTATTTTTCTGTAAAACAGAGGACTACTAGTGCTCCAAGTCCATTTCAAGGGTTAAAAATACTTTTCATATTCAAAAGGGACTAAAGATGCAAAAAATTTCTATTTTGGGCCAAAAATGTAAAAATTGCGAAAATTGAGGTTTCAGCCGAGAAAACTTCATCTTGAGGGACTAAAACTGTTTTTCAAATAAACTTGAGCTGAAAATACCCTTTCAATAAGTTTTGATACTAAAGTGTCTAGAAAAATGGTTTAAGGACTAAAACGGAAATTCTTTTATACAAAGGGCCAAAACTGAAAATTTTTCCAAAAGAAAGGGGCTGCAAAAGAAAAAATTTAGTGATTTTAAACAATAAATCAGTTAGGATGGAATACTAGTACCACGGCTATTGACGAAATATAATACACCTTCAACACCAAAATCGTTATCAAACGAACTGATTCGGTCTCGAATCAATAACGAATCCGAACTTAATAACACGACGCTACTTCAATACACACGCGGAAATTTCGGGAAGTCAATACACACGTGGGAATACACCAGACGTCGATACACCATCTTTGGGCCCGAAAGTTTCAAATCGTGCTTGTTGGGCCTAGCTAGCCCAATGACATGATCTTTAGGCCCGAAGGAAACTCGCTTACATGTAGTTGGGTCTTATATGACCTAATTCCGTGTAAAAGGACTTTCAATGGATTTTGTATTGTTGGGCCCCAAGGGTCCTTTGGTACTGCTAGCGAAGTCGAGAATTCACCAATACGAGTCGGGCTAAGGGCCCTTCGCATTCACGATAGCCTTGAACGACTTATGGAAATATTGGGGGCTTCGCACCCTCTTTTCCTCCTCGGTTGTGGGGCTATGAGAAGTCAGGGTGGTTGGATTAAGTGAATAGTACGAACGACGCCTAAGGGATCGTTTGTATAGTTGTAAACTAGTCATTTTCATTAATGTGTGTTTATAACAATTCACAATCCATAATTAATCCAATGTCACCGGGACTCATCGAATACACACGTCGCAACGAAATAACAAAATATAAAACGCTTAATTCAAAGTATTAGGAAAACATCGGGTTTTCCTAGGATTTTCAATTCATACACCTACAAGATGCGTACCAAGTTTATCAGATTTTTTTTTTTACATTTATAGAAAAAAACAAGCATACTTACGGATCTTCACACTTTTTATACTATGCTCTTTTCAGAAAATATCGGATTTTCTGGTGGTTTTCAAAACAATACAAAACATTATATTTCAAACATTACTTATGAACTCACCAACATTTCATATGTTGACATTTCAAAATACTTGTATTCTCAGGTAACAGGTAAATCGAAAGGGAAAAATGTACTCAGTAATGTCTTGCTGTTTGTTTAATTAGTATCGAACAATTTACTTTTGGGCATGTAATGTTATGGATCAATGTACTGAATGTAAACGCTACCAGTTGTAATATTTCAATGTCTGGTGATGTATGATGTTATGTTTCATGTATATTCATTGTGATGGTATTCAATTGAGTCACAATAGCCCTCAGACGTTTCTGCCGTCTGGTTCGGGGGTGTGACATTAAATGAGTGTCAGACGCTGATACGATTCTGGATCTATAAGCCTTCACACCTTTAGTCAAGCTTCAAGGATGACCACCTTCCTTCAAAGCACAAAAATCCACCTTACAAATACCTTCTAGGCTCAAAACACACAATCGTGGAATTAGGGTTCGAGTGTAGGGTAAGGAGGACAAGGAGGCTGATAAAATGAGGGTTTCGATTCCATAAGAATGCTTAAATAGTGGCCAACCCCAAAAATTATGGTTTTCAAGATTTGAGAGTATTCCCTGCGTACTGGTGGTTGTCGAGGCCAACAAAATTAATAACCCTAATTATTACACTAAAATAGTGTATAGTGGTAAAGGGATCGAATCCACGGAGATTGGTTCAATTTATAACTCTATGAGAATTCTCTTTGTAAAAATACTTGTAAAATAAAATGGGGGGTTTTAGTCTTTGAAATACTTGAAATAAACTAGAATTAAACTAAGATTTAAATAAAGAATTTCAACAAAAGTAGGAGTTTGATGTAAAATCAATAAGAGAAGGATGGTTGACTTAAGGTTTCCTCACTTTGACTTTTGAAGAGCATATCATTAGAATCCAATGGTGCAATACTTGATTTAAATCCTTAATTTGGCTATAGTAATCCAAGAAGCTTGAGATTACCTAGACTTTTCTTAGTTGTTAAAATGGTTAGAGAAGCTCATAACAACTTCCTTAGTCAAAGTCACAATTTCCATTAAGCATGTAATTAGTGAAAGTCAACTAGCGTTAAGAACCAAAAAGTCACCAAATCCAAGAGGGGTCAAATGCTTTCACCACCATGTTGGAGGAAATGTTTTTATGATTGTGTGAAGCAAATACAACACAAAAATCAGATGTTGCTTGCTAATTTGAGGACCCCTTACTTAATCAAGAAATTAGCCAACTAATCACCACAAACACATTTATACTCATGAACTAAAACATACAAGTAGTGATAAGATGTTAAAATACAAAACATTCCCATAAAGATTTAAGAACATGTCATGGATTCTTCAATATTCTACAAAAGTTCAAAGGATTCAACAAAAGTCAACCAAGATTAGTTTAGCCAAGCATGGCTAAACTCAAAGAAACAAAGTTAGAGAAGATTGTACCAAACATTAAGCAAGAATCAAGAGGTAAAAAGATGATGTTCTTGAGGTGTTTCTAGCCTTCAAAAGTCTTCAAAACTCTAGAGAGAATCTTCAAAAATCGGATGTCTAAGAGTATCCAAAAGATGGGCACCAACCTTCTTCAAATAGCCTTGCAAATGGATTTTCGAAATTAACCCTGTAGGGCCTTGTGCGACCCGCGTGCTCTTGTGCGGGTGGGTTGCGCGGGTGGCGCCTGAAATGGGCTTCTTTGAGGTTTGGGCCTCCATAGATTATCCCACTTGGCCCAGTTCGAGCCCAATCAGCTCCTAGCCCATTTTTCTTCAAGTTTTCTTCAATTTAAACCCAATTTGGCTTCTCCAAGTGATCCAAACTCGCCCGGTTAATAATCTACGCACGCTTGAATAAACTCCCGCATCTTGCAAATTTAAAGTTTATTTCTCTCCAAGCCTTCAAATAATCATCAAGCTCGCTCCATGCATCATCTCCACTAACCATCAAGCCTAAGATCCTTATTTTCCACCAATTCTCATTGCTTTCCATACGTCCTGAACATTCCCGCTCCACTAGTCTCCATGAAATCTGCAATAAAGCTCACGAAACTAGAAAGTACCCGAAATAGTCATAAAATAACAAAAAGGAAAATATGCATGGAAATTAACTAGATTATGGATGAAATTGTTGGGTTTTGAGCATTCTAACACTCCTATGGTGTACATGCAACCCTATAAACCTTGGATCTATGTTTTCTCTATAATACATGCAAATAAGAACTTTCCAAGGCTTTAATCCTAACTAGCATATTATGAAGTTCTTATACTACAAAGTACTAGTTAGATGACATACCTTTTGATGTAGCTTGATGTCTTCAAGCTTTAAGAGCTTAGCCCCAATAGTGTGGAAGCCTCAAATGGAATCACAAATCACCAAAACACCTTGGAAGACTTTAGAGAATATGGATACTTGGTTCTCTCTTAGTGAAATCAGCTAGCCCTCTTAGTGTATCACACACTAGTGCCAATTTCACCAACCAAGGACATCTTTATATAGTGTGGAGGATTAGGGTTAAACCCTAATACCCATGACCTTTCATTTCCTAGGATCCATGGGTTAAACACTCCATGGACTATCCATGAAAGCTTCGCCCAACCTAAATGAACTTGGCCCATTCCATATATATAAGAGTCCATATTTAATTAGTTCCTTTTGATCACTTAATTAATTATAAATTAATTCTTGATCAATACTAATTAAATAATATGATTCCATATTAATATATTAGAACTTATAATATATTAATATTAATCATAAACATACTATTCTCAAAAGATTATCCATATAAATTGTGTCGCTGAAGTGCAACCCAAATGGACCATGCCGGGTCGGGTCAAGTACATACCAAATATAGTTATGGACTTAGACATTAATCCAACAGTCTCCCACTTGGATAAGTCTAAAACTATTATTGCGTATGACTTCAAACCTAACTGGCAATCGTAGCTCTTAAAGCTGCTGTCGAACTCTGATCTTGTTAACGACTTGTCCATTAGATAAGGGATCATATATTCCTCCATTCTAGATATCATATGGATTGAGACATGGATTATAATCATTCTCTCTGTCCATTTGTTGTTTCCCGATTTTCGATTTATGATGACTGACTAATTGAACAAATCAAATCAGTCCTGGCCCGGCCGAGCACTTCCATTTGTCATCATCAAATCATCGAGGGGCCCACAGATATCGCTTTTACCCCGAAGGTAAAAGGAATGGATAAACTTCGACTCATATGGCTTGTTCTACTACTTCTTGAATCATACACAAAGGCACGTTTTATAGCACCGAGTTACCAAATGCGTTTTCGTGCAATCAATGTACAACCAACTCATAGTAACAACTCATATCTCTAGGTTTGAATAATATAAGATATTATCGTCTCATGATCACTCGTGATAAAATCCATGAAGTGATTCCAATGAGCACGGGTTGAATCCAATACTCAGAACTTATGAGCACTCATGAGCGTTGTAGCCCTTTGTCCAACACCTTAGACCTCTACAAGCCAACCCATGACAGTCTTAATTCATATCTACTTCCAACATATGACCGACTGTGGATGGTTTGAATAACTTAGTCATTCTGGAAGAATAACCTAGTTTATTCGGGAAGTCAAAACATGCAAAATGAAACACAAGAATAATTGAATCCAATATGGTATCAAAACCTATGAACATAAATAAAACACCTTTTATTTATCACCATATGATTACACATTATTCATGTATATTGTTTCAGCTATCAACTTTATTCTTGAATTTAAAACAATAGTAGTCCCATGCTCCAAGCATGTACACTATGTTTTCTAAACACTAGTCATGCCACACACCAAGTATGCATACTATGTTTGTCTATGATCTTTAATTTGTGATATAAATCAATTGAACATAACTCCAATGATTCTCTTTTCACAACCCCAAATCCTTACTGCAAATGCAAGAATTCCAAATTCATGCCATTTACTGAAATCTGTTAGATTCTAAACGTATATGCATTGATCCTCTTGTAATGATTATGCACAAAGTCAGAAAGACTTGACAACAATCATTACAGAGTATTCCAAAGGAGATCAGCTCCTTGGAAACATCCTTCTTGCTTTAAGTTTCCTAATCTTACACAGATTGAATAATTTCTAACTTTGAAACATTTCCATATTCCATTTTGACTATCACTTCTGAACAGGAGTTGCCTCCTTACAGATTATGTCAATATGGTCCTTTAAAAATTATCACTATACTTCCAACTGTCCTTGAGCACCCAATCTTTGGTAAACCTTAGATTGTCCTTGACAATTGTTTAATCCTTTTAGTCATATCCAGTTCTAAACCTTTTCCCTTCTTAATGCCCCAGGCATTTGGAAAATTTTAGAAAGGATGAATATAGCACATGTAATCGATCCTATATCCGAAGTATATGGGAATCGATTCATGATGTCTCACATAAAGACTAAACCAGTCTTTTGCTATAACATTTCCATTTCAATTTGCCAAGTTCTCATAATTCAGATTATGAAAAGGGATGCCGTAATCATAATCGAATTTTAGAACGCAAATAATGGACCCATGTACAGAATTTCCTTATGTTGAGCCATTCCAACATGAAATTCATATATATATCCTTGACTAAATGATTAAAACCTCACAATCTAAGCTTATAGATTTGAGATGAAGTATAATTTCCTCTCCCTTAATTATAGCAAAACAACTCTTTCCTAATTGAAACCTTTTGTTTTCTATAATTAACATTGCTAACTTGCAATACTTTATCATAATTATCATGCTCGCACTAACATGATGATTATTAGCATAACACTTATGCTCCCACTAGCTTTGACATGTACTCAGAAATCAGCTGACTTTCTTACCAAAGTTCAGATTTCTTATACTAGATTGATAAAACTTTATCAAAATCATACACCTTCCCTTAGATAGCACACTTGTGTGTCTAAACAATTATGAAGAGGGATGTCGTAATCATAATGCTTAGACCTTTTTGCCACTTCTCACAAGTCCAGGTTAGTGTGCCGGTAAACCACACACGCTCCACTAACGACTTTGAGAATGCAAATATCACAATTGCTATCTAGCTAAAATCTACTTAGTGAAAGTGTTTCCTCACCATCATTTTCATGAATCGGAGAGAAACCTTATGACACTTAGATTTAATGGTGTATGTGTTCTTATCCATGTGAATTGTCAAAACCATAGACACAAGACAAGGATAATGACAAATACAAACTCATATGGACTGAACTCAATCTTAATTTCTTCCCACCTGGCAGCTCAAGGGCCTGCCATTGCTTCCAAGTTGTTGTGCAACTAATTGAGAACTCTAAGAACTCATATGCAAAACCAACTTTAACCGGAATGGGCACAGAATATGTCAACACGATAGGTTATAAACCTCAAGTCGTGTACTAGGAAGAATTTCAGGTTTTATTCTTGATTAGTTCTTGAGACTTTCAAGACCTTTAAGACTCCCACTGTCCTCTTGACATATAAGACTTTCTTGTCAGTTATTCAAGAGATAGTGTGGATTCAAACCAAGAAAAACACTTCACACAATTGGCCTAAGTTGGTCTTTGTTTTATCCAAAACATCACAACTTACCAATTTCAAATGTACAAGAGTAGAAAACTTTTACTCTTACATTTGACAAGTGTTTTAAACCTTCTTTAAGACATGTCACTCAAGTTACAATCTTGGAGTATGACTCTAAGACTTGTATTGGAACGAAGTATGACTCATCTTCTTGATTTAACCACTTCAACAATTCAAGTTCCTCTTCTTAGTCATAAGAATGCACTAAGATTCCCTTAGAGAACTAATTGTGCTATGGTTTCTTAATCATTAAGATGATCACAAAACTGATACTAAAGTACTCTCCCATCTTTTCAGATTTGAGAAACTTCTATCCTTCTGCCTAATTTGATTCTTCTTATTCGCTCTGTCATACATTGGAACCTTTTTCCATTGTCTCAGAGTTACACTTAAGCTTGTAAGTATAATCATATTTACTGAGCTTTAGTAAACTACGACGAATAGTCTTATCGATCTTTTGTGGTGGACTTAATCAGTGCACAAGAATGTGTACTCGATCCCTTAGTCCTTTACTTGACTTACGCATCCATGTGACCAAGTAATTAGTCTTAATTTTCCAATACTTGAAAGTTCTCATTCATCATGCTATACAACTTGCATGATTCCAAGTTTCGGTCCAAATGAAACTTGGTTGATAAGAATCTTTCCTTATTTGGTAAATTTTGACATTATCACAAATGAAAGAATCAATTTCATACTTCCACTCTTGCTATTAATGGAATCTTATAAGCAACAAAAATTTCCACAGATGTCATTGTAAGGATATTTTAAAATAAATAAAATAAAAAATTTTCCTTTTATTTTAAAAACTTTGCGGAAGAACTTGTCCTTACAATCCATATGAAAACTTGTTGTTATCTATTCCTAAGCAATATCTCATAACTCCTAAGAAGTAGCTCAAGAATCTGATCTTCAAACTATGCGATAGAAATCCATCTACGCCATCAGATTCAACATATTCTTTCTTTAAGTTTCTTCACTTTTCTTTGATTCTTAAAACATCACCATGTGACCCAGTCACATCATGTATCAGGAATCTCATAATAGAAACTTAGCAGAGTTAGATAGTGGAATTTACCTGAAGTAGAGTCAAACTTATTGACTTTAACATCCTTAGGTAAATTTGGCAGCTTCGCAACCAATGCCCCTTCCTTTGGCAATATAAACATATGGACCCTTTGATAATGGTACAAGGGACTATCACAGACTTAGCTTTTCTCTTTACCATTTGGTCAACCGAGTTGACTCTGGCCGATCCCTTTACCATTGGGAAGAGAATGCTTTTCTGGATTTCCTGTGTCACTATTGTCAATGTCCATCAAGTTTTAAGGAAGTTGATCTTAACAAATAGATAAGATCATTAAGGGTCTTGTCATAGTCTGTTTCATAGGTGTCCCAAAGGAACTCACTATGTGACTTAAAAAGTGATTGAACCACCAACTTTCTCAAGACTTTGACACCCAACTCTCCCGGCTTGTCAATATGTGACTACATCTCCAAGATGTGATCACACCTAGACCTTACCTTGCCAATAGGGCTTGAGTGACCTTGAGCTTGTGGGTTAAGGAGAATAATTGGAGGAGGTGAAAGAAGTATGATTTCCATGGGACATCGTCTTCATTTAGGAAAGCTTGTTTCAAGAGATTTAGGAAGATCATAAATGCCTAAACCAGACATCTTTTGGGAGATATTCAAGATAGTTGATCTTAAGTCCTTAATATAACACCCAATATGAAATATTAAGGCTAGGACCCAACAAACTATTTTATAACTTAGAAGAGGGATGCCGTAATCCAAGCTATAAAATATTTGAAGGTAGGTGAATGACGATTCACCAATTTCCACCAAGATAAACGAAATGTATTATTAGGTTTTAATTGGTTTTGAAACTCCTAGATCGATTGAGATTCATTGAACTGTTCAATGGCATGTTTCAATCTCGAGTGTGCCCTTCAGGTTTTGTGACTGGGATGCCGAGGATCACAAAACAAGGTGTGAAGTAACCATGCAAATTACTTGGTACCCTTAAGTGTTTACCCCTCAATCGATGTGCCGGTTAACCACGCACGCTCCACCGATACAATGATAAACATTAAGTTACCCTTTGCCTACCTTGTTAAATACGAGTTAGTGTGCCGGTTAACCACACACGCTCCACTAACCGACTTAAACAAAGTGCAAAGTGTAATTTCATGGATTAGCACCTTATTCACATTTTCCTAAGTAACTAAGATTGGGTATTTATAAGAGTTTAGTTACTTAGTATTTATCATTAATACTTTTAATGAAGGGATAATTATAGTCCTGTCAAACCCGTTCGGCTAACGACCCTCCACCAGTCAAGCAAGCGGTGGGTGAGAGTGGACACCCATTAAGTTGCCATTTTATAGGCAACAACCTTATACCCACCTTATAGACCGGCTTCGTGAATGAGGCCTACTAACGGTAAGACTGACTTTACTCTTATACATATATATATATATATATATATATATATATATATATATATATATATATATATTATTAACTTATAATATTATAAAGTATAAGGGTTGAATTTTAATTCTTTAGAATTCTAAGGGCTAACTTGGGATTAAAGTATTCATAAGTGAAAACTTTTCAAATTCCAAAACTTGAGGGCAAGTTTTGAAACTATTCAAAACTAATTGATTCCATAACTTATGTGTTTAAAGTAGTTTTAATCCAAAAACTCTTCAAGTTCCATAACTTGAGGACAAGTTATGGAAGACTTTAAACTAATAAAAGAATTAACTTTTCTTTATTTTATAACTTATGGAATTAATTAAGGTTACACTTTTTTTTAATTTATTATTTAATGAAGAGACTCTTGGTCATCCATAACTTGAGGACAAGTTATGGAGTCATAAAACAATTTAATGAGGAAAAAGACTCTTCATTTTGTAACCTATGACAACTTTTATGAGTTTTAAGATTCATAAATGTGACTTATAAGTTACATAAACACATTTTATGAACTTCTTTTAGATTAATTTGGATTAAAACCAACTATCACATAATTTTATTCATTAATCTAAATTCACTCATAAAACAAGGTAAAACAAAAAACTTTTGGTGATCCATAACTTATTCTTAAGTTATGGAATCCTTTAAAACATTAACACCAAATTTTGTAACTCCATAAAAACTTTGAATCAATTTTTTTTTTAAAACCTTTTCATATCCATAACTTATGGAGGTTTCAAAAAATAAATCTCTTTAGATCAAACTTTTAAAACTAATAAAATAATCATATCATTTTATCTTTTATTAAATTTGACCTAATTCAACTCATAAAGCAAATTATTCAAATTTTACAAATAATTAGTTTTTCACAAGAACAAGTAATTATCTTAAAATGTGACAAACTTCATGTTTTTCTTCTTTTTTTTTCAACTTTGAAAATAAAATATTTGCATCAATATAACAGAAAACAACCCGTGATTACAGAGAGTTAAATAAACTCACTGTCAAAAATCGCTACCCACTCCCACGAATCGACGATCTATTTGACCAGCTCCAAGGAGCTAGTTACTTTTCTAAGATAGATCTACGGTCCGGATACCATCAACTCAAAGTCCGGGAAGAGGATATTCCTAAAACCACTTTCCGAACTCGTTACGGACATTATGAATTTGTCGTAATGCCCTTTGGTCTAACAAATGCCCCTGCCGCATTTATGGATCTGATGAACCGAATCTGTCGACCATTCCTCGACAACTTTGTCATTGTCTTCATCGACGACATTCTCGTCTATTCTCGAAGCGAAGAAGAGCATGGCCAACATCTCCGACAAATCCTAGAAACTCTGCGATCGGAAAAGCTATACGCAAAACTCTCCAAGTGTGAGTTCTGGCTCCGTAGTGTGAACTTCCTAGGTCATGTTGTTAGCCAAGATGGAATTCATGTGGATCCCTCTAAGGTCAAAGCAGTTGAAGGATGGGCAGTCCCGACAACACCCACGGAAATCCGTCAATTCTTGGGTCTAGCAGGCTACTATAGGAGATTCATCCAAAACTTCTCTAAGATCGCCAAGCCACTTACCTCGCTTACACAAAAGGGCGTACCATTCAAATGGACGGACAAACAAGAAGTCGCATTCCAAACCCTAAAGCAAGCTCTCTGTAGTGCCCCGGTACTATCTCTACCGGAGGGAACGAAAGATTTCGTGGTCTACTGTGACGCGTCAAATCAGGGCTTAGGTTGCGTTCTCATGCAGCGTGGAAGGGTGATAGCTTACGCATCTCGCCAACTAAAGACGCACGAAGTGAATTATACGACCCATGACCTAGAATTGGGAGCCGTGGTCTTTGCCCTGAAGATTTGGAGGCATTACCTTTATGGTACGAAGTGCACCATCTTCACGGACCACAAGAGTCTCCATCACATCTTGAACGAGAATGAGTTGAACATGAGGCAACGAAGATGAGTTGAAATATTAAACGATTACGAGTGTGAAATCAAGTACCATCCGGGCAGGGCCAACGTGGTAGCTGACGCATTGAGCCGAAAGGAGTACTCTAATCGTCGTACGAAAACTCTCTCAATAACCATTCAATCTCACCTAACCACTCAAATTGGGGTAGCCCAGTCAGAGGCCATGAAGACGGAAAATAGAGCAACCGAAGCATTACGCGGAATGGAGAAGAACCTAGAGGCAAAGGAGAATGGAGTATACTATTTCATGAACCATATTTGGGTCCCTAAACTCGGAGGATTTAGGGAGGTGGTCATGAAGGAAGCTCAGAAGACGCGATACTCCATCCATCCCGGCTCAGACAAGATGTATTCGGATATCAAACAACACTATTGGTGGCCTAACATGAAGGCGGAAATCGCCACCTATGTTAGTAAGTGCCTTACGTGTGCCAAGGTAAAGGTGGAGTACCAGAAGCCCTCAAGGTTATTGCAGCAACCAGTAATCCCTGAGTGGAAATGGGAAGGAATTTCTATGGATTTCGTAACCAAGCTACCTAAGACGTTGGATGGACTAGACACCATATGGGTAATAGTCGATCGACTGACGAAATCTGCCCATTTCCTGCCAATAAAAGAATCCTACAAGATGGAGAGATTGACACGTTTATACATTCGCAAAATCGTGAGACTCCATGGAGTGCCAGTGTCTATTATCTCGAACAGAGACAGTAGGTTCATTTCACGTTTTTGGCAATCACTCCAGAAAGCACTGGGAACTCATCTCGACATGAGCACCGCTTATCATCCACAAACGGATGGTCAAAGTGAACGAACCATTCAAACGCTCGAGGACATGCTTCGCGCATGTGTGATAGAATTTGGGAAGTCTTGGGATACCCATTTACCTTTAGTCGAATTCTCGTATAACAACAGTTAGCATTCGAGCATTAAGGTCGCTCCTTTCGAAGCACTATACGGGCGTAAGTGTAGATCGCCATTATGTTGGGCTGAAGTAGGCGACACCCAGCTAGAAGGAGCACTCACGTCGGACAAGGCGCTAACGGGACTGGAGATCACTCGTGAAACCACGGAAAAGATCATTCAAATCAGAGCTCGATTACAAGCATCGCGCGACCGACAAAAGAGCTACGCCGATAAATGGCGAAGGCCCTTAGAATTTCAGGTTGGGGATCGAGTACTGTTAAAAGTCTCACCCTGGAAAGGAGTTATTCGTTTTGGGAAGCGGGGAAAATTGAACCCACGATACATTGGACCTTTCGAAATCGTCGCCCGAATAGGTCCAGTGGCATACAAACTGCAACTACCCGCAGAGCTAAACAATGTACACCCCGTGTTCCATGTCTCTAATCTAAAGAAGTTCCTATCAGATGAAACACTCTTCATTCCCCTTGACGAGATCGAAATCAACGAGAATCTCCTGTTCGTGGAAGAGCCGATTGAAATCATGGACAGGGAGGTGAAGCGTACTAAGCAAAGTCGCATCCCGATCGTGAAAGTACGGTGGAACGCAAAGCGTGGACCAGAATTCACGTGGGAACGCGAAGACCAAATGAAGCAAAAGTACCCTCACCTATTCTAGCATTCTCAAATCTAGCTTTCAAACAGAATTTTGGGACGAAATTCCCTCTAACGGGGGGATGATGTCACAACTAGAAATTTTGTGTCTTGTAATCACAACACTCAAGTAAAATGTTGAATCAAAAACTTAAGAGCATGTAAGATACTTACTTCATGGCAACAAAATTTCAATCAAGTACACCATACAAGCATTTCAAATAGTCAACACGTAATTGGAAACCCTAGAAGTTCTTGTGTAGGTCCATTTTGGACTAGGACTTCCTTATTGGGCCCAATGGGCCAATAAGCTTCCAACTTGACTATCTTGGGCTTAGAACCTTAAATGGGCTCTAATTGGACCCACTTTCATTTAATTCCAACATTTTGGGCCATATTGGGCCTAGAATGAAATAAATCAATTATATGAACTACTATGGACCATAATTAACCTAATCTAGCCTAATAAAGCATAAAAATCACACTTACATTTTATAAGGCCAACAATCATTCAACCTAACTCTAATAGGGGCTTAGGGGCAAAAAGCCTAAAAATCCTTTCTCTCCTCTCTCCATTCTCGGCCCAAGACAAGCCCAAAAGAAAAGGAAGAGTTGACTTATTTCATGACACCTCATTTTTGTCCTTAGGTTTTCCATGCAACACACATATCTCCATGCAACAATCTTGTCAACCTTCTCACTTCTCCCCTCCCTTCTTGTTTCGGCCGAGAGCATGCACACACACACACCTCACAAAAACACTCTCTAAATTACTCAAGAATCACCCCCTCTCTCCATCCAAGATCTTGAAATTTTGGCTACAAGCTTAAGGATCTTCATAAAGTGATTCATCATCTAAGGTAAGTTAATGGCTAACTTATGATCTAACTCCCTTCACTTCATAAAAATCTCTTCTAAATTCATTCAATCTTGTGATCTTGCACCTTAGAAGCTCCTAAACTCAAGATCTTCAAGGAAAGGTTGCTAGGGCCGAAAATCATCTCATTTCTTTCCATATCTTCTCCAAAACCGAAACCACACCCAAAGGTGAGCTTCATACCCCCTATTTTTCGGTTTTTATAAGTTTTGTGGGGGGAGAATACAAGCAAATGTGTAGATCTATGAGTATATGTATGCTTTGTGTGATTTCTATGTTTATTTACATGTTCTTATGTGATTATGGTGTTGGATCTAGTCATAAAGGAACTCAAAACCGAGATCTACATTATGTTGAATGAAATAAGTATAAATCATATTATTTCATACAAATCAACTCTAGAAAAATAACCAAGTTGGTTAATATGAACTCTTTTGGGCTAAAATCCCATTTTTGGTCTTTAAATGTTAAAAATATAAAGTTAAAGGGCCCAAAATGTCAAAATACAAATTTTGATGGTTGAGATGAGTTAAAAAAGTTTCAAAAATGTATTTTCTGGAAAATTACTCTTTTGATGGACTAAAATGGAAATTTTTAAACCTAATGGGCCAAAAATGCTCTTTTCGGCCCAACAAGGCCCAAATTGCGAGATTTTCAAACTAGAGGGGCTGAATCTGTATTTTTCTGTAAAACAGAGGACTACTAGTGCTCCAAGTCCATTTCAAGGGTTAAAAATACTTTTCATATTCAAAAGGGACTAAAGATGCAAAAAATTTCTATTTTGGGCCAAAAATGTAAAAATTGCGAAAATTGAGGTTTCAGCCGAGAAAATTTCATCTTGAGGGACTAAAACTGTTTTTCAAATAAACTTGAGCTGAAAATACCCTTTCAATAAGTTTTGATACTAAAGTGTCTAGAAAAATGGTTTAAGGACTAAAACGGAGATTCTTTTATACAAAGGGCCAAAACTGAAAATTTTTCCAAAAGAAAGGGGCTGCAAAAGAAAAAATTTAGTGATTTTAAACAATAAATCAGTTAGGATGGAATACTAGTACCACGGCTATTGACGAAATATAATACACCTTCAACACCAAAATCGTTATCAAACGAACTGATTCGGTCTCGAATCAATAACGAATCCGAACTTAATAACACGACGCTACTTCAATACACACGCGGAAATTTCGGGAAGTCAATACACACGTGGGAATACACCAGACGTCGATACACCATCTTTGGGCCCGAAAGTTTCAAATCGTGCTTGTTGGGCCTAGCTAGCCCAATGACATGATCTTTAGGCCCGAAGGAAACTCGCTTACATGTACTTGGGTCTTATACGACCTAATTCCGTGTAAAAGGACTTTCAATGGATTTTGTATTGTTGGGCCCCAAGGGTCCTTTGGTACTGCTAGCGAAGTCGAGAATTCACCAATACGAGTCGGGCTAAGGGCCCTTCGCATTCACGATAGCCTTGAACGACTTATGGAAATATTGGGGGCTTCGCACCCTCTTTTCCTCCTCGGTTGTGGGGCTATGAGAAGTCAGGGTGGTTGGATTAAGTGAATAGTACGAACGACGCCTAAGGGATCGTTTGTATAGTTGTAAACTAGTCATTTTCATTAATGTGTGTTTATAACAATTCACAATCCATAATTAATCCAATGTCACCGGGACTCATCGAATACACACGTCGCAACGAAATAACAAAATATAAAACGCTTAATTCAAAGTATTAGGAAAACATCGGGTTTTCCTAGGATTTTCAATTCATACACCTACAAGATGCGTACCAAGTTTATCAGATTTTTTTTTTTACATTTATAGAAAAAAACAAGCATACTTACGGATCTTCACACTTTTTATACTATGCTCTTTTCAGAAAATATCGGATTTTCTGGTGGTTTTCAAAACAATACAAAACATTATATTTCAAACATTACTTATGAACTCACCAACATTTCATATGTTGACATTTCAAAATACTTGTATTCTCAGGTAACAGGTAAATCGAAAGGGAAAAATGTACTCAGTAATGTCTTGCTGTTTGTTTAATTAGTATCGAACAATTTACTTTTGGGCATGTAATGTTATGGATCAATGTACTGAATGTAAACGCTACCAGTTGTAATATTTCAATGCCTGGTGATGTATGATGTTATGTTTCATGTATATTCATTGTGATGGTATTCAATTGAGTCACAATAGCCCTCAGACGTTTCTGCCGTCTGGTTCGGGGGTGTGACATTAAATGAGTGTCAGACGCTGATACGATTCTGGATCTATAAGCCTTCACTCCTTTAGTCAAGCTTCAAGGATGACCACCTTCCTTCAAAGCACAAAAATCCACCTTACAAATACCTTCTAGGCTCAAAACACACAATCGTGGAATTAGGGTTCGAGTGTAGGGTAAGGAGGACAAGGAGGCTGATAAAATGAGGGTTTCGATTCCATAAGAATGCTTAAATAGTGGCCAACCCCAAAAATTATGGTTTTCAAGATTTGAGAGTATTCCCTGCGTACTGGTGGTTGTCGAGGCCAACAAAATTAATAACCCTAATTATTACACTAAAATAGTGTATAGTGGTAAAGGGATCGAATCCACGGAGATTGGTTCAATTTATAACTCTATGAGAATTCTCTTTGTAAAAATACTTGTAAAATAAAATGGGGGGTTTTAGTCTTTTGAAATACTTGAAATAAACTAGAATTAAACTAAGATTTAAATAAAGAATTTCAACAAAAGTAGGAGTTTGATGTAAAATCAATAAGAGAAGGATGGTTGACTTAAGGTTTCCTCACTTTGACTTTTGAAGAGCATATCATTAGAATCCAATGGTGCAATACTTGATTTAAATCCTTAATTTGGCTATAGTAATCCAAGAAGCTTGAGATTACCTAGACTTTTCTTAGTTGTTAAAATGGTTAGAGAAGCTCATAACAACTTCCTTAGTCAAAGTCACAATTTCCATTAAGCATGTAATTAGTGAAAGTCAACTAGCGTTAAGAACCAAAAAGTCACCAAATCCAAGAGGGGTCAAATGCTTTCACCACCATGTTGGAGGAAATGTTTTTATGATTGTGTGAAGCAAATACAACAAAAATCAGATCTTGCTTGCTAATTTGAGGACCCCTTACTTAATCAAGAAATTAGCCAACTAATCACCACAAACACATTTATACTCATGAACTAAAACATACAAGTAGTGATAAGATGTTAAAATACAAAACATTCCCATAAAGATTTAAGAACATGTCATGGATTCTTCAATATTCTACAAAAGTTCAAAGGATTCAACAAAAGTCAACCAAGATTAGTTTAGCCAAGCATGGCTAAACTCAAAGAAACAAAGTTAGAGAAGATTGTACCAAACATTAAGCAAGAATCAAGAGGTAAAAAGATGATGTTCTTGAGGTGTTTCTAGCCTTCAAAAGTCTTCAAAACTCTAGAGAGAATCTTCAAAAATCGGATGTCTAAGAGTATCCAAAAGATGGGCACCAACCTTCTTCAAATAGCCTTGCAAATGGATTTTCGAAATTAACCCTGTAGGGCCTTGTGCGACCCGCGTGCTCTTGTGCGGGTGGGTTGCACGGGTGGTGCCTGAAATGGGCTTCTTTGAGGTTTGGGCCTCCATAGATTATCCCACTTGGCCCAGTTCGAGCCCAATCAGCTCCTAGCCCATTTTTCTTCAAGTTTTCTTCAATTTAAACCCAATTTGGCTTCTCCAAGTGATCCAAACTCGCCCGGTTAATAATCTACGCACGCTTGAATAAACTCCCACATCTTGCAAATTTAAAGTTTATTTCTCTCCAAGCCTTCAAATAATCATCAAGCTCGCTCCATGCATCATCTCCACTAACCATCAAGCCTAAGATCCTTATTTTCCACCAATTCTCATCGCTTTCCATACGTCCCGAACATTCCCGCTCCACTAGTCTCCATGAAATCTGCAATAAAGCTCACGAAACTAGAAAGTACCCAAAATAGTCATAAAATAACAAAAAGGAAAATATGCATGGAAATTAACTAGATTATGGATGAAATTGTTGGGTTTTGAGCATTCTAACACTCCTATGGTGTACATGCAACCCTATAAACCTTGGATCTATGTTTTCTCTATAATACATGCAAATAAGAACTTTCCAAGGCTTTAATCCTAACTAGCATATTATGAAGTTCTTATACTACAAAGTACTAGTTAGATGACATACCTTTTGATGTAGCTTGATGTCTTCAAGCTTTAAGAGCTTAGCCCCAATAGTGTGGAAGCCTCAAATGGAATCACAAATCACCAAAACACCTTGGAAGACTTTAGAGAATATGGATACTTGGTTCTCTCTTAGTGAAATCAGCTAGCCCTCTTAGTGTATCACACACTAGTGCCAATTTCACCAACCAAGGACATCTTTATATAGTGTGGAGGATTAGGGTTAAACCCTAATACCCATGACCTTTCATTTCCTAGGATCCATGGGTTAAACACTCCATGGACTATCCATGAAAGCTTAGCCCAACCTAAATGAACTTGGCCCATTCCATATATATAAGAGTCCATATTTAATTAGTTCCTTTTGATCACTTAATTAATTATAAATTAATTCTTGATCAATACTAATTAAATAATATTATTCCATATTAATATATTAGAACTTATAATATATTAATATTAATCATAAACATACTATTCTCAAAAGATTATCCATATAAATTGTGTCGGTGAAGTGCAACCCAAATGGACCATGCCGGGTCGGGTCAAGTACATACCAAATATAGTTATGGACTTAGACATTAATCCAACAGAAATATGCTAAAATAAACTATAAAAAGAAGTAAATAAAATGAAACTATCACGTACACTTATGTACGCCCGGTGTACATATTTGGATTCCCGATCAGTACCTTCGCATGAGTACGCTAAGCATACCACTTGGTACGCCCTACATACTCGCTTCACTACTTGTACACTAAGCATACCTTGTTGTACACCCCGCATACTTCTCAACCCCTTAACCCTAAATACTCCGAAGATCATAACTCCTTTGATAGAAACCCGATTCTGACGATCCTTATATCCATATAAAGGTACTGAGACACTCAAAACTAATATAAATTCATACTTACCAAAAGATATCACTAACGAACGTCCGCTTTCCATAAAACCCGAGCTGACAAATTACCAAAATGCCTCTTTGATTCCTAAACACAAACCGAATACCGAACTATCCGAAATACCTTAACCACTTCAACTGAGTCTAGAACCCAACTTCTCAAGGGTCCGAAGCCTATTAATACCCAGTCCTTTGATCACCAACTCAAAATGGAAATAGGATGTTACAATGCTCCCCCACTTAAATTAGATTTCGTCCTCCAAATTCGTCCTTACCTTTCCTAGCACATCCAACAATATGGTCAACACCACCACAACCCGAGAGTACTACAGCCTTCTCAAGACAACCGAACCCAACCTCAGTAGAACTTACCAAACCCGAAAAGGAACAAACCTTAAACCTCTTGCAAGAACCACCTCTAGATTTCCCAAAACCCAAAACCTCATACTGATCTATCTTCCCGAGAATCGCCCACACTAAACCACTATCATACTATTCCTCGTGAATACCAGACTAAACATAATACTTCCATTCCTAATGATCTGGATGATCCTGGTGGAACAAACCCCCTGGTTATATATAGCTGAAGAATACTTACACTTGACAGAAGGTTCAGATAATCCTTCAAGTAGAAGATTCCTCTCTACAATGGCAGACACAAATGAGAGCTACACAACATGGTCCATTCAACCACTCTAAGATTATTCAATTCAAATGCAAGTGACTTATCATCCACTCCAAAATACAAATGACTATTCTCACGAAGCTCAAATCATTGAAACCACTCTGGATCATCTTGCTGCCACCTAGTTGCTTCCCAAAATCCGTCGAGACCTCCCTGGTCCCTACTCGTCTGCCAATTAACCGAATCACCGGACTCCTACCCGATTGTTGATCCAAAAGACATACAAACCCACAGTAGCCCCACGCGACTTCCGGGAGCAACCTTATCTGGCAATAATACCCCAAACCACCTTGACATCAAACCTACTGCTAAAAGAAGGCCATGAGACCAACTGCAGTCTAATATCATACCCGGAATTCAACGGCCCACCTTCTCCTGATTCCAACCACGTTGTGGCCCTCTTGCAGATAGAACCAATCCAAGACACAACACAATGACTTGATTGCTATCAAAACTGAGCCCATTCATTACCCTTGAACCCTACGTTCGATGCCCTTGGCATATAGATACCTCTTATTCCTCGGAAACAAAATCCTGCACAAAACATACGCGATACCCGACTCGAGTTCTTACCCAAAACCAATTTGATGCTCCATTCACAACCCGAGATTCACAAATCTGCAATTGCATTTCACACCACAACCTTCTGATTCCCGATGAACCCTTACTTAACCGATAAATGATTACCCCAAACCCATTTCTGAGACTACCAGTCTTGCACCCGGTCGAACCACCAGGTTCCCAAGAGTCCAAATAGCAAGGTTACCTAGCCTAAGACCCCTCTACGACACACACTGATCTCCCTCATGATCCTACAACTCAAGATCCAATACATTGACCCGACAGTCTCCACCAGAACCAGTATGCTTTATCATGATCACATGGGCCTCACCCATGGATCATATTCATCTAAAGCTATACAGGCCCGACCCCGACCCAGACACCAACGCTCCTTAACCCAAAACAGAGAATACTCGTCGACAACCCTGACCGACATGCTCAAGGCACGAACTAATTCCCCCATCACACTCAGCCATTTCTAATAATGGTTTACCTCGAACTGGTGAATTCTACTATCCCATCACAGTCTTAGAACACCTCCAACCAACCATGGATACTACTCATCGAACTACCATATTCAAACCATCACAATACAACACACCCTGAGCCGAATCCTACATCCAATCAAGATTTTGGGTCAAACATTCGAATCCCATGGCCTAATATGAATAGCAATGGAGATGCCGACCTGCGCTCGGGAGTTTCCTAACCCCCCCACCCCACCCCCACAATCAACAACGCAACCTCAATCTGAACAGCCACTTAACTCTCCCCCACTTGGACTCGATGAAGTTCTCTCACATATTATTCATTATAGATTGCCAACTCATCTCCCTCAAATAGAATGAACTGTCCATATCTTGTCCTAAACAATACTAGTGTTCCATTACTAGCCAACTCATTAATCACCTAATTTCTGAAACCCTGATGGATGCCCTCGAAATCTCAACTCACCCGATAATTTAGATCACCTCGCATGACACCATGTGACAACCCAATATTACGAATCAATGTAATGACTTAAAAAGTCAAGAATTGTAATCTCTTTTGATATAATGAAATTAGCATAAAAAACAAAATGTTCAAAAGTCTCTATTGGGTTGCCTAAAATGATAGTTATCGTGTCACGGTTTTCAAAAATATAAAGAACACTAAAATCTGGGTTATAACGAAAAAGTTATGACCAATCGAAAATTCATGTCAAAACCGGTAAAACACTGACAAACGTAAAAAGTGAAATTTCAATAAAATACTTTTTAGCCTTAGGTATCTAAATGAAAGTCGTAGATTATACTAAACCGTGAACGTGCATAAAAAGAACGCCGAAATCTGACTTCGTATGAGGAAGTTATGATTTTTCTAAATTTCGGGATAGCGGTAGACAACTAAAAACTCGAAATAGAGATCGAGGGATTTTTGGCCGAAACAACCTAAATGAGAATCGAAGATCTCAACAATAGTAGCGCAACGGTAAAAAGTCTGATGATAACGGACACCGGATGAAGAAGCTATGGATTTTTAACAGACTTTTCCTGTCCTGGCCTGTTAAAAATATAATATTAAAAATAAAGTCAAAATTAGCCGACGGAGTCTAAACAAGAGTCGTAGAGCATAGTCTCACCTACGCGTGGATATAAAGAATGTCAGGCAGCTCACGACGTGAACCTGTGACTGATGGGTTCCAGAGCCTATCAACGAGTTGTCAAGTCTACGGGAGAAGACCACGCCGAGCTCATGACGTGAGCCACCCATGGTCACGTCGTGAATCCTCAAAATTCACCCCTATAAATAGAAACCGATGGTTTCGGGTTTAGGTGCTCAATTCTCTTCTTTCTCATGCCAAACCTCTGCATTTTATCCCCCGAAGCCATCCCGAAGCCCCGGTCTTCACATCCAAGTTCCGAAGGCAGGTCTTACATTCCCGAGATTCCCGAGAATCCCGAGAAATCAACTTTCTCTGGTCTGAGTTCTGCTCGGTTTTCATCTCACCTTCTTCAGTCTATCAAGTGAGTTCATACCCCTAGAACTACGTTTTCAAATGCTTTGTAAATGCTTTTATACACTTTTAAGGGGGGGGGGGGCGGAATACAAGTAAACACACATTTATTCTCGTGTGGAAAACATCAACCTTTTGCTATACTTTTTGTTATATAATCAATCATATGTGATTTATAACTATCATACGAACACATTTTCATGCAACATATCATGATAACACTTTGTCCTTTATAAAGGAAACATGTTGTTATATAAATATCAAACACTTCATTTATATTTCGAGTATAAATGTTCAATGATGTTATTACAATTGTTATACTTTACATACAAAGTTGACACTACACTAGGGTTTACCATACAAACGAAACACTTTCGGAAAAACTATAATAGGTATAGTTTACAAGGAAATCATGAGATTTTACATACTATAAGTACTATATCAAGGAAATACTTTCATATACAAGAACAAATGGACTTTTCATACGTAAATCTATTTGATACTAAGTTTTGTGAGACATTCAACTTCACGTACTTTCAAGTATGCCGTTAAAGTCCTGTATTATATACTGTAATATCTTGTAGGGAGAGCGTGATACTTGTGTATAGATGTATACGAGATTGACAATCCCGCACCTAAACTGTTAGCTACAGTTAGACCGGCAGGTCTGGGGTGACAAACGTCATAACATTCCAACGCCTAAAGAACGTTGTTACAGGCAGTCTAGGTCAATAGCATTGTTATAAAACTCACAGGGAGTATTAAAAAACACAATGATTTATGGGGTTATCTAATGTCTTAATGATTTTATACATACATAAATCTGTTATTCCAGGCATGACAACTACTAATGCATTATAGTTTTGCAACTTTTAAACTACCACACACTCATGGAAAAATATTGGATTTTTCAGAAGTAAACTTAGTGATTTTATACCAAACTTACAAATTTTATACATAAACGCTTATGAACTCACCAACTTAATCATTGACACTCTTTCAAAACTACTTGTATTTCTCAGGGATTCAGTAATATAGGTAAACTTCAGCTTTTGGAGAAGTGATGTTAAGACGTCAGTTTAAAACTCATTTTGTCATCGTATTGTAATTTGTTTTGAAACAAGTATCATTCAACAATGTAACTTTTAAATTATATATATGATGGTTGTTTTACTTTCTTTACTATGTATTCAATTGTTGCGATACTACATGAAGTCATCCGCCCTCGAACTATTCCGCCGTTCTGGTTTGGGGGTTTGACAGATTGGTATCAGAGCATTGTTTATAGTGGACTAAGTATATCGAACCACATAAGATATACAAACTATAAATGCATAGGGACTAACACTCTCTGACAAAACGTTTTTACACCTAAAACCGTATTTCATATAACTTAAATTGTTAGGGTCGTAAAAGCACAAATACATGCATACAATGATTTATTTTCATAGTTAGAGCTATACAAGAAGTATTAAGACAAGTTGGACACAAGGGCTCGGGCTCGGAATATGTAATCGGATTTGGGATGAATATAGTCTGATCAACTATATTTATTTGAGATCGGACTAATGTATGTCGGGGAATGGTCGTAGTGAGCAACAAGTCAAAACTTACCAAAATAACACTAGTATCGAACACACAAATTTAAATACTATAGGAGTATTCGGTAAATGCAATAGTTTAACCTACATATTTAGACTTACATGTTTCAAAATTTGTACAATTCTTATAACCCTATTCTCATATAGTCGAAATGGCTGGATTCCATCCACCCGGGGATCCCTACTACCCGAACCAGGGCAATGGAGGATGGGTAGAGGAGGACCCCAAAGAAGATGAGGAACCCATGGAGGAGGAGGAAGGCGAAGACTTTGGGACAGACTCAGAGCCAGAAGCAATCAAAACACTAGTCGCCTAACCTCCTGCATTTAGGGGAAACTTTCAGGGACTAACTCCTGTCTGGGGAAGTCACATTCACCATTGGAGCCAGCAGCAAGGATTACGTCCTCCCTACCGTATGTGTCGGGACTTCTACAACGTCAGTGGAGGAAGTTTAGCCGACCGAGCACTCCCAGTCATGGTGGGTAAACTAGCCAACCAATCCTATCAATCCGGGGTTCAAGCAAACTGGATTCGTGAAGTCAACGTGGAAGTACAAGTTCACACTTCCGACATCCGTCACTTGGACAGGTTGTAGGAAAATGCCCAACTCCGCACCGACGCATTCCAAGAACAACTAAATGCAGCTCTCTCCGAGATAAGGGAAATAAGGGAGCAGCAAGCCACCTTTGACAGGCGTCTTATGGGAGCAAAGTAATCGGAAGCGGAGTCAAGCTCCAAGCATAAACCGTGTCGCAAGTAGTACTTGACAAAACTCCCAAATTTTGATATAGAATTGGTTATCGGCTAAAAGTCTTACTTTTCTTTAACTTTCTTGTAATCGGAGACCTTTAGAAAGGTCAATTTTTCCTAACTTCGAATGTAATCCAAGCATATGTTTAATATATAATGAAATATTCCTTTTGGGTATTAATCCTTTGCATATCACTCCAATTCATGAGTTTATCTATTATTATATAGAATCTAAATATGAATCAAACATGAAACCTTGTGTTAGCCAACTTAAATCATGAATAATTGAAAATAGCTAACCCTTTAACATTCGGATTTCGATCACCAAAGACTTATGGTCTCTTGTTGTTATTTCTTTAGCAGCACAATGTCGCCTCGTAGATCTACACGCTGTGGAAACAACGTAACACCTCCACCACCACCACCTCCATCAATGGATAATGCCGCCTTGATAGCTGTTGTAACAGCTGCAGTGACAGCCGCAATGGCACATATGAGTAATAATGGGTCCGGAGGGGAGGGGGGTTAATAGCTCTACGAATGGCCAATGTTAAGGTCGTTCAGGGGATTGCACCTTCAAAGACTTCACCAATAGCAAGCACATATCTTTTAATGGATCCGGAGGGATAATGGCTGTATCACAATGGATAGAGAAAACTGAAGCGGTTTTCGAGATCTGTGCATGTCTGGAAGAGAGCAAGGTAAAGTTTGCTGCTTATACATTCTCCGAGAGAGCTCTGACATGGTGGAATGGCCATGTCAAGTCACTGACTCTGGTAGTGGCAAATTCTATGGGCTGGGAGAATCTAAAGAAAATGTTAATGCAATAGTATTGTCCAAGGGGCGAAGTACAAAAGCTGGAGCAGGAACTTTGGGGCCTTACTATGGTAGGCTCGGACATCACAACCTATACCAATAAGTTTAGTGATTTGGCAATCCTTTGACCAGGAATGGTTGCTCTAGAGAGCAAGAAGATCGAGAGGTACATCTGGGGACTATCACCCCAGATTCGAGGAAGTGTACTAGCGTCCAAACCATTCACTTTCGATAGTGCCAAATAGTTGGAACAAGCTCTCGTTGACCAAGGCTTCGAAACTGTTGCCCCGGAGCAAACCCTAGGAAACAACAACAACAACAACAACAACAGTACCAACAACAGCAGCAAGAAGAAGTTTTGGAACAAGAGGAAGAGTCAATTTTCACAAAAACCTCCCAAGAAACAGCAAATAGTGGCAGTCCATGCCGCTACTTCCCCCACTGTTGCTCCTGTTACCCTACACCAACAAAGCAATATAATGGGAACCTACCGAAGTGCAACAAATGCAATCTCCATCACAACGGAAATTGTCAAGAGATGGACTGCAACAACTGCAACAGGAAAGGGCACACTACCCGTTTCTGTAGGGCACCAGCACGACCAATCACCCAAGTCCCTGGAGTCGGTGTGGGCCAGGAATGTTATGGGTGCGGTGAGGCTAGACACTACAAGAGGGACTACCCTAAGGCAAGGAATGCTTGCGGCATAGGACGAGTGCTCGCAATAGGGAAAAACGAATAAATAGTTGATCCCACGGTGGTTATGAATATGTTTCTTCTCAATAACGCTTATGCATGCATACTCTTTGATTGTGGTGCGGAGAGGAGTTTCGTGAGTAATAAATTCAATCACGTACTAAAACAGAACCCTTAATCACTCACTAAGATATTTACAGTAGAAATGGCAAACGGTAGAACAGAAAGCACAAACAATATGTACATAGGCTGCATGCTAACTCTAAATGAACATTCATTTCAAATCGATCTAATGCCGATCACCATAAAGAGCTTTGATGTCATCATCGGTATGGATTGGTTAAGCCTACACCATACCGATATACTTTGTCACGAAAGGTCCGTTCGCCTAAATTTCCCAAACGGCGAAACTCTTGTCATTTATGGTGACAAACCCGGTACCAATTTACAAATCATCTCTTGCGTCAAAGCCCAGAAATACCTATGTAAGGAGTACCATGCCTTCTTAGCCCACGTGGTAGATAAATAAAAAGAAACAAAAGACATCAAAGACATTGGCGAAGTATGCGATTTTCTCGACATCTTCCCTAAAGATCTTCCAGGAGTTCCACCAGAACGAAATGTCGAGTTCATAATCGATTTAATTCTCGGAGCTACCCCAGTAGCTAAGTCGTCGTATCGTCTAGCGCCAGCTGAGATACAAGAGTTATCTAGCCATTTAAATGAACTACTCAACAAAGGATTCATCAGACCGAGCTTCTCACCTTGGGGAGCACCAGTCCTGTTCGTAAAGAAGAAGGATGGATCTTTCCGCATGTGCATCGATTACCGAGAACTCAACAAACTCACTATCAAGAACCGATATCCCCTACCACGCATTGACGACTTGTTCGACCAACTCCAAGGAGCAAGTTATTTTTCAAATATCGATTTGAGATCCGGGTATCATCAGTTGCAAGTCTTGGAAGGAGATGTTCCCAAAACAGCCTTTCGAACTCGTTATGGTCACTACAAGTTTGTAGTAATGCCCTTTGGATTAACAAATGCACCAGTGGTGTTCATGGATTTAATGAACAAAGTGTGTCATTCATTCCTGGATAAATTTTTGATCGTGTTCATAGATGATATACTCATCTATTCGAAGAGTAAAGAGGAACATAGTCAACACCTCCAACAAATCTTGGAAACACTAAGAAAAGAGAAGTTATACGCAATGTTCTCAAAGTTCGAATTTTGGATTCGGAATGTAACAGCCCGGAATCTCAGGTATTATTAAATTATGTTTTTGGGGGTGATTTAAGAGGGGACTCGGCGAGTTGGAGCCTAGACTCGCCGAGTAGGATCGCAGACTTGGTCGCGGGTTCGCGACTGGACTCGACGAGTCCAGATATGGACTCGACGAGTCGACGCTGTTCAGCAGAAACCCTAACCGTTCGGTTTTGGATCGTATATAACGCCTCTTAGGCCGTCATTGTCCGTCTTTTGGTCGATTGAGAAGAACCCTAATCGTTGTGGACGTCTAGAGCAGGAGAGAAAGCTATTGGAACTTGGAGGAACTTGTTAGGCAAGAAGAAGAAGAATTTGGCCAAAGGAATATCAAGGAGGATCGAGTCCTGAGGTTTGGGGGACACAGAGAGTGCGTTTTCAGGTAATACTCGGGCCATTTCTGTTATTTTGATGTGTATACGAATCTAGGGTTTATGAAACCCATTTAGTGATTAGATGGGTTATTATGTTATTACCCAGACGTTTATACCCCAGTAATAAGATGTTTAGAAGTCCAGAAAGTCCCATGATTGTATATCTCGGGACCATACGTAATTTAGGAAGCAGTTGCTCGTCTGCATGGCATGGACTCGCCGAGTTGTTCTTCAGACTCGGCGAGTAGCTTGAAGATTTACTGGGACTCGCCGAGTTGTTCTTCAGACTCGGCGAGTAGCTTGAAGATTCACTAGGACTCGCCGAGTTGTTCATCAGACTCGGCGAGTGGAGTCGGGGTGGCCCCGCGATTCTTCCAGGAGTAACTCGTCGGGTCGAGGAGGATACTCGACGAGTAGATAGGGAATCTCAGAGAGTTGGAGGACGTCTAGACTCGCCGAGTCGCCATGGCACTCGCCGAGTCCAGTCGAGTTGACCGTTGACTGTTGACCAGAGTTGACCTAAGTCTGACTTCTTAGGGATAGTCACACTTAGAAGATATAAGTGTTAATGAGATATGTGATGTTATAGGGAGGTTGTAGCTCGTCGGATTGTGCACGAGTCATTTCGGGATTTGCTAGCTTTCAGCTTTTACGAGGTGAGTCTTCTCACTATACTGTACCCGGAAGGGTTTGACTGTGTGACTGGAAGGTCGGATATGATATGTGATATGTATGCTATATGTGGTAAGTTATTTGTTATATGTGCTATGTATGTCATGGGCCGGAAGGCGAATATATTATCGGCCGGAAGGCAATATGTTATGGGCCGGAAGGCGATATGTCGTGTGATGGACCGGAAGGTCGGCGTGGGTAGGACCGGAAGGTTTACCCAGCAGGGACGGAAGTCCCCTGAGACACATGGACCGGAAGGTCAGGGCCTGGAAAGGCGTATGTGCGTAAGTTGTATATTGGGGAACTCACTAAGCATTTATGCTTACAGTTGTTGTGCATGTATTTCAGGTACTAGCGAGGACCGTGGGAAGGCGCCGGCGTGATCGATACACACTGAAGAATGCTTTTATGATCTTGGGATTTTGTTTATTTGTATTTGACAGAATACTTAAACTATTTATGCCTTGTTTTGAATGGAAATAAATATATTTTTAAAATGAAAAATTTGTTTGAAAATTTGCGTTGTTACAATTGGTATCAGAGCCTTGGTTTGAGGGATTCGGGTGCACCTTCGGGAGTAGCTGAACTCAAACCGAGGATTTGAGGAAAACTTTTTAAGTAAAGGCATAAACTTTTGTAAATGGTTTCGTGGTAAGCAAGAAAGAAGCAGTGTGTACAATCAGTCAGCGCCCGAACGGTAAAGATCCCCAAAATACCTTACAATATTATATGATATGAATTGTTATGCATGCTAGAAGACTAGGTATTCATGATAGGACTAGAGTGGCCTGATTTGTGATGCCTTAGTCTAGGGAAATTTGCCTATATGAGATGCGTTGCTAGTATGCGGGTTGATAGTGCATATCAGAAGTAGAGTACTCACTATCCGGAGTTTGGGGAGGAGGACTTGGGATGAACGCTGATGCGGTGTGGTTGGTAGTATTGGGCCCGTACTACCGAGGACACCGGGTCAGTGGGAGACCCAAGTAAGAATCCCTGGATATCGGGGACTGAGTAGGGTTGCGTATCGAGTACGATTATACTCGGTGGAGTCTCTGATAGTTTTATGTTGTATTTCAGAGACATCATGGTTAGACCGCGCCACGGAGCGAGTTCGAGCGGTGTGAGTGACGAGGAGATTCGTCAGATGATTCACGAGGAGGTAGCGGCGGCGATCCGGGCTGAGATCCCGGAGATGTTTGGGTCTATTAAGACCACACTGATGGAGACGTTCGATGAGCGGTACGCCGCATTGACTGAGGCTGCAACCGCTGCAGCTACCGCAGCTGTGGCCGCTGCTAGGCCACAGGGGGGTGATTCGTTGCTGTTCCGAGAGTTCAGCAACACGAAGCCACCAGAGTTCGATGGGACGCAGGATCCGATTGCTGCGATGAGGTGGATCGCGGATATAGAGGGGTGCTTCTACACTTGTTCATGCCCGGAGCACCTGAGGGTACGGTTCGCATTGAACCAGCTCCGTCTGGGAGCGAAGGACTGGTGGAAGTTCGTGACGGCGAACTTCACTTTGGCAGAGACTACAGCAGTAACATGGGAGGGGTTTACTGCCATGTTCAGAGATGAGTACGTTCCCCCGGTGGAGAGGGAACGATTGGTTCAGGAGTTCTTAACCCTCAAGCAAGGTACTGATTCTGTCGCGGTGATCACGCGGAAGTTTCATGAGAGGGCGATGTTCTGCCCCGAGCTGGTGTCCACTGATCAGGCTCGGATGAGCCGGTACTTGGGAGTGTTGAGGAGGGATATCCGAGAGTTTGTGTCAAACTCCACTTACCATACTTTTGTTGAGCTTCAGGCGAATGCCAGGAAGCGCGAGATCGAGTTGGAGACCCAGGCCAGGGAGGAGGCCGAGTCTCAGCGGGTGGACCGGCGACCGGCTTAGTTCCAGCCGGCAGCCAAGCGGATAAAGTCCGCCGATGCGAGCAAAGGAGGTTCGAAGGGCCGCACTTGCGGAAAGTGCGGCAAGGGTCATGAGGGGGCGTGTTGATCTAGTGCTTGCTACAAGTGTGGCAAGGAGGGGCACATTGCTAGGGAGTGTCCCAAGGGATTTACGGTTTGCTTTCATTGCAACCAGACAGGCCATAGGAAGGTCGAGTGCCCTCAGCTTCTTCAAGGATCTGCACCTGCTGCCGGAGCTACTACGACTCGACCGGTGAAGGCCGAGGCCCCGAGGGCTCGGGGAAGAGCCTTTCAGCTGACTGCGGAGGAGGTCCGCGCTGCGCCCGATGTCGTGGCAGGTATGTTGTAATTCATGTATTTATTTTAAATGTCGAGATGTTATGCTTATGTTATTATATGCGTAGGTACTTTCCTTGTGAACTCTGTGCCTGCCTTAGTGTTATTTGACTCGGGTGCGAGTAGGTCCTTTGTGTCCTTAGCCTTTAGTCAGCATATCAGCGTTAGTCGTGAGTCGTTGAGTCGACCTTTGAGAGTTTCTATAGCTGACGAGAAAGTGATTTGTGCCACGGAGGTTCTTCGGGGATGTGTACTAGAGATTTTCGGGGTTGAATTCCCGATTGACCTGATTCCTATTGCGATGGGTGATGTTTGTGTCATCGTGGGCATGGACTGGTTGAGCCGATTCGGCGCTGTCATCGACTGTGAGCGTTAGTTGGTGACTATACGAGACCATAGTGGGGGAGTTCTTTCGGTGTACGGCGAGGGTACCCGTTCGGGATCAGCTTTTTGTTCGGCCGCTAGGGCGAGGCAGTGTCTACAGCAGGGCTGTAAGGGTTTTGTGGCGTATGTGACGGATACGCGGGAGGTTTCCGAGAGACCGAAATCAGTTGAGGAGGTCCCTGTGGTGCGTGAGTTTCCAGATGTTTTCCCCGAGGAGCTGCCGGGAGTACCTCCTGTGAGGCAAGTAGAGTTTGGTATCGATCTGGTTCCGGGGGCCGCGCCTATTGCTAAGGTGCCTTATCGTCTTGCACCTCCAGAGATGCAAGAGTTGTCCTCGCAGCTCCAGGAGTTGCTGGGGAAGGGATTCATTCGGCCGAGCAGCTCGCCGTGGGGAGCACCTATTCTGTTCGTCAAGAAGAAGGATGGTTCACACCGGATGTGTATTGATTACCGGGAGTTGAACAAGTTGACGGTCAAGAATCGTTACCCGTTACCGAGGATCGATGATTTATTCGATCAGTTGCAGGGAGCGTCTTGGTTTTCCAAGATCGATCTGAGGTCAGGGTACCATCAGGTGAGAGTACGGGAGGGGGATGTCCAGAAGACAACGTTTAGGACGCGATATGGGCATTATGAGTTTGTGGTGATGCCTTTCGGGCTCACCAATGCCCCGGCTGTGTTCATGGATCTCATGAATAGAGTATGCAGACCGATGTTGGATCGGTCAGTGATTGTATTTATCGATGACATTCTGGTGTATTCTAGATCTAGAGAGCAGCATGAGGAGCATTTGAGGGAGGTCCTCGAGGTATTGAGGTCGGAGAAGCTTTATGCAAAGTTCTCCAAATGTGACTTCTGGCTGCGAGAGGTCCAATTTCTAGGACATGTTGTCAATCAGAAAGGGATATTGGTCGATCCGGCCAAGGTTGAGGCGGTGATGAGTTGGGAGGTGCCGAAGTCACCTTCTGAGATCAGGAGCTTCCTTGGGTTGGCAGGGTATTATCGGAGATTCATCAAGGATTTCTCCAAGATCGCAGTGCCACTCACCAGATTGACCCGGAAGGGTGTTGCATTCTCATGGGGGCCCGAGCAGCAGACCTCCTTTGAGACACTTCGCCAGAGGTTGTGCGAAGCCCCGGTATTAGCTCTCCCAGAAGGGATGGAAGATTTTGTGGTATATTGCGACGCATCGATTTCGGGACTGGGTGCAGTGTTGATGCAGAGGGGTCATGTGATAGCTTATGCGTCGAGGCAGTTGAAGCCTCATGAGGCGAGATACCCTACGCATGATTTAGAGTTGGGAGCAGTAGTGTTCGCTCTCAAGATTTGGCGTCACTACCTGTATGGGGTTCGATGTACGATATATACGGACCATAAGAGCTTGAAGTATTTGATGGATCAACCCAATCTAAATATGCGTCAGAGGAGGTGGCTGGATGTGGTCAAGGATTATGATTGTGAGATCCTGTACCACCCAGGTAAGGCTAATGTGGTAGCCGACGCGTTGAGCCGCAAGGCGGAGAGCACTCCATTGCGATATGTATGCTTGAGACTGACTGTGATGACTCCTGTATTGGATGCTATTCGTGGGGCACAGGCCAAAGCGGTGCGACCAGAAATGCAGAAGAAAGAGCGGGTTGTGGGGCTAATTTCAGAGTTCGTTCAGGATGGTCGAGGGCTTATGACATTTCAGGGCCGGATTTGGGTACCGTTCGTGGGCGGTACACGTATTACTTTGATGGAAGAGGCTCATAGATCGAAATTCTCGATCCATCCCGGTGCTATGAAGATGTATTTGGACTTGAGGAAAGCGTATTGGTGGCCCTGTATGAAGAGGGACGTCGCATGGTTCGTTGAGAGGTGCTTGACCTGTCGTAGGGTTAAGGCCGAGCACCAGAGACCGCATGGCAAATTACAGCCATTGGAGATCCTCGAGTGGAAGTGGGAACAAATCGCTATGGATTTCATCACCAAATTGCCGAGGACTGTCAGGGAAGTTGATGCAATTTGGGTGATTGTGGATAGGTTGACGAAGAGTGCACACTTCCTTGCCATCAGTGAGAGTTCTTCAGCGGAGAAGTTGGCGGAGATATATGTGAGAGAGGTGGTATCTCGGCATGGGGTGCCGATCTCGATTGTTTCAGACCGTGATGTGCGTTTCACTTCCAGGTTCTGGAAGAAATTTCATGAGGAGCTGGGTACCAAATTGCATTTTAGTACCGCATACCATCCCCAGACAGACGGTCAGAGCGAGCGGACGATTAAGACATTGGAGGACATGCTTCGAGCGTGTGTGTTAGACTTCGGGGGTAGCTGGGATGCATATTTACCCTTAGCAGAGTTTTCCTACAACAACAGCCATCATTCGAGCATTGGTATGCCACCTTTTGAGCTGTTGTATGGTAGGAGGTGTCAGACCCCCATTTGCTGGGGAGAGGTGGGACAGAGAGTGATGGGCAGCACGGAGATCGTGCTCCAGACGACAGAGCAGATTCAGCAAGTTAGACAAAGGTTATTGACCGCCCAGAGCCGGCAGAAGAGTTATGCAGACAGGCGCCGATCCGAGCTTGAATTTCAGGTCGGCGACTTCGTTCTCCTGAAGGTCTCTCCTTGGAAAGGAGTGATTCGATTCAGGAAGAGGGGCAAGTTAGGTCCCCGGTATATTGGGCCATTTCGTGTGAGTGCAAGGATAGGCCGGGTAGCCTATCGGTTGGAGTTGCCAGCGGAGTTGGGACAGATCCACGACACCTTTCATGTGTCGCAATTGAGGAAGTGCATAGCCGATGAGTCGGCGGTGGTTCCATTAGAGGATATTCAGGTGGATGCGAGCCTGAATTATGCGGAGAGACCAGTGGCTATCAGGGATCGGAAGATCAAGGTTCTGAGGAACAAGGAGGTACCTCTGGTGTTGGTTCAATGGCAACACCGTAAGGGATCGGAAATGACTTGGGAGCCGGAACGTGAGATGCGGGAGCAGCATCCGGAACTATTTTCAGAATGAGACTTCGAGGGCGAAGTCTAATCCTAGCGGGGGAGAGTTGTAACAGCCCGGAATCTCAGGTATTATTAAATTATGTTTTTGGGGGTGATTTAAGAGGGGACTCGGCGAGTTGGAGCCTAGACTCGCCGAGTAGGATCGCAGACTTGGTCGTGGGTTCGCGACTGGACTCGACGAGTCCAGATATGGACTCGGCGAGTCGACGCTGTTCAGCAGAAACCCTAACCGTTCGGTTTTGGATCGTATATAACGCCTCTTAGGCCGTCATTGTCCGTCTTTTGGTCGATTGAGAAGAACCCTAATCGTTTTGGACGTCTAGAGCAGGAGAGAAAGCTATTGGAACTTGGAGGAACTTGTTAGGCAAGAAGAAGAAGAATTTGGCCAAAGGAATATCAAGGAGGATCGAGTCCTGAGGTTTGGGGGACACAGAGAGTGCGTTTTCAGGTAATACTCGGACCATTTCTGTTATTTTGATGTGTATACGAATCTAGGGTTTATGAAACCCATTTAGTGATTAGATGGGTTATTATGTTATTACCCAGACGTTTATACCCCAGTAATAAGATGTTTAGAAGTCCAGAAAGTCCCATGATTGTATATCTCGGGACCATACGTAATTTAGGAAGCAGTTGCTCGTCTGCATGGCATGGACTCGCCGAGTTGTTCTTCAGACTCGGCGAGTAGCTTGAAGATTTACTGGGACTCGCCGAGTTGTTCTTCAGACTCGGCGAGTAGCTTGAAGATTCACTAGGACTCGCCGAGTTGTTCATCAGACTCGGCGAGTGGAGTCGGGGTGGCCCCGCGATTCTTCCAGGAGTAACTCGTCGGGTCGAGGAGGATACTCGACGAGTAGATAGGGAATCTCAGAGAGTTGGAGGACGTCTAGACTCGCCGAGTCGCCATGGCACTCGCCGAGTCCAGTCGAGTTGACCGTTGACTGTTGACCAGAGTTGACCTAAGTCTGACTTCTTAGGGATAGTCACACTTAGAAGATATAAGTGTTAATGAGATATGTGATGTTATAGGGAGGTTGTAGCTCGTCGGATTGTGCACGAGTCATTTCGGGATTTGCTAGCTTTCAGCTTTTACGAGGTGAGTCTTCTCACTATACTGTACCCGGAAGGGTTTGACTGTGTGACCGGAAGGTCGGATATGATATGTGATATGTATGCTATATGTGGTAAGTTATTTGTTATATGTGCTATGTATGTCATGGGCCGGAAGGCGAATATATTATGGGCCGGAAGGCAATATGTTATGGGCCGGAAGGCGATATGTCGTGTGATGGACCGGAAGGTCGGCGTGGGTAGGACCGGAAGGTTTACCCAGCAGGGACGGAAGTCCCCTGAGACACATGGACCGGAAGGTCAGGGCCTGGAAAGGCGTATGTGCGTAAGTTGTATATTGGGGAACTTACTAAGCATTTATGCTTACAGTTGTTGTGCATGTATTTCAGGTACTAGCGAGGACCGTGGGAAGGCGCCGGCGTGATCGATACACACTGAAGAATGCTTTTATGATCTTGAGATTTTGATTATTTGTATTTGACAGAATACTTAAACTATTTATGCCTTGTTTTGAATGGAAATAAATATATTTTTAAAATGAAAAATTTGTTTGAAAATTTGCGTTGTTACACGGAAAGTAGATTTTCTAGGTCACGCGGTTAGCAAAGACGGGATACACGTGGACCCTTCCAAAATCAAGGCAATCGAGAACTAGTCAGCTCCAAGAACCCCAATGGAAATCTGACAATTCTTGGGCCTTGCTGGCTATTACCGAAGATTTATACAAAACTTCTCGAAGATTGCTAAACCACTTACCACCTTGACCCAGAAGGGTGTAACTTTCAATTGGGAGGAAAAACAAGACATTGCATTCCAAACACGGAAGCAAGCACTATGCAACACACCTATATGGTCCTTGCCAGAAGGAATTGAAGACTTCATGGTCTACTGCGATGCATCTAATCAAGGTCTTGGATGTGTGCTAATACAACGAGGAAAGGTCATCGCTTACGCCTCGAGACAACTCAAGACGCATAAGGTCAACTACACTAAACATGATCTTGAACTAAGAGGTGTCGTTTTCGCGCTAAAGATCTGGAGACACTATCTCTATGGCACGAAATGCACAATCTTCACCGATCATAAGAGCCTTCAGCACATTCTCAACCAAAAAGAACTCAACATGAGACAGAGACGATGGGTTGAACTTTTAAATGACTATGAATGTGAAATTCGTTATCATCCAGGAAAAGCAAATATGGTAGCTGATGCTCTTAGTCAAAACTCAAAAGGAATACTCGGGCCACCAGTTGAAATCCTTAACCATGACGATCCATTCACAACTCTCCACACAAATCAAGGAAGCTCAAAAGGAAGCCTTGAAAACAGAGAATGTGGCAGGTGAAGCCTTAAGAGGAATGGACAAAAATCTCGAAGTCAAGGACGACAGAGCTCGTTACTTCGTGGATCGAATCTAGACACCGAAGTTTGGTGGATTCAGAGACGTTGTCATGAACGAAGCTCATAAGACTCGATACTCAGTGCATCCAGGTTCAGACAAGATGTATCTGGACCTTAAGAAACTGTATTGGTGGCCGAACATGAAAGCAGAGATCGCTACCTATGTAGGCAAGTGTCTGACTTGCACCAAAGTCAAGGTAGAGTACCAAAGGCCCTCGAGATTAATACAACAGACTGAAATACCTGAGTGGAAGTGGGAGCAGATAACCATGGATTTCATAACCAAATTACCCAAGACATCGGGTGGGCTTGACACCATTTGGGTGATCGTCGATAGATTGAAAAAATCGGCACACTTTCTACCAATAAAGGAAACCGATAAGATGGAGAAGCTAGCTCGAACATACATCCGAGAGATTGTATGACTAGATGGTGTACCAATATCCATTATCTCCAACAGAGATAGTAGATTCTCCTCGCGATTCTGGCAGTCGCTGCAAAAATCTCTAGGAACGAGACTAAACATGAGTACCGCTTACCATCCACAAACCGACGGTCAAAGTGAGAGGACTCTACAAACCTTGGAAGATATGCTAAGATCTTGTGTAATCGACTTTGGTATAGCATAGGATACCCATTTGCCACTAGTCGAATTCTCATATAACACTAGCTATCACTCCAGCATTAAAGTTGCTCCATTAGAAGCCCTCTATGGCCGCAAGTGCAGATCACCACTGTGTTGGGCTGAAGTGGGTAACACACAACTAGCCAAGGGACAAGTACCCAACAGCACTCTCATAGGCCCGTAAATTGTAAGAGAGACAACTGAGAAGATTGTACAAATTCGGGAACGACTAAAAGCTTCAAGAGACAGACAAAACAGTTATGCAGACAAAAGATGGAAGCCCTTGGAGTTTTAGGTCGGGGGCTGAGTGCTATTAAAGGTCTCGCCCTAGAAAGGGTTAATACGTTTCGGAAAACGTGGGAAACTAAACCCAAGGTATATCGGACCATTCGAGATCCTTGCGAGGATCGGCCCGGTAGCATACAAACTTCTACTACCGCAGGAACTCAATAACGTACATCCTACCTTTCATGTGCCAAACCTGAAAAAATGTTTGTCTGATGAGACCCTCGTCACCCTCTAGACGAAATCGAAATCAACGAGAGTCTCCACTTTATAGAGGAACCAATTAAGGCCATGGATAGGGAAATTAAAAGAACAAAACAAAGTCGCATACCCATTGTGAAGGTCCGTTGGAATGCAAAATGGGGACCTGAATACACTTTATAGAGGAACCAATTGAGGCCATGGATAGGGAAATTAAAAGAACAAAACAAAGTCGCATACCCATTGTGAAGGTCCGTTGGAATGCAAAACGGGGACCTGAATACACTCGGGAGCGTGAAGATCAGATGAAACAAAAGTATCTGCATCTCTTTCCCTAATCCACAAATATTTATCTTACATTAAATTTCGGGACGAAATTCCCTCTAATGGGGGGATGATGTGAAAACCCTATATTACGAATCAATGTAATGACCTAAAAAGTCAAGAATTGTAATCTCTTTTGATATAATGAAATTAGAGTCAAAAATAGAATGTTCAAAAGTCTCTATTGGGTTGCCTAAAATGATAGTTATCGTGTCAAGGTTTTCAGAAATATAAAGAACACTAAAATCTGAGTTATAACGAAGAAGTTATGACCAATCGAAAATTCGTGTCAAAACCGATAAAACATTGACAAACGTAAAAAGTGAAATTTCAATAAAATACTTTTTAGCCTTAGGTATCTAAATGAAAGTCGTATATTATACTAAACCATGAACGTGCATAAAAAGAACGTCGAAATCCGACTTCGTATGAGGAAGTTATGATTTTTCTAAATTTCGGGATAGCGGTAGACAGCTAAAAACTCGAAATAGAGATCGAGGGATTTTTGGCCGAAACAAACTAAATGAGAATCGAAGATCTCAACAATAGTAGCGCAACGGTAAAAAGTCTGACGATAACGGACACCGGATGAAGAAGTTATGGATTTTTAACGGACTTTTCCTGTCCTGGCCTGTTAAAAATATAATATTAAAAATAAAGTCAAAATTATCCGACGGAGTATAAATGAGAGTTGTAGAGCATAGTCTCACCTACGCGTGGATATAAATAACGTTGAAAACGGAGCTCGTACGCGGAAGTTACTGAATTTACAAGTTTGAGACACAAAACTCGAGACTGTCAGGCAGCTCACGACGTGAGCTAGAAGTTCACGACGTGAACCTATGACTTATGGGTTCCAGAGCCTATCAATGAATTGTCAAGTCTACAGGAGAAGACCAGGCCGAGCTCACGACGTGTGCCACCCATGCTCACGACGTGAATCCTCAAAATTCACCACTATAAATAGAAACCGATGGTTTCGGATTTAGGTGCTCAATTCTCTTCTTTCTCGTGCCAAAGCTCTGCGTTTTAACCCCCGAAGCCCCGGTATTCACATCCAAGTTCCGAAGGAAGGTCTTACATTCCCGAGATTCCCGAGAATCCCGAGAAATCAACTTTCTCCGGTCTGAGTTCTGCTCGGTTTTCATCTCACCTTCTTCAATCTATCAAGTGAGTTCATACCCCTACAACTACGTTTACAAATGCTTTGTAAATGCTTTTATACACTTTTAAGAGAGGGGTGGGGGAATACAAGTAAACACACAGTTATTCTCGTGTGGAAAACATCAACCTTTTGCTATACTTTTTGTTATATAATCAATCATATGAGATTTATAACTATCATACAAACACGTTTTCATGCAACATATCACGATAACACTTTGTCATTTTGAAAGGAAACATGTTGTTATATAAATATCAAACACTTTATTTATATTTTGAGTATAAATTTTCAATGATGTTATTACAATTGTTATACTTTACGTACAAAGTCGACACTACACTAGGGTTTACCATACAAACGAAACACACTTTTGGAAAAACTATAATAGGTATAGTTTACAAGGAAATCATGAGATTTTACATACTATAAGTACTATATCGAGGAAATACTTTCATATACAAGAACAAATGGACTTTTCATACGTAAATCTATTTGATACTAAGTTTTGTGAGACATTCAACTTCACGTACTTTCAAGTATGCCGTTAAAGTTCTGTAATATATACCATAATCTCTTGTAAGGAGACCGTGATACTTGTGTATAGATCTATACGGGATTGACAATCCCGGACCTAAACTGTTAGCTACAGTTAGACCGGCAAGTCTGGGGTGACAAACGTCATAATAGTCCAACGCCTGAAGAACGTTGTTACTGGCAGTCTAGGTCAATAGCATGGTTATAAAACTCACAGGGAGTATTAAAAAACACAATGATTTACGGGGTTATCTAATGTCTTAGTGATTTTATACATACATAAATATGTTATTCTAGGCATGAAAACTACTAATGTATTACATTTTTGGAACTTGTAAACTACCACACACTCATGGAAAAATATTAGATTTTTCAGAACTAAACTTAATGATTTTATACCAAACTTAAAAATTTTATACATAAACGCTTATGAACTCACCAGCTTAATCGTTGACACTCTTTAAAAACTACTTGTATTTCTCTGGGATTCAGTAATACAAGTAAACTTCAGCTTTTGGAGAAGTGACGCTAAGACGTCAGTTGAAAACTCATTTTCTCATCATATTGTAATTTGTTTTAAAACCAATATCATTAAACAATGTAACTTTTAAATTATATATATGATGGTTGTTTTACTTTATTTACTATGTGTCACACCCCAAAACCGGAACAACGGAAACGTTCTGGGGTTGATGATGTCATGTCAAGTATCACAACACATGCATTATTGTAATCAAAGTAAAACAACCATTGCATTAATAGTAATAGTTTTACATGGTTTACATTACAATACATCAAAGTAATACAAGTAATAATATGTGAGTAGCTTGGCATTAAACTATCTTCATCAAATGCTCCGGGAATGTACCTTTCTAATGCTGACCTAAGAATACAAGTTATTTGAAAAGCGAGTGTCAGCATTTTTACAAATGCTGGTGAGTTCATAAGTATTTAGTGTCATTTTATTCAAATAACTTTAATAAAAGTGGTAATTTTAAAGTATCCATTAAATTAGTGTCCTTTCCAGAAAATCCTATATTTTCTTTAATAAAAGCAGTCTTCTACCAAGACTGGACGGAGTTATGTGGTAAAAAGTAGTTTTCCCTTAATCGCTATCATTATCAAAATACAAAATTTGATTATTAAAGAAAGCAAGAGAATTCAAGGAAAATAACATATGCCTCAGCAGTGAAGACTGCTGACTAAGGCAAAAGGAATCATAGACTCCAGGAGAGTATCGAACAAACGACACGCCTGGCTCAGTCTAACAAAAGGAGACACAGACCGCAGACGGTACCAAATGAAAGGTACAGCTGGCAAGGTCTGAACAAAGTGTGACTTTGAGAGTGGGTTTCCAGCATACAGTGTAAAATACAGTGTGAAATACCGTTACCTTAAGGCCATGAATTATAAGGTAACCTGGGATACTCGTAACCATACTAACCGACACTAGAGTACCTGACGCCCTACAAGCGTCAATATAAAATATGACATTTGTCACCCCTTGGCTTGGTAGGCCGTGGACTGTAGCTAGCAGTCAGGGTGCGGGGGTGTCAATCTCGTATAGATCTATACACACAATGTCCGCTCTCCTTACAGGAGACTCTGGTTACCAACTAGACGACGGAGAAGGCTGTGTCCCGAAGATGCATCTCAAATAGTGGGTAGTGGGTTTCCAATATAAGTGTTGAACTAGTGGTAGAGACTCACAACTGAACTGACTAGTGTGAACCTATATGTCTATGCTTGTATCCATATAATATATACCTAATAAATCAAACGACCTTCAGACGGCCATCGGATCCCACCAGACCACATCTCAACGAAGAAAAGGAAATAGGGCGGACAAGCCTTCCTAAGTCCTTCAATCATTATTTATATGCATCTATACAAGCACGGGCATACATTTAACTACTTCTGAGTGTGTAACAAGTGGAAACGTATCGTGAAGTATAACCAAATCATGATGTATAAGCGAATCATGAGGTATAACCGAACAGTGTGGAGTATGGAACAACCGAATCGTGATGTATAAACGTACAGTGTGGAATAACCGAATCGTGATGTATAAACGTACAGTGTGGAATAACTGAATCGTGAAGTATAAGCGTTACCAAATATAAGTGTATCACGAAGTGGATACGTTATCAAGTAGGAGTTTAAACTAAGTAAAAGCGAAGCAGCGGTATGTAACAAGTAAGAGTATACGACATGAAAGAGAACTTTGATGAAAACCTTGGAAAAACCTTTATACTTAAGAAAAACACAACTTGGTATTCTTTGGTAAAGTAAGTTTGAAAACCTTTAGAAATTCTTTGGAAACCTTTCATAAACCAGCTTAAAATGAACTTTGATAAAACAGTATAAGTAAGAGTTTTGAACAAGTGAAAACCTTTTAGAAAACCATTTATAGTATCCTACTCGGTAAAACAGTTTACAGTGTGGTAAATCCTTGTGCATGCGGGTTATCAATCACATGTGATTGATATGATAACTGGCATGTTTAACTTCTATTCCCCCCTATAAAACATGTAAAAACATTTAAAAGGTTCATTCAGGGGTATGAACTCACCTCATGTAAGTGGATCCAACGGAGGTGCCGGTATAGGATGCTAAGTGTCAAGTGAGGACTTGACCACACACGCGAATCCTATTTAACATGTATTTATACATTTAAGTATCTAATTAGTCATTTATCAACTAATTAAGCAATTAAGGGTGTCTTACGACATAAAACACTTTGCTACAAGTGCTATAAGTGTCCCGAGTTGCATAGAAGGTGAGTATGGACTCACATTGGAGTTTACTCCTCAGATGAATGCCCTTATGGGTGTTTACGGTTTCAAGACCCTTTCCCCCATGAGTTTACGGCCGTAAACTCATGGTAGTATTGGCATGGGATGTTTAAATGTCTTAACTCACTCATGGAGTCATGCTAGAGTTGAATCAAGGGCTAAGGAAGTGATTGAGGCTCCAAAATGGGCACAAATGGAGTTTACGGTCCGTAGTTTACTCCTTGAGGAGTTTACGGCCGTAAACACATGATTTTATGGTCGTAAACTCATGTTAGCCCATTCCTTTGGTTGTTTGGTGGTTCTAACTCATGTAGGTAAGGTTCTAGTGGCTTTTAGAGGCATCGGAAGGTGTTTAGGGCACTTAAACACCTTGGAAACGTGTTTACGGTCTAAGGAGATACACTTGGGGAGTTTACTACCTTAAACACATTAGTTTACGGCATTAAACTCATGTTAGTCCCTAAATCATGCGTTTTTGTGGTTGTAGGTTAAGCATACGATGTTCTAGGTCCAATTTCAAGCCATACAAAGTGTTGAGGGCACTTTAACACCCTTTGGGGGTGTTTATGGTCTAAGGATGTGTGTTTACGGTCCAAGAACCTTCTTGGGCCGTAAACTCAAGTGTGACATGATTTTGTATGCTTTGGTGCATAAAAAAGAAGGAAAATACGGTTCTATGCACTCTAGGAAGTTCATGGGAGCCCTTGGAGGTGTTTGAGGGGTAGCTTGACACCATAAAAGGTGTTTATGGTCCATGAACATGGGTTTACGGTCTAAGAACATCCTTAGACCGTAAACTCATGTTTACTCCCCTTTTGGTCCGATTTTGGTGTTCTAAGTCCTTTCGGGTAAGTCTCTAAGCCATTGCTAAGCATGAGAAGTGTTTGGGAAGGGTTTTTGAGCATTAAAACTCACATCCAAGGGGTTTACGGTTTTGGGAGGCTCCCAAGACCGTAAAATCATGTTCTTGAGGTTTCTGGATGATTAAGTCACGAATTTGCAAGATAGAAGTGTTAAACAACAAGCTAGGGAGGTTTACTTACCGTATTTGAGGCTCGGAGGGACGATTTTTGACCAAAACCCGTTTGTAGAGAGAGAAAATAGAGAGAGAGAGAGAGGGTCTAAGGTGGTAAAAGGTTTCTAAGGAGTGTCCACCCACCCTTATATAGGTCTTGGGTGTTGTACCCAGTATACGACTACCCGATACTTATGTTTAACGGGGTTTAAAAATTTTTACCCGGTTAAATGGCCGTAAATAAAAATAAACTTTTTCCAAATAAATGGAAAGATTATTGACATGACTTTATTTTCGCTTGACGAATATTAATTAAAATATTCCAACGGGTTTAAGTCTGGTCAAAAATATTTTTGGGATAAATTTGGCTAACTTTTGACGTAACTAATTTCGACGTTAACTGCGACGTTAAAACTAACGGAAATTTTTGGGTTGTCACATCATCCCCCCGTTAGAGGGAATTTCGTCCCGAAATTCAGGCTTAGGCAAGGAAGTAGGTATGAATGACCGAGTAGAGGCAGGTGGGTACTTCCTATTCGGTTTGTCCTCGCAGTCCCAAGTGAACTCTGGCCTGTGTTTTTCATTCCAACAAACCTTCACCTACGGGATGCGGGTTCCGTCTTGTGAAGTTAGCGATTTTCCTACAGGTATGTCTACGAAGTTAGGGTTCTCAATGGTTTCTATCAAGATGAGTGGGATATGAAGAGTGGCGTCGGGCACGTACTAATCAAGTCTAGGAACTTGTGGGATTTCCGAAAGTAGTAGTGGTCTGACGAGTGGTTGGACCGATTTCTAAAGGAATCTCGGATGGTCCTAAGCTCTTGGAAGGGTAGAGCTTTTCAGTACTTAAAACATAGTGTACTTCTATGGCAAGATCATCACTAGCGTGGTCGCCATTCCGAAGTTCCTAACGTTCTCTCTCATACTGGAAATGTAGTCCTTCAGGTTGGTTCCTAGGAAGCTCGGGTTGTCCTTGATTTCGCGTTTCCTGTCATTTGGTTTTTAGAGACTTTCTAGATCATCGGATGGGTTGTGTGTCTACGGTATCTTTTTATTGTAGAGTGGCTATCTCAATCTTGTGCAAAATGAACCTGCACAAATGAATCTTGAGATATTCCTAAAGGAAACCCTCAGGGTCGGGGAGATAGGGTTTCACCAGACGAGTGTTGGACTATCTCGGGAGGTGGTTCTGCTATTTCTACGTGAGATACTATTTGTGGAACACCTAATAGTCCAATGAATCTCTAAGACTTTGGCTTATTCTAGTGCGGAAAGCGCATGCTCCTGCATAACCCCTCGACTAACACCAAGGCTGGTGTCAAGTCTATAATCTCGTCGGGACCTGGGTCATGAGGCTTAATGCAACTACTTTCGCACTTTGATCAAGTATTCTTGGCTATGAAGGTTATCCTGTGGTTCTCGGTATTCTAGTCTTCACTTCGGAGAATGAAGTCTATCGTCTACAGGGCGACGACGATTTCCTCCATGCGAGAGGGTGGAGGTCCTAGGCACTACTCGTCGGTAACAGGTGGACGAAGTGTCTGAGTAGTGCGAGCATCTACTGCAACTAATCTTCCGAAGGTTCTGAGTTTTCTCGATCTAGGTCAAATCTAGTGAATATAGGTTCCCATCACTCGGAACTTTAATCTCTTTACTAACCGAGGGTGTTAGCTACCATGTGGGCTTAACCGGTATGACAACAAATTTCGGATGTGTGGTCATTATAGTAGCTCAACCCGCAGTGGTTCTCTTCACTCCAGCTCCTATTTTTATGGAATAGGATGAAGGGTTTTACTAAGAGGTTCGTGGTAGATCTCATACTTGGATTAACCACTAATAATTGGTGTATGCAAGCCATATATAATTGAGATCGGCAGGACGTTCATTTGTGCGACTCCACCCCAGACCCACAACCCAACGAGGAACAGGGAGTAGGGAGAAAGCACACATCTTAAATCTTTTTGATCTCAATTATATAACACCTTTATGCATATACCTGGTTATAGTGGTCAGTCCCATGAGTCCTATCCTCTGGGTTCACGAACCTGATTTACGAGGTGCGAAGGGTCTTTCTGGGGAATCTATGGAGTATGCTTCGGGTGGTCATCGTCTTTTGGAATACCTGCAGTCTCTTTGCTTCGGTTTCTTTCTGTATAAGAAGGTTAGTTAACGGCGCACGGTACCCTTCTCCTGGGTACTTCGGAAGGTTCGAGGTAAGAGGGACGACTGGCGGATCGCATTAGGGTTCATTATCTTTATTATGTTTAGGTTCGGAAGAACCTTTATTTGCCGAGATGGCTACGGAGAAAGTTCTTTTTACACAGCACTAGGGATTTACACATGGTTGCACAAAGTCGAACCATGATTGATAGAGTCGTCGAAGTTGGCACACTTCGACATGACATAGAATGAGGATCGATAGAGTCATGTGCCGAACAGGCACACAAGTTCTAGGCGTCTCGAGTTTCGTCCCGTGTATCACTGCCGCGGATACTTGGACTGATAGAGTCAACGTGGAACTATAGAGGGTCCTGAATGTAGTAGAGTACCTTTTCATGAACAGATTCTCACAAGGCATTTCTATAATCGCCAAACATATACTAATCATGTATAATTAAGGTGGGGAGGACTGTTGACTGAGCGACTCGGCCCTAAATCCACAACCAAACGAGGAACAAGAAATGAGGCGGCCTTCACTCACTCTAGGTCTATCCGTCTCAATTATACATGGTCGTAACGTATATATTTAGTCATTATAGTTTTACCTGATGAATTTTTAAATTTTATAACAGTGCTGCGACTTTCGCTTTAATGGGAAATAATTACACTTAGAATTAGCCTTTTTATGTTCTCGGTTAGTTATCTTAATTTGAGAGACGTACTTAAAATTCTTCCGGGTTCCTGGATGCTTCTCCCTAAGTAGTAGAGTTAGGCTCCTCCTGTGTCTTTGTTGTTTCCTTCAGTTGGGCAATCCCTTTTGAAGTGTCCAATCTCACCACATAGACGACAAACTGGGTCGGTCTTCACATTGGTGATTGATGCAATACGCTCCACCGGGGTTCTGCATACGCGAGCAATATGCCCCTTCATGTGGCACCTTGCACAATAGAGTTCCCGACAGCCACCATGATGGTGGTAACTGCACTTGCTGCAATGGGGAAGGTTTCCTAGGTATGGTCTTCTTGAAGTCAGGAGGGAAGGATTGACAGGGGTATTGACTGCCTCAGCTCGTTGCCCTTCGGAAGGTCCTTGAGCCGAGGTACCTCCCTCCTCGATCTTGAGTTTTCTCTTTAGTGGATTCGGTTGAGGTTCTTGGGTGGCTGGGTATGCAGGTGTTGGTTGCTGTTGTCCATTGCTAGGATCGGAATTCCCAACAGGGCCCTTGCTAACATCGGCGTTGTTATCATTCAGGTGAGCCATGACAGCTGCTACGACTGCCGAGACCGCAGCTTGGAACGTAGCTTCATCGAATAAGAGAGGAGGTTTCTTGCTTGCGGATTGGTTGCGTTTCTTCGGAGGCATGGTTTTCCTACACGGAAGGAATACATGATAATGAGAGACGATGGCTAACCCTAGACATATCCGTCCTGACTGCATTAGGCATAAATTTTTCCAGTACCTCGGGTATTGGTTGTCTGATTGTCGACCTACATCCCTATGATGTAGTCCTGGTGTACAAGGTAGGAGTATGAGTGTCGGAAAAAGGCCATAAGATGCGAGTCATTCCTACTACGTTACCTTTATACTGGGAAGGTTTCACACTCCGGCCTGGAAAGATTTGAGAACAGTTTGGAATGAACACCGCGGAAAAGAGAGGCTCATGAAGACTTATGGATAAATACTCTCAATAGAGGTGCGGGAAACGGGAAACGACGGTTTACCTAACACATAGCGTGAGCAGTGTAGCCACTAACTCACTAAATTGTATTATTTATGGGTGTATTAGCATGACGAACACGAGGAAAAGACACTTCTCGAGTTCCATGTATTGGCTCCCTTTGTCTGCCTCGTATCTTTGGTTGGTATCGGTGTTGGTTTCCTTCGGGTAGTTACCTAGGGTTCTTTTCTCATGAAGACACATTGAATTTCTACTCCACCTTATTCCCGAATCCGACTCCGGGTGTCATCACTTCATGATGGATGACTGGAAATCTCGGAAGTTTAGGCGAATTTCTCACTGATGTCCCTAAAAAGATATAGCTACTTGGTGAATTCAATAGTCTCAACCCAGTTCATTTATTTCTGAACAGGAAATCTTCTCAATGAACCTCTTCTGGGTCTGCATCAACTCTTCTGTCAAGCACTGAAGTCGATAGGGTTGTCTACAGGGTTCGTGCGAGAATGTAAATGTCTAAAGACTCCTAAAAGATTATTAACATTCCACTAGATGATCCATATCGAGTCCTGCTATGATTACACAGGGTATACAAATCATGTATAGCTTAGATCCGATAGGCCTTTGAATATGTGATACTACTCTATATCCACATCCCAACGAGGAAAAGGAAGTAGAGCGAAACCACACATTCTTAGCCTATGGGATCCTTATTATATATAACCTTGGGAGTATACCCTCTGTAGTTGTAGGTATATCAATAAGGATCTTTTTAGTTCTTCACACAAGGTTGGTTATGGATCCTAAAATACCCCTATGGTATTTTAATTTCTTGTTTGGTTCTTATCTTCTGAATATGGTTGTGGGATTAGTGTGAACCTTTTAGTGTTCCAAAATTCTCCTATAGTATTTTGACTTTATGTTTGGCTCTAGCATTCCTAGTTGGTAAGTTTCATACCTGTTGCACACCACTATCACTCCCAAGCACATGTTCATCACATCTCGAATAAATGTAGTTGATCAGGTTACATTTATTCCAGCTTATGATTACATAACTGCCCAGGTTTGATGGCAATGCTCAACATCCGAAGACTTTTATTATTGTTCTTCTTGTGATACTTGTGTTTGAGTGTTTAGGTTCTGGATGTTCTTATACTTTGGTAAAATATGGTTATATTTTAAAGTATAATTCTTGGTCAGAGTGTTTTATCCCTTTTGTATTTATAGGCTGTATATCTTTTAAGAATTGATATACATAGCTCACTATAAACAATGCTCTGATACCAATCTGTCACACCCCAAAACCGAAACGGCGGAAACGTTCTGGGGTAGATGACGACATGTCAAGTATCACAACACATGCATTATAGTAATCAAAGTACAACAACCATTGCATTAATAGTAATAGTTTTACATGGTTTACATTACAATACATCAAACTAATACAAGTAATAATATGTGAGTAGCTTGGCATTAAACTATCTTCATCAAATGCTCCGGGAATGTACCTGTCTAATGCTGACCTGAGAATACAAGTTATTTGAAAAGCAAGTATCAACATTTTTACAAATGCTGGTGAGTTCATAAGTATTTAGTGTCATTTTATTCAAATAACTTTAATAAAAGTGGTAATTTTAGAGTATCCATTAAATTAGTGTCCTTTCCAGAAAATCCTATATTTTCTTTAATAAAAGCAGTCTTCTACCAAGACTGGACAGAGTTATGTGGTAAAAAGTAGTTTTCCCTTAATCGCTATCATTATCAAAATACAAAATTTGATTATTAAAGAAAGCAAGAGAATTCAGGGAAAATAACATATGCCTCAGCAGTGAAGACTGCTGACTAAGGCAAAAGGAATCATAGACTCCAGGAGAGTATCGAACAAACGACACGCCTGGCTCAGTCTAACAAAAGGAGACACAGACCGCAGACGGTACCAAATGAAAGGTACAGCTGGCAAGGTCTGAACAAAGTGTGACTTTGAGAGTGGGTTTCCAGCATACAGTGTAAAATACAGTGTGAAATACCGTTACCTTAAGGCCATGAATTATAAGGTAACCTGGGATACTCGTAACCATACTAACCGACACTAGAGTACCTGACGCCCTACAAGCGTCAATATAAAATATGACATTTGTCACCCCTTGGCTTTGTAGGTCGTGGACTGTAGCTAGCAGTCAGGGTGCGGGGGTGTCAATCCCGTATAGATCTATACACACAATGTCCGCTCTCCCTACAGGAGACTCTGGTTACCAACTAGACGACGGAGAAGGCTGTGTCCCGAAAATGCATCTCAAATAGTGGGTAGTGGGTTTCCAATATAAGTGTTGAACTAGTGGTAGAGACTCACAACTGAACTGACTAGTGTGAACTTATATGTCTATGCTTGTATCCATATAATATATACCTAATAAATCAAACGACCTTCGGACGGCCATCGGATCCCACCAGACCACATCTCAACGAAGAAAAGGAAATAGGGCGGACAAGCCTTCCTAAGTCCTTCAATCATTATTTATATGCATCTATACAAGCACGGGCATACATTTAACTACTTTTGAGTGTGTAACAAGTGGAAATGTATCGTGAAGTATAACCGAATCGTGATGTATAAGCGAATCGTGAGGTATAACCGAACAGTGTGGAGTATGGAACAACCGAATCGTGATGTATAAACGTACAGTGTGGAATAACCGAATCGTGATGTATAAACGTACAGTGTGGAATAACTGAATCGTGAAGTATAAGCGTTACCAAATATAAGTGTATCACGAAGTGGATACGTTATCAAGTAGGAGTTTAAACTAAGTAAAAGCGAAGCAGCGGTATGTAACAAGTAAGAGTATACGACATGAAAGAGAACTTTGATGAAAACCTTGGAAAAACCTTTATACTTAAGAAAAACACAACTTGGTATTCTTTGGTAAAGTAAGTTTGAAAACCTTTAGAAATTCTTTGGAAACCTTTCATAAACCAGCTTAAAATGAACTTTGATAAAACAGTATAAGTAAGAGTTTTGAACAAGTGAAAACCTTTTAGAAAACCATTTATAGTATCCTACTCGGTAAAACAGTTTACAGTGTGGTAAATCCTTGTGCATGCGGGTTATCAATCACATGTGATTGATATGATAACTGGCATGTTTAACTTCTATTCCCCCCTATAAAACATGTAAAAACATTTAAAAGGTTCATTCAGGGGTATGAACTCACCTCATGTAAGTGGATCCAACGGAGGTGCCGGTATAGGATGCTAAGTGTCAAGTGAGGACTTGACCACACACGCGAATCCTATTTAACATGTATTTATACATTTAAGTATCTAATTAGTCATTTATCAACTAATTAAGCAATTAAGGGTGTCTTACGACATAAAACACTTTGCTACAAGTGCTATAAGTGTCCCGGGTTGCATAGAAGGTGAGTATGGACTCATAGTGGAGTTTACTCCTCAGATGAAGGCCCTTATGGGTGTTTACTGTTTCAAGACCCTTTCCCCCATGAGTTTATGGCCGTAAACTCATGGTAATAGTGTCATGGGATGTTTAAAGGTCTTAACTCACTCATGGAGTCATGCTAGAGTTAAATTAAGGGCTAAGGAAGTGATTGAGGCTCCAAAATGGGCACAAATGGAGTTTACGGTCCATAGTTTACTCCTTGAGGAGTTTACGGAAGTAAACGCATGATTTTATGGTCGTAAACTCATGTTAGCCCATTCCTTTGGTTGTTTGGTGGTTCTAACTCATGTAGGTAAGGTTCTAGTGGCTTTTAGAGGCATCGGAAGGTGTTTAGGGCACTTAAACACCTTGGAAACGTGTTTGCGGTCTAAGGAGATACACTTGGGGAGTTTACTACCTGAAACACATGAGTTTACGGCAGTAAACTCATGTTAGTCCCTAAATCATGCGTTTTTGTGGTTGTAGGTTAAGCATACGAAGTTCTAGGTCCAATTCCAAGCTATACAAAGTGTTGAGGGCACTTTAACACCCTTTGGGGGTGTTTATGGTCTAAGGATGTGTGTTTACGGTCCAAGAACCTTCTTGGGCCGTAAACTCAAGTGTGACATGATTCTGTATGCTTTGGTGCATAAAAAAGAAGGAAAATAAGGTTCTATGCACTCTAGGAAGTTCATGGGAGCCCTTGGAGGTGTTTGAGGGGTAGCTTGACACCATAAAAGGTGTTTATGGTCCATGAACATGGGTTTACGGTCTAAGAACATCCTTAGACCATAAACTCATGTTTACTCCCCTTTTGGTCCGATTTTGGTGTTCTAAGTCCTTTCGGGTAAGTCTCTAAGCCATTGCTAAGCATGAGAAGTGTTTGGGAAGGGTTTTTGAGCATTAAAACTCATATCCAAGGGGTTTACGGTTTTGGGAGGCTCTCAAGACCGTAAAATCATGTTCTTGAGGTTTCCGGATGATTAAGTCATGAATTTGCAAGATAGAAGTGTTAAACAACAAGCTAGGGAGGTTTACTTACCGATTTGAGGCTCAGAGGGACGATTTTTGACCAAAACCCGTTTGTAGAGAGAGAAAATAGAGAGAGAGAGAGGGTCTAAGGTGGTAAAAGGTTTCTAAGGAGTGTCCACCCACCCTTATATAGGGCTTGGGTGTTGTACCTGGTATACGACTACCCAATACTTATGTTTAACGGGGTTTAAAAAAAATTTCCCGGTTAAATGGCCATAAATAAAAATAAACTTTTTTCCTAATAAATGGAAAGATTATTGACATGACTTTATTTTCGCTTGACGAATATTAATTAAAATATTCCAACGGGTTTAAGTCCGGTCAAAAATATTTTTGGGATAAATTTGGCTAACTTTTGACGTAACTAATTTCGACGTTAACTGCGACGTTAAAACTAACGGAAATTTTTGGGTTGTCACACTATGTATTCAATTGTTGCGATACTACATGAAGTCATCCGCCCTCGAACTATTCTGTCATTCTGGTTTGGGGGTGTGACACACCATTCCTGAATTCTGATGCTGGAGAATAAAACTATAACTCTTTCCCTAAACCGACAGACCTTTACCCCAACTTCCAATTTTAGTGAATTATTGGATTCCGACTGACTGTAACCCATGCGAATGTAAAGCTCCTCTGACACTTTCGATTTCCAAACAAACCATGCTACTAACACTACCATCTTCCTGCCACTGCTCCCTCCTAACAACGGCAATGCTTGAACCCATAAGTTATTCCATAGGAAACTCCGCTCCTACTGAAACAAGTACTATAACCACTGAACCCTGACGGTTATTTGAGAACCAACTCACTGAATCCTGACTATATATTTTCCACACAATCTCCTCTACACTAATCTCGACCAAGCCTAGAACATCAGTTGATCACATTGGAACCCGCTCAATGATAACAGAGCAATAACCCGAAGATAACGCTTTCCACAATCAATATCAAATCCCAAGTAACATGAAAAATGATAATAACCAAAAAGAACGCAAATGATAACATGCCCGCAAAATCACTTGACGGAGTATGGAACTCCCCTGTCTGACACTGCAATGACCTACTCTTCTATGTTGGGCTCTTGCCCTATCCTCACGACTATCAGAGATCCGCAAAATAGTCAGAGAAAGGGCACTCACTGCTCTATCCCCTCTCCTCAGATAGACGACCCTTTGGTGGCCCATTTAGATGTAGAGGAAACATAACGGGCTTGCCCCTGAGGACAACCCCTGCTGACATGATCAATCCTGCTACACTTACAACAACTCATACCCTTGGAACGAAAACTCCATCATGCAGTTTCCTGCACGTGCTGCACTGACCCCAGCCCTGTTGGCCTCTCAAACCTCAATTAAAAGTCTTCGTTTTCTTCCAAATACCCTCCATTATATGCACCATACCTGACCGAGAAATCATCCCCTGATATAGGATCACCAACATCATCACCTACTTCACGGCCAATCTCCCTCCACCAATCTCGCACCCTGACCTTCAATAGGCAGGAAGCATATATGGTCTTCGCCTCCTAGGGTAGACACTCATCCTGAACGAGTTAGCCATAACCACTACTCATCTCCTACTTGCAATGGGGTCCCTCACCCCATAGAATACAGGGGCTCCATAAGCACAAAACTTATGGAAAGAAAGAGTGTGAGCTCAAACGATAACCATAAGCCCAGCACGTAACACTCCCAAATGCTCATCCAAGACCTTCAAAACCCCTCCTTGACCGAACCAAAGATCACAGGAGTCTTCTCTAAAACACTGCGGGTAGAATCCGATGAGATGAATTCCCGCATCTACTCGCTAATCGGCCCAGTACCCTCACCTAAGCCGGAACCAGAACCTAAACCTTCTTCTTGGAAGCTCATCACCAAACTGAAATACAACCATGAAGAAGATCAAAACATATTCAAGAATCCTCTTCTCCAAGTTTCTTAGATTCTCCAAGACCCTCCCCAATTCGAGTATGGATTCTGTGCTTTCAGTAGTACGAGCCCAATACTACCTTCCACACCTATCCATACTTTCCACTGGGATCATATTAAATCTTCTAAGTCACCCACTCCACTGATGCACCAAGGCTCACTAAACAATGCAACAACACCTAATGAAGAAATCCCTAGGCTCACCTAGGTTCCCGACCTCACCCTGCCATTAGCTGCTGAGGAACTCCCCATAATGTCAGTCATCCACCTCAAAAATACCATCATATTCACTTATTAGCCGACTCCCATCATCTAATAGTTCCATAAACCACAAACCAAGCAGCATTCGTGCAGTCACGCTCCAATCCGTAGAACTATTGAATAACTATCAACCCACTCGCAACCACTTTTGCTAGAAATTCCACCCTTACTACTTGTTGCCTTATGCATGAAAATTATACACAGAACAGGATCAAATAGACTGTCGAATAATAGGCTTTACCCTAGAACCACAACCAGACAAGGAACAGGAAATAAGGCCAAATCAATTATTCTAGGGTTATAAGATCCTAACTGTGTACAATTTTTAAATCATATACTTAGCAATTACTGATTCCCATAGATATTCTTATCCCAACATATCATCTAATTCACTCAACGCAACAAGGTATCACATATCAGGTCAAACTACTACTAACTATTCAACACTAGCATGCAAGTCTACCGACTCATACAATATACATACAAGGCATCTCTCCTAGCATTCTATCATGCAAGAACTAAGCAGATCCTTAGCCCTAACTAGAATGTGATTCACATATTCAAGTCATAACATATAACATGTATGGGTATTTTGGGAAAAACTTACTTGAGCTCGGCCGATTGCATGCACCACACCCTTCTCTTTTCTTACAAAACTCTTTTCTTGAAAATAATTTTCTTTTGAAAACTTTACCAATCCTCAGTTTGATTTCAGAAACACCCGAGATTATGTTCAAATCCCTCAAACTAAGGATCTGATACCAACTTGTAACGACCCGAAAATCACGACATAAAATTTTTTATTTTTAGATTAATCAATCGTTAATACAGATTGTTTCCAAAAAACCAAAGTAACCAAGATTTAGCAAAACATTATTTAACCAGAGTAGCTCATAGAATGCAGAAACATGTGGTGTGTGCTCTGCAATCATCCTGAGCTCTTCCATTTGAAAACTAGAGTACCTGAAACATAAACTGGAAACCGTAAGCACAAAGTTTAGTGAGTTTCCCTAAAATACCCTACCACATACAAACACATATTATCATGCACATACATATTGTCACAACCAGGAATTTTGATGTTTTGTAACAACAATAATTATACCAACTGTAAACCAACAATGTGAAAGCATGTATGATGCTTATTCAATAACAACAAAACTTCAATAAAACACTTTATGCAAGCACTGCAAATAGTCAACAAAGAATTGGAAACCCTAGAAATCCCGGTTTAAGTCCATTGTGGACTAGGATGTCCTTATTGGGCCCAATGGGCCAATAAGCTTCCAATTTGACTATCTTGGGCTTAGAACTCTTAAATGGGCTCTAATTGGACCCACTTCCATTTATTTTAATATTTTGGGCCATATTGGGCCTAGAATAAAATAAAATACCTTAATGGACCTTATTGGGCCATAACTAACCTAATTAGCCCTAATGGGCCATAAAAACTTATACTTGATTTATTTGGGTCGTGAACCCTCTCCCAAGACCAATTGGGCCAAAAATCATCTAATTAGATCATGATATGGGCTTAAGCATGCAAGGCCCAAAATCTTCTTCTCTCTTTTCTCTTTTCTCGGCCAAGAAGAAAAAAAGGGGGAAACTAGTGAAATAAGGAGGGTTAGCCACCTCTTTATTACCTTGTGGATTCCCACGCAACATCCCATGCTTCCATGCAACTCTCTCTCTCTCTCTCTCTCTCTCTCTATCTATCTCTCTCTCTCTCTCGCTTCTTCTCCTCTTCATATTACTCTCGGCCAAGGGGAAAAACACACACACACACACTCACAAAATTCACTCCAACTCTTTCCAAATCCTCTCAAGAACACTTGCACTCATTCTTCAAATTTTCTAGATCTAAGGGCTTTTCAAGGAGATTATTCCATAAAATTCATCATCTAAGGTAAGTTGATGTTTAATCTATGATCTAACTACTTCATTTCATCAAAAACCTCCTCCTAATCTATTCAAACTCATGATCACCATCTTAGAAGCCTCTAAGTTTGAGATCTTCCAAGAAGGCTTGCTAGGATCGAATCCTCTTCATTTCTCACTTCAAAAACCGAACCCACAACTCAAGGTGAGTTTCATACCCCTCTCTTTTCGGTTTTCATATGTTTTATGAGGGAGAATACAAGAAAATGTGTAGATCTGTGTGTATGTGTATGTTATGTGTGATTTTATGCATGTATGTATGATCTTATGTGTTTTAGTGATGAACATGTAATCAAAATGTAACATCCGGATATCCAAGCATGGAAATTTGAGTATTTTATGTTAGAATATGAAGAGACTCGGCGAGTTGATGCCTCAACTCATCGAGTAGGATCGCGGTTTGGTGATCTGTTTAATGAAGGGACTCAACGAGTCGGGTATCTGGACTTGCCGAGTCAGTGCTGTTAAGGGAAACCCTAATTGCCCAGGTTTGAGACCTATTTAAAGGACCTTATAGCCCTCTTGTGCGGCTACGAGTCCAGAGAGAGGAACCCTAGAGAGCTGGAGCAAAGAGTGAGAGAGATAAAGCCATTCTAAGCATTTCTTGGTGTGATTTTGCAAGGGAGAAGTCATTTCTAGCAGGGGGTAAAGGGAGTTGTTGATTCAGAGTTCCTGAGCTTATGTCTTCATTGTAGAGGTATCAAATCATTTTCCCTTTTTTGTTTTGGGTGAGATTGGTGATTTTAGGGTTTTTACACCTTCCTATGGCTTGTAGTAATGAGTATAGGGTCCCTTTGTGTGAGAGATCCCAGATCTGGACCCATAGAGGTCCATAGGGCCTTATTTTATATGCTTTATGTTGATTCATGGAGAGAATGAGACTTTGATGTAATTTTTGGAGCCATTTCTCCAAGGAAACCCTTGTGAGCTTTGCATGTATACCAAGCCTCGACCTTTATGAGGTTATTGGTCGTAGGGAAGCCAGGTCTATGGATTAGAGGAACAGATCTGACCTCAGAAGGTCAGACGAGTGTTGGCATGGAGCAACTCGCCGAGTCCATGGGGAGACTCGATGAGTCGAGTCGGGTTGTCTGCGATTCGAATCCAGTGGAAACCCGTCGAGTGGAAGGTTCACTCGACGAGTCAAGTGAGGTCGTGGAAGAGTCAAAAGACACGCATGGACTCGCCGAGTCACCCTTGTGTACTCGACGAGTCTAGTCAGTGTTGACCATTGATTTGAGTTGACTTTTGTTGACTTTTAGGGTTTGGTCAACAATTGGTCATGTGGACCATTTGAAGGGTAAAATGGTCTTTTATCCTTCTTAGAGGACATGGAAGGGATTAGTCTAGCCTGGAGACCCGTTATTGATTGAGAGAATTGTTTATGTATTTAGGCAGAGGCTAGATCAGTGTATCCGCGTGCGAGATTACCAGAGACATCCGAGGTGAGTCTTCTCACTATACTTTACTTAGAGTGGTAACAGAGTTAAGTGACAGAGTTATTGTATGTTATCTATGCGATGTGTGGCACTGCGTTATTTCTATGTGATTTATGTTGTGTGTATATCAGAGTTAGGACCGGAAGGTCCATAGAGCTAGGACCAGAGGGTCCACAGAGTTAGGATTAGAGTTATGTGCCAGTGTATTTGTATGCTATTTATGTTATGAGATTTGTTGTGATATGTGATATGCATGATTCAGAGTTACCAGAGTTAGGACCTTTGGGTCCATAAAGTTAGGGCCAGAGGGTCCATAGAGAGTTAGGACTGAAGGGTCTCACTGAGACACACTGACCAGAAGGTCAGTAGAGTTATAGCCTTGAGTGGCTAATATGTGTTAGAGTGTTATTTTGGGGAACCCACTAAGCTTCATGCTTACAGTCTTTTGTGTTATGTGTTTCAGGTTTCCTCAGAATCACAGGACGGCACCGGCTCGATTGTACACACCAAAGGAAGCGTTTGTTTTGGAGGATCCTGGTTTATTAATTGATTGAACAAAAGAGTCATGATTTGTACTTTAAATAAAAATGATATTTTTATGAAATGTGTTAAAGAAATAAGAGAATTTAAATGAGAAATTTGTTTTGAAAAATTCGGTGTTACAAGTTGTTATCAGAGCCTTGGTTTGAGGGATTCGGATGCACCTTCAGGTAAATCTGGACTCAAACTGAGGAAATAAGAAAAGTTTTCAAAGAATTGATTTTCTAAAAGTGAATAAGAGTTCAAAGAGAAAGCGAGAAAGAGTAGTGTGTACAATCAGCCAGAGCCCGTACGGTGATTTCCCAAGATACCCTTACTGTGTTATGAGATATTTATGATACATTTTATGAGATATTATGCATGCTAGAGACAGGCTAGGTATTTCATATCTTAGGACTAGAGTGGCCTGATTTGTGATGCCTTAGCCTAGGAGTTGCTGTTGTATGTGATGTGCTTTTGAGTATGAGATAAGTGAGAGTATTCAGCAGGAATCCTTTAGGGGGTTCAAGTAGAGGAGTAATCTAAGAGAGGTATCTATATGAGCATATGAGGAGTCTGCCGAGAGGGTAGCCAGAGGCCATGTGGGGCGAAGATGTTAGAGTTCGGTGATATCCTTCGAGTGTGAGGAAAGCGAGTGGATAATAACCTTGGGAGGTTTTACATGCTGAAGGAGATGCTTCGATGCCCGAATGCTGCTTGCTTCATGCTTTGTGGAGCTCTCGATGATGGGAGTCAGATACTAAGTGAATATGACGATATTCAGGAGGTAGATGGCTGGCATCATTAGGAGTTCTTCAGCAGCTGATGGCGGAGAAGTGGTAGAACCAAGAAAGAGCCTAGGTAGTAACCTTGGCCAGATGAGTGCGCTGGTAAAGTATAGAATTTCGCTGAGGAGCGAGTACACGTGACGGAATTGGTGAACGAGAAGGTTGAGCAGCTACTTAGGAGCTCTAGGATGGTCCGTGTGAAAAGTATGGGTAGATGTGGCAGGTAGTATGGGCCCGTACTACCGAAAGCAGAGGACCCATACTCGATACAGGGAGTATTCTGAAGGTTCTAAGTAGCAGATTGAGGAGTGATGTTATGGTTCGAGTACCATCCATCGTAGCAGATTGAGGAGTGATGTTATGGTTCGAGTACCATACATCGGAGCAGATTGGGAAGTGATGTTATGGTTCGAGTACGATACATTGGAGCAGATTGGGAAGTGATGCCATGGTTCAAGTACCATGCATCTTAGCAGGTTGAGGGGTGATGTTATAGATTCGAGTGCCATGCATTGTGGAAGATTGAGAAGATATGTCAAGGTCTGAGTATCATGGTTCTTAGCATAGGATGCTTGTGATTCTCGGTGGTCCGATCAGGATTGATTGGTGGAGTTGGTCGCAATGGGTTTTAAGGCCTGAGGGCCATGATTGAGTTCGAAAAGGCGTCCCTTGAGGGGGAGGTTGAGAGCATTTCAGAGTACCTTGGTAAGATGTCAGATGTAGTCGCAAGACTCAGGGATTAGTAGAGGAGGCTTTTATGAGGGATTGCGGTCTGAGTGACCAATCAGCCGATGGAAGAGATGTCACCTTCCGTGACTTGTTGGGTGCTATTTATGCTTCCTATGGGAAGTAGGAGAGGCGGGAGATTTCAGTTTTGGGTTTAGGAGTAAACCCTACGGGTTGACATTGATGTCGATTTTTCCACCAGAGTATCAGGCAGCATGTCTGCCGCGAGGAAATGATCTACCATGAGCAGGTAGTCAGTGGGGACTGAGATGGTCAAGGACCACATTACACCCTAATTGAGTATAGTAGGGCGTTTGGTAGCGGTATCAGCGGGTAATCCAGTCAAGTATATCAGAGCAGTGGCTCTTCTGTCTATGATGGACATTGAGTATGGTAGTAGAGTCCCTATTCTCGTGATGATTCAAGTGTTGGAGCGGGGGTTGAGAATTCGAGGAGGAGGAGTATGATGATTTATTGTTTTAGTCTAAGAGTCAGTGATAGTACTGAGCAGTTGGGGTGTTCAGTATTGGGATGGTATGAGACTCCGAATGGCTAGAGACAGTTGTGATGAGAAGTCCCTGAGGATTTCTTCAGAGATTTAGGGTATTTGAGGTTTCTTGATCTCTATGTGGGGAGATCATTAGGCGTTGTATGGAACCTTCCAAGCGTAGGTCTGTGGGGTAGAGTGTTGATGCGTCAACTGGTGATGGTTCGAACCCTAAGTGGGGGAGAACCGGGTATTTTATTGAGGGAACCAGAGATTTGTTCAAGAGTGGTTAAGGGTTGGATACAGAAACCTGCGGCTCAAATTCATGAGACCAGGGTCATTGGTGATCAAGGAAAGGTGCAGAGCGAGTTAATGCATGTGGTATGTGTCTAAGAAAGGAGGGGTGTCTCCACGGCAGGTGGCCAATAGTCAGGAATCTGGTGGTGGTCAGGGCCGTTTCAAGTGGAAGACTCGTAGTGATGGTATGGGCAGTTGAGAACTTTTGGGTCGAAGTATGGATTGTATATGCCCCTTTTTGGGTGGATAGAAGATTATCGAGCAGCCAACTTCCGGGCTGGTATGTGTATTCTTGCTTGGATTTTGAGAAGTAGGGGAAAGGGTTTCGGAGGATCATCAGCGTGTTCTGAAGCATTAGCGCTTTATTGTATTCCAATTGAGTGTTTGGATACACTGAAGTTGCGTATTGGGTAAAATGAAGAATTATTTATGGGGTTCAGAGTAAATGTATTGTTGTATCTGTATGGTGCTGGGAGTAGGAGATCAGTGGTTGAGGCAAGACATCGTGATGTTCAGTAATGGTGTTCCGTGGTACCCGGGTATAATGTCCCGATTTCGGAGTTATTTAGAATCTTGAGTTTGAGACGCCTAGTGGTGTATCGTGTATCTACGGTTCCAGTGGGAGCCCTTCGGGTATTGACATCAAGAGGGATTATTTAAGAAAGTGGATCTCCGCAGAGGTAGGTATTTTGTTATAGCAGTTGCCGCCAGAGTCTGTGAGGTATATGTGGGACAAGTATGTGTAGCTATCTATGATAGTCTATGGAGCATGAGTTAGTGGACGTAGTGTGGCGTTGAAGCTACGGGGAGCCGTAGTATTCACTAGTCAGAGGGTGTTGTGATGCTATGGGGAGCCGTAGTACTCACAAGTCAGACAGAGGGAGTCGTGGTACTACGGGGAGCCGTAGTACTCACTAGACAGTTGGTGTTATGGTGCTACGGGGAGCCGTAGTACTCACTAGTCAGAGGCTGTTGTGATGTTGCATGGAGCCTTATTACTCACTAGACGGCAAGAGAGTGTGATGTTGGAGTGTTCTCCGATCAGTGTATGATGTAGAAGAGTTTATAGGCTTGAGTAGCCTTATTATTGAGTTTTTTTGGAGCCTGGTGGTTGAACCATGGGCGAGGCTGGGGTCTCCGTCTCTGTCAGGGCTAAGTCGATTTCCGGTTGGATTGTAGTTTTCATTTGAGAATTTTGTGACTTGTGTGTCACAGGGCCAAGATAGTTGATGTGAAGGGGAAGTTAGTGGGAGATCTTCTGTGGAGAGTTGGGTAGAGTGAGCGGGCGATTCAGACGTTCAAGGACAGGCTTCGGGCATGTGTATTGGATTTTGGAGGGAGTTGGGACATGTACTTACCCTTGGCTGAGTTTTCTTATACAACAGCCATCATTCGAGCATTGGTATGCCACCCTTTGAGCTGTTGTATGGAAGAAGGTGTTGGACTCCCATTTTCTGGGGAGAGGTAGGGCAGTGTGTGATGGGTAGTACAGAGATGGTGCTTCAGAAGACCGAGCAGATTCAGCAGGTCAGACAGAGGTTGCTGACGGCCCAGAGCCGTCAGAAGGGTTATGCGGATAGACGACGATCAGACCTCGTGTGGTGTTAAAAAAAAGAGGATATGGAATTTGGAGCTGAAATTTATGAATGTGATGTTTTAGGACACTTCTGAGCGAGCATGGTTATGCTTTTGTGTCTAAGGGCAGAGTGTTGGGATTCTTTGTTCGGTTGGTTTCTGATAGCAGTTTAATAGATGTGCCCCGGTGGAGTGTGAACCCTTTTAGTTGTGGGCGTGATTCGTATGATTTAGCATGATGGGTTTGAAGGAGCGATAGTCGGTTGTTGGATGTGGTCTTATGAGAATCAGAGAGCCAGTGAGTATCGGGGTTGATATTCGAGGAGCGAATATCATAGCGATCGCTCGAGTAGGCGATCGGGCGGCGGGTCAAGCCACTAGAGTTTTGGGTGTTAGGAAGGAGTGTTTGAGCGATGAAAGAGTTGGTTTAAATTTTGGTTTGGAAGTTTTATGTGGTTTCGCGTGTCCATAGAGAAAGATATCGGTGTAGTATGAAAATCTTTTCAGTAGTGCCTTTCGGGTCACTAGTTTCAATCTATGAGTAGTTAAGGAGTGATTTCGAGGGTGAAATCTCATTCAAGTGGGGGAGAATTGTAACATCCGGATATCCATGCATGGAAATTTGAGTATTTTATATTGGAATATGAAGAGACTCGGCGAGTTGATGCCTCAACTCGTCGAGTAGGATCGCGGCTTGGTGATCTGTTTAATGAAGGGACTCGACGAGTCGGGTATCTGGACTCGCCGAGTCAGTGCTGCTAAGGGAAACCCTAATTGCCCGTGTTTGAGACCTATTTAAAGGACCTTATAGCCCTCTTGTGTGGCTACCAGTCCAGAGAGAGGTACCCTAGAGAGCTGGAGCGAAGAGTGAGAGAGATAAAGCCATTCTAAGCATTTCTTGGTGTGATTTTGCAAGGGAGAAGTCACTTCCAGCAAGGGGGGGTCAAGGGAGTTGTTGATTCAGAGTTCCTGAGCTTATATCTTCATTGTAGAGGTATCAAATCGTTTTCCCTTTTTTGTTTTGGGTGAGATTGGTGATTTTAGGGTTTTTACACCTTCCTATGGCTTGTAGTGATGAATATAGGGTCCCTTTGTGTGAGAGATCCCAATATGGACCCATAAAGGTCCATAGGGCCTTATTTTATATGCTTTATGTTGATTCATGGAGAGAATGAGACTTTGATGTCATTCTTGCAGCCATTTCTCCATGGAAAGCCTTGTGAGCTTTGCATGTATGCCAAGCCTCGACCTTTATGAGGTTATTTGGTCGTAGGGAAGCCAGATCTATGGATTAGAGGAACAGATCTGACCTCAGAAGGTCAGACGAATGTTGGCATGGGAGCAACTCACCGAGTCCATAGGGAGACTCGACGAGTCGAGTCGGGTTGTCCGCGATTCGAATCCAGTGGAAACCCGTCGAGTGGAAGGTTCACTCGACGATTCGAGTGAGGCCGTGGAAGAGTCAAAAGACATGCATGGACTCGCCGAGTCACCCTTGTGTACTCGACGAGTCTAGTCAGTGTTGACCGTTGACTTGAGTTGACTTTTGTTGACTTTTAGGGTTTGGTTAACAATTGGTCATGTGGACCATTTGAAGGGTAAAATGGTCTTTTATCCTTCTTAGAGGACATGGAAGGGATTAGTCTAGCCTGGAGAGCCGTTATTGATTGAGATAATTGTTTATGTATTTAGGCAGAGGCTAGATCAGTGTATCCGCGTGCGAGATTACCAGAGACATCCGAGGTGAGTCTTCTCACTATACTTTACTTAGAGTGGTAACAGAGTTAAGTGACATAGTTATTGTATGCTATCTATGCGATGTGTGGCACTGCATTATTTCTATGTGATTTATGCTGTGTGCATATCAGAGTTAGGACCGGAAGGTCCATAGAGCTAGGACCAGAGGTTCCACAGAGTTAGGATTAGAGTTATGTGCCAGTGTATTTGTATGCTATTTATGTTATGAGATTTGTTGTGATATGTGATATGCATGATTCAGAGTTACCAGAGTTAGGACCTTTGGGTCCATAGAGTTAGGGCCAGAGGTTCCATAGAGAGTTGGGACTGGAGGGTCCCACTGAGACACACTGACCAGAAGATCAGTAGAGTTATAGCCTTGAGTGGCTAATATGTGTTAGAGTGGTATTTTAGGGAACTCGCTAAACTTCGTGCTTACAATCTTTTGTGTTATGTGTTTCAGGTTTCCTCAGAATCACAGGACGGCACCGGCTCGATTGTACACACCAGAGGAAGCATTTATTTTGGAGGATCCTGGTTTATTAATTGATTGAACAAAAGAGTCATGATTTGTAATTTAAATAAAAATGAGATTTTTATGAAATGTGTTAAAGAAATAAGCGAATTTAAATGAGAAATTTGTTTTGAAAATTTTGGTGTTACACAAAAAGGGGTGAAATCTCGAGATCTATGACATAAGAAAGAAATCAAACGTGATATAGGTTATCTTACACTAAACTAGTCAAGAATAATAACTTATAAGATTGTGATAAACATAATTCACCACAAAACCCATTTTTCGGCTTAAATTGTCAAAAATACAAAATTTGGGTTATAGGGTGCCAAATCACGGTTTCTTAAGGGTTAAAGAGTCAAAACAATTAAAATAATTGTTTTTATGAACATTAAAATTTTCAAAGGACTTGAAATGTAAATCTTTAGCTAAATGGGCTAATTTTGGGCTTTTCGGCCCAATAAGCCCAAAATTGCGAAAAATGACATTTAAAGGGGTTGAAAAGATAATTTCTTCAAAACAGGGGGCAAAAAGTGTAACAAAACTATTTTAAGGATTGAAAATGCTTTTTTTCCAAAAAGCATCAAAAATGTAAAGTTTTTGGATTTCGGGCTAAAAGTGTAAAAATTGCAAAAAGTTGGGCTTTAACCGGAAAATATCATTCTGGAAGGGCTGAAATTGTTAAAAAAATAAGTTTCGAGTTAATAATATCATTTCAACAAATCTATGATGCAAAAGTGTCAAGAAAATGTTTTAAGGACCTAAAATGACTTTTCTTTTATATTAAGGACTAAATTTGTTATTTTACAAAAGAAAGGGGCTGAAAAGGTCAAACCACCATTTTTAAACCAATTATGTTATTTATAGAATATTGAGTCAAAAATACTACTCTACGGTTTACAAAAAGATCGAAAAACAAATACACGTATAACTCCAAATATCGTTACAAACAAATCAATCGGTATCGAGCGATACAAAACAACAATCGTGAAATCGAACTCTCCAGTAGATATGCCATACCTAAGACAAGTAAACATTCGACACTTGGGCTTGAAAGTTTCAAATCATGCTTGTTAGACCTTGCAAATCCATTAACATGATCTTTGGGCCCAGGGGATAATGTTTATATGTTATTGGGCCTTCTATGGCCCAATTCCATATAAAGGGACCTTCAATGGCTCTCAAGTGCTTTTGGGCCCTAGTGATCCAATAGTATTGCCAGTAAGGTCAAGGTAATCAAATTCGAGACGGGCCAACGAGTCTTTCGCATCCCTGACGGCCTAAAGTAAACTCACGGAACTAGCAGGAATTGTACTCCTCTTTTCCTCGTTTGCTAGGCTTATGAGTAATCAATGTAAACATATTCAGATTGATAATCGAGAGTAATCAAGGTGGTTAGATTAAGTGAGTTATAACGGGCAACGCCTCCAAGGATCGTTCGTAAACTGTAGTTATAACTATTCATTACTAATGCATGATTATAACAACTCACAAACCTTAATTAATCCAAAACCACCCGAGTAATCAAGGAAGAGTAATCAAAATCATTCATTGTGGCGGTATAACAATTTGAAAATTTACTGTATTCTATGTATTTGGAAAACATTGGGTTTTCCGGGGAAGTTCAACATTTTCACTTGTACGTTTAATACTAAGTTCTTCAATTATACATGTTTGAAATCATCATGCATATTGCACAGATCTTTACACCTTTTTATAAACAATGGCCTATTCAGAAAATATTGGATTTTCTGGGTTTTACAAACTACACAAATCATTTTATCACAACATACTTATGAACTCACCAACATTCCATATGTCGACCGTTTTTCAAAATAACTTGTATTCTCAGGTAACAGGTAAGCCGAGGAATAAGTACCAAGTATGTTAGGGTGTTTTGATTATGAAAACTATCAATCAATTTATGTATGGATTTGTAATGTTAAAACAATGTACTTGATGTGAACAATTCCAGTTGTAATATATTGATGCATGGTGATGTTTATGTTATGATTCATGTATATTCATTGTGATGATATTCAATTTAAGTCACGCGAGCCCTCGGACGTTTCCGCCGTCTGGTTCGGGGGTGTGACACATATAGACGCCATAGGCTCCCCCCATGGTCTTTATCTATATTGCCAAGGGCTCCCGCATGGTCTTTACTTGGAATGCCATGGGCTTTTCCCCCCATGGTCTGACATCCAATTGCCACGGGCTCCCCCCGAGGTCTTCCATGCAAGTATCACAGTGTCACACCCCAAAACTGAGAACGGCGGAATACGTTCTGCGGTGGAGGACGTCATGTACAGTATCATAACAATTTCATAATAGTAAAAACAAGCGACAACAACCATTATATTAATATAGTAATTTTAAATACAAGTGTGTTCTGTATAGTTTTGATAGACACCAAAAGTATAAATAAAAATAAAAGATGGGTCTTGTATATGCTCCATTTTCTCAAAAGCTGCACCAGTACCTGTCTATTTTTGACCTGAGAATACAAGTTATTTTGAAAACGAGTATCAGCATAAAGCTGGTGAGTTCATAAGAATTTAGTGTCGTGGCTTGTATAAAAGTGTTTACAATCATGTAATATAAAAGTTGTAATTAATGTTTGAGAATAGTAGAAATCCCTAGAAAATCCTATATTTTCCAGAATTGAGCATTTGTAAGTTAAATCCTTCGAGTGTGTAAAAGTATTTCCATTGAAACTTTCAGTTATAAAAATAAGGTAATAAATTTCATTCAAGTAACGTAGATGAGGAAAAGTATTGCCGGCTGCCTGTAGTAGTGTTGCAAACTTCGATTAGTAATATTTATTTATTTACTTCGGGAAGTTAATTTGGACTTAAATTCTTAGTGTGTTAATTTGGATATGGATGTAATCTCTCATGTAACCCAACTGATTGATAAATAGAGAGTCTAATGACCTTCCCGGTCATACGTAGTGTAGCGATGTTTTGTCACCCATGGGCCTGGTCGGCTCGGACTGTAGTTAACAGTCGGGATGTAATAGCGTCCGTCCTGTATAGATCTATACATGTGGTGTTGCTTTCCTTCCGGGAAGCTCTGGTTACATGGTATTTGCATAGTAGAGTGCCGTATAGAGGGATAGTGTATTATACTCTGGATTAGTGTATTCTCTTGTATTATAGTATAGTAAACTTTTAGTATAGTACATAAAGTGTTCTCTTTAACGTGCATTAACTTGTAATAGTAGTAATTATAGTGAGTATCATAGTGATAGAGGTAACGAGCAGTAGTCTTAACTATACCTATTATAGTTAAATAGAGTGTGGGATTGCGTGCCTTTGATTTACAAAGGTATTGAATAAGATGAAGACTTTCATATCTAACACAAATATATATGATATATAACTAAGAAATCAACGACAGTCGGACGGATAGCAATATACCCTAAGACCACAATCAGACAAGAACAGGAAATAAGGCGAGCTATCGGTCCTAAGTCCTTCAAGTCTTACTTATATAAATATATTGGTGTAGATATAGTTTAAAAGAAAAGTAGTTTAAACACAGTTCGAAAGTAGTTTAACAACAATTTAACCTAGAAAATGCGTTTGATAATTATTTAAAACAGTTTTATTGATAAGTAGCTAAAAGTATAGAAAATCCTTTTTAGTTGCAAGTTATAAATCACATATGATTTGATACTAAAACTTGTGGCATTTAACTTGTATCCCCCCCCCCCTAAAACATGTAAAAACATTTGAAAATGTTATTTAAGGGGTATGAACTCACCTGTAGCGATGGGATTGGATGAAAGTCTCGGTTGAGTGTTTGGTGTTAAGTTAAGACTTGAACACACTCTACGACCCTAGTAACATATGAAAACATATGTTTACATACAATTAGTGATTAAAACACTAATTTAACACGTATATGCATCCTAAGGCGAAGAAAATGCTTTGGTTAAGTGCTAGGAGGCTATTGGGTTGCATCTAAGGAGTATATGACCTCACTATGGAGTTTACTCTTCAAATACCCACCTTAGGTGATTTTACGGTTGAGGGACCCTTTCCCCCATGAGTTTACGACCGTAAACTCATGGGAGGAGTGTATTTGTGTGCCTTAAGGTCTCTAGTATCGCTAGGAAGGATTCTAAGTTAAATTCCAAGGCTTGAGGGGTGTTTAGGGTTCAAAAGGGGCACTCCCTTGGAGTTTGCGGTCCTAGGACCACTCCTTGGGAGTTTACGGCCGTAAACTCTATGGTTTACGGCCGTAAACCCTTAGACACACCTTTTCCTTCGTTTTTGGGGTCCTTAGCTCATTCTTACAAGTTTCTAGGTGAAGGTATAAGGCTAAATAGGGGGTTTAGGGCTTGATTTGCATAGTTTGAGGGAGTTTACGGCCTAAGAATGTTCTTGGGACGTAAACCCTCTTTCAAGCCTCCAAACTTGGCGTTTAATGTCTAAAACACTTCAAGGTTAAGTTCTAAGCTAGTCTCTAAGCCTAAGGAAGAGATTTGGGGCATTTTTAGCACACTTTTAGGGGTTTACGGCCTAAGAAGGTTCTTGGGCCGTAAACTCCTTGTTCTTGGCCTTCTTGGATGATTTTCAAGCTATAACGACATGTAATGAGCTTTAGAACAATCTAGGGTAAGAGAACTTACAGTTTGGGAGCTAAAACTTACGGATTTTTGGAAGAATCGAGCCTTGAAGAGAGAGAGAGTAGAGAGAGTGACTAGAGTGGTAAAAAGTTCCATTTAGTGCCCACTCAACCCTTATATAGGGGCTGGGTTTGTGGCCAGGTGGGAATCTATCCGATACTGACGTTAAACAGGGTTTAAATTTTTACCCGATTAAATGGTCGTAATCCGGCTTAGTCGTAAACAATAATTTTTCTAAATAAATTTTGAGGGTATCACTTGTGTTTTATTTATTTCATATCGACACTAAAATACAATAAAATATTAATTGGTTTGTCTAACCCAAATGTTAACGGAATCTTAATAATAATAATGAAAATAAAATATTCTATTAACGGAAATGGGTTACAGCGACAAAATAAATTTTGGGTTGTCACGTCATCCCCCCGTTAGAGGAAATTTCATCCCGAAATTTAGAATTCAAGCAACTAAGTTATTACAACACAACTAAGCGAAGAGATGAGGATATTTAAGATTCATTTGATCCTCGCGCTCCCTAGTGAACTCCGGTCCTCGTTTAGCGTTCCAGCGAACCTTCACAATTGGGATGCGACTTAGTTTCGTTCGTTTGACCTTTCGGTCCATGATCTCCGCAGGCTCTTCCATGAAGTTGAGGCCCTTGTTGACCTCGATCTCGTCGAGTGGGATTACGAGAGTCTCGTCGGATAAGCACTTCTTTAGGATTGAGACATGGAAGGTAGGATGTATGTTACTGAGTTCGCGAGGTAGGTTGAGTTTGAAGGCTACAGGGCCGATTCTGGCAAGAATCTCGAAAGGCCCTATGTACCTTGGGTTCAGATTTCCACGCTTTCCAAAGCATATCGTGCCCTTCTAGGGTGAGACTTTCAAAAGGACTCGGTCTCCCACCTGGAATTCCAAAGGTTTTCTTCGTTTGTTTGCGTAGCTTTTCTGTCGATCCCTAGCGGCTTTTAATCGTTCACGAATCTGTACAATCTTCTCGGTCATTTCTCGAATGATCTCCGGACCCATGAGAGCGATGTCAGGAACTCGTCCTTTAGCTAACTGAGTGTCACCCACCTCAGCTAGCACAGAGGGGATCTGCACTTCCGGCCGTAGAGGGCTTCGAACGAAGCTGCCTTGATGCTCGTGTGATAACTTTTATTGTAAGAAAACTCGACAAGGGGTAAGTAGGTATCCCATGCCTTACCAAAGTCAATCACACAAGCCCGCAGCATGTCCTCCAGGGTTTGGATAGTCCTCTCACTTTGCCCGTCGGTCTGCGGATGGTAGGCTGTACTCATGTCCAACCTCGTCCCTAAGGCGCTTTGTAGCGATTGCCAAAATCTCGAAGTGAACCTACTATCTCTATCGAAAATTATAGATATAGGGACTCCATGCAGTCGTACGATTTCCTTAATGTATGTTCTTGTGAGTTTCTCCATCTTATCTGTCTCTTTGATGGGTAGGAAGTGCGCAGATTTGGTCAATCTGTCGACGATGACCCATATGGTATCCAGCCCACCCGTTGACTTGGGTAGCTTAGTTATGAAATCCATAGTGATCCGCTCCCACTTCCACTCCGGTATCTCCGGTTGTTGTAGAAGACCTGATGGCTTCTGGTATTCGACCTTGACCTTGGCACAAGTAAGGCATTTACTTACGAAGGTAGCAATCTCTTCTTTCATGTTAGGCCACCAATATGACTTCTTGAGGTCCAGATACATCTTATCTGAACCTGGGTGAACGGAATATCGGGTGTTGTGTGCTTCCTTCATGACCAAGTCTCTGAAACCACCGTGATGTGGTGTCCAGATTCGGTTCACGAGATATAAGGCTCCGTCACCCTTGACTTCCAAGTTCTTATCCATTCCTCTCAGGGATTCTCCCGCCACATTTTCAGGTTTTAACGCTTCGAGCTGAGCTTCCTTAATCTGAGCGAAGAGATGCGAATGGATAGTCATTGTTAATGACTTGACTCTTCGACCAGAATGTTCTTTCCGGCTTAGGGCGTCTGCTACCACATTGGCTTTACCCGGATGATAGCGAATTTCGCATTCGTAATCATTGAGTAGCTCGACCCACCGTCGTTGTCTCATGTTGAGCTCCTTCTGGTTGAATATGTGTTGTAGACTTTTGTGGTCGGTGAATATCGTGCTTTTCGTACCGTATAGATAATGTCTCCAGATTTTTAGGGAAAACACTACCGCTCCTAATTTGAGGTCGTGCATGGTGTAGTTGACCTCGTGTATCTTCAGCTGCCTTGAGGCGTAGGCAATGACCTTACCTCGTTGCATCGGAACACAACCAAGCCCCTGGTTTGATGCATCGCAGTATACCACGAAATCTTTTGTCCCTTCAGGAAGGGATAATACCGGCGCGGTGCATAGGGCTCGTTTCAAGGTTGGAATGCCTTCTCCTGTTTCTCTCCCCAGTCGAAGGTCACACTCTTCTGGGTCAATGTGGTAAGAGGTTTCGCGATCCTAGAGAAGTTCTGAATGAATCTGCGGTAGTAGCCAGTGAGGCCTAGAAATTGATGAATTTCTGTAGGCGTCTTCGGTGCTGACCAGTTCTCGATAGCTTTAATCTTGGATGGGTCCACATGGATTCCTTCCTCGCTAACCACGTGTCCTAAGAATTCCACTCTTCGGATCCAAAATTCGCACTTAGAGAACTGCGCATATAACTTCTCTGATCGTAGGGTTTCTAGGACTTGCCGTAGGTGATCGCTATGCTCCTCTTTGCTTCGAGAGTAGATGAGTATGTCATCAATGAAGACGATGACGAACTGATCCAAGTAAGGAAGGCACACCCTATAGATTAAATCCACGAATACTACGGGCGCGTTAGTCAGTCCGAACGGCATTACTACAAACTCGTAGTGTCCGTAACGAGTTCGGAAGGCTGTTTTCAGAACATCCTCCTCAAGCACTCGTAACTGGTGGTACCCGGACCTAAGATCAATCTTGGAAAAGTAACTCGCGCCCTTGCAGTTGGTCGCATAGGTCGTCTATACGGGGAAGAGGGTAGCGATTTTTGACCGTCAGCTTATTGAGTTCTCTATAATCGATGAACATACGGAATGATCCGTTCTTCTTCTTTACGAACAAGACCGGTGCTCCCCAGGGTGAGAAGCTTGGTCTTATAAAGCCCTTGCTGAGCAGCTCATTAAGTTGACCGGACAGTTCTTGCATCTCAGTAGGCGCTAGACGATAGGGCGATTTAGCTACGGGGGTAGCCCCTGGAATTAGGTCGATTCTGAACTCAACCTGACGTTTGGGAGGTAAACCTGGGAGCTCCTCTGGAAAGACGTCGGGGAAATCGCATACGACGGGGAAGTCTTTTAGATCTTTCGTTTTCTGGCTCGTGTCAACAACGTGTGCAAGGAACGCGCAATATTCCTTATGTAAGTACTTCTGGGCTTGAATACTTGAGATGATACGAAGGCTCGTACTGGGTTTGTCTCCGTAGATTAACAGGGTTTTGCTATTTGGTAGATTTAGGCTGACGGATTTGTCGAAGCATAGGATATCAGCGCGATGGACACTCAACCAGTCCATGCCCACAATGACATCGAAACTCTTGATCAAAACTGGTATGAGGTTGATTGGGAACGAATGGTCATCTAGCGTGAGGGTGCAACCTATGTAGATTTTGTTAGAGCTTTCTGTCTTTCCGTTAGCCATTTCTACGACGAATGTTTCTTTTAGTGGTTGTGGGGATTGCTTAAGTAAGTGTTTAATGTTTTGGTTTATGAAGCTTCTTTCTGCACCACTATCGAATAAGACACAAGCATAAGAGTTGTTGAGAAGGAACGTACCTGTGACTACTGTGGCGTCCGCTACTGCTTCATTGTGGCCAATAGCGAGTAGTCTTCCCGTTCCTCCTATATTCCCGGCCTTCGGACAGTTTTTCTTGAAATGACCTACCTCTCCACAGCCATAGCAGGCATGGCTCACTCCCGATCTGGGGACTTGAGAGATAGGTTTGGGTTGGGATCTGCAAAACCGGACGGTATGGCCCTTCCGGTCGCAGTTGGTGCAGTGCAATTCACGGCAGGGGTCGTTGTGATGGAAGGGGCACTTGGGACACTTGGGCAGGTTTCCAACATAGGTTTTTGCTGGTACCGGGGTAGCAGGAGTGGTGGCAGCATGGACAGCCACCATCTGTTGGTTTTTGGAAGAGGATTGAGATTTCTTGTCCCTCTTTTTGTCCCACCGTTTCCTCTTGTTGTCGGATGTCTTGGGTGGTGCAGTGGCAGTTGTTGTTGTTGATGGAGTGGAAGGAGTTTCATGATCAATCAACCTGTGGGCCAACTCCTTGGCGCTGTCAAAGGTTGCAGGATGTGAAGATAGAACGTTTCCTCGATACGGGGGCACTAAACCTCAGATGTATCATTCAATTTTCTTGCTTTCAGAAGGGATCATGTTAGGGAACATAGCTACCAGGTCGCAGAACCTGGCTGTATAAGCCACTATGTCTGTCCCCTTCATCTTGAGGTTCCAGAGTTCCTCCTCGAGCTTCTGAACCTCACCTCTAGGGTAGTACTCCCTTCTCAGTAAGTCCTTTAGTGTGTCCCAGCCCATGGCATTGGCTGTTACAAAAGAGATTGAATTGACATGGCCATTCCACCATGTCAGGGCCCTTTCAGTGAAAATGGCAGCAACGAACTTTATTTTGCTTTCTTCGGGGCATGAGCACATTTCGAAGATGGCTTCAATTCTTTCGATCCATTGGGACAAAGAAAGGATTCCTCCGGTCCCATTGAAAAATGTTGGTTTACAGTTTATGAAATCCTTATAAGTACACCCCTGTGTACGTGTATGGATTTCGCCATGTCTGGAGTTGGTGCCCATTTCGGCTCCACTAGCATCGCCCGAATTCATTTGGGCCATGGTTGCCGTCATAGCTGCGGTCACAGCTGTCTGAAACTGTACTAGATCGAACTGCGAAGGAGGAGGTGGGGTTTGAGTCGCAGGTCTACCTCTGTTCGGGCGCTTGCGAGGAGGCATCTTTTACTGAAAGTTCATAAAGATGATGAAAATAGTAAGAGTCTATTGCAAGTATGATAAGAGTGTTTCATGGACTGAATCAACATAGCCCAATAATCAGAGAGAGTCATAGCAACAGAGTAGTTAACTGCCATATTTACTGGTATTAATGATGAAATATAAGTTCGGGAAAAGTGACCTAACAGTAGGTCTTACGTCAAACCATAAGGGAAAATGTTGGCTGTCTAGAGGCCTAATTAGAGTACTTTCAAAGTTAGGAATGTTTACAAATAAGTGCTCTACCAAGCATAGAAAGGAAAAAGGCTAGTCCTTAAATAAAAGAGGGAGATAAATGGACATCTTCTACTGGCGACGGGTATCCCTTGGGCGAACCCTAAGATCAGCCAGTTGGCGCACAACATCTTGAAGATGTCTTTCTTGTGCTCTCTGACGTACCCGGAGTTCCCTGACTTCGGCTCGGGATGTAGCTAGTTGTTGCTGCAGAGCCTCATTGGTCCTCCTCGTCCTATCCATAGCTTCTTCCAGTTGGCGAATGCGAACAGTGTTGAGGTTAGAGTTGGCATCAACTTCCACAACTCGGCCAATAGCTGCTTGACCTTGCTCAACGTTCCTGGCAATCCTTCGGACCATGATGGGCAAGACTCGGTCCGCTGAACCTCCCTCGCTTATGTTGTAGAAGTTTCGGTCTCCATTGAAAGGTAAAGGTTGACCCTGCTCATCGCTCCATTGGTTCATGGTTATTGCCCACATGGGAGTGGGACCTTGAAATGTCGGGCGGGGGTTGGGGTTTGGAGCTACAGGGGGTAGGTTGTTAACTTCTGGCTCGGAGCTGGAGCTATCCGAAAAGCCTTTTGCATGGTGATCATCCAAAGGGATCGGGTGGTCATCTTCTGACTCCTCATCGAGCCATCCCCCATTGCCTTGGTTTGGGTAGTACGGATCGTCGGGACGGTGGAAGCCAGCCATGCTATCTATGCGAGAATGGGGAAAGAAAGGTTAATAGACGTACTAATCTAGGATACTTATAAGATGGTCGTTATCAGTCGACCCAATACTTGCATAGTGCATACCAATTACATGTAACCGAAGCAAGATAGTCCTTCGAATAAGTGACCCTAACTCCAGATCCCCAATCAAACAAGAACAGGAAATGAAGCAAAGGTCACAGATTCTAAGTCTATAGCGCCCTAGTCACATGTAATTGTGGTGTATCCACTTAGCAACTATTGCCCTACAAGTAACGACCCTTTTAGTTATCACATATGTAGTTAGTAGAATACAGAATACTCCTATAGTATTCTTGTTCTAATGCTCTGGTGGTAGTGTTGGTAAGTTTTTAGACTTGTTGCAACACCACAATCACTCTTAGGCACATGCTAGTCACTCCTGGAAAAATGTAGTTGATCAGGCTACATTCACCCATATGTGACTATATGTCTCTAAGCCTAATTGTGATGTTCAACAATCTTAATACTTTTGTTTTGTCCTAGTATGATACTGACCCTTTGTATTGGTGAATGTATATATATATATATATATATACTTAATTAAATATTTTAGTATTTAAAAGTATATATATTCTTGGTAAGAGTGTTTTAGTCCCGAAGTGTTTATAGTTCGTTTATCTTTTATGGGTTGATATACTTGATTCACTATGAACAATGCTCTGATACCAATCTGTCACACCCCAAAACCGAGAACGGCGGAATACGTTCTGGGGTGGAGGACGTCATGTACAGTATCATAACAATTGCATAATAGTAAAAACAAGCGACAACAACCATTGTATTAATATAGTAATTTTAAATACAAGCGTGTTCTGTATAGTTTTCATAGACACCAAAAGTATAAACAAAAATAAAAGATGGGTCTTGTATACGCTCCATCTTCTCAAAAGCTGCACCAGTACTTGTTTATTTTTGACTTGAGAATACAAGTTATTTTGAAAACGAGTATCAGCATAAAGCTGGTGAGTTCATAAGAATTTAGTGTCGTGGCTTGTATAAAAGTGTTTACAATCATGTAATATAAAAGTTGTAATTAATGTTTGAGAATAGTAGAAATCCCTAGAAAATCCTATATTTTCCAGAATTGAGCATTTGTAAGTTAAATCCTTCGAGTGTGTAAAAGTATTTCCATTGAAACTTTCAGTTATAAAAATAAGGTAATAAATTTCATTCAAGTAACGTAGATGAGGAAAAGTATTGACGGCTGCCTGTAGTAGTGTTGCAAACTTCGATTAGTAATATTTATTTATTTACTTCGGGAAGTTAATTTGGACTTAAATTCTTAGTGTGTTAATTTGGATATGGATGTAATCTCTCATGTAACCCAACTGATTGATAAATAGAGAGTCCGATGACCTTCCCGGTCATACGTAGTGTAGCGATGTTTTGTCACCCATGGGCCTGGTCGGCTCGGACTGTAGTTAACAGTCGGGATGTAATAGCGTCCGTCCTGTATAGATCTATACATATAGTGTTGCTTTCCTTCCGGGAAGCTCTGGTTACATGGTATTTGCATAGTAGAGTGTCGTATAGAGGGATAGTGTATTATACTCTGGATTAGTGTATTCTCTTGTATTATAGTATAGTAAACTTTTAGTATAGTACATAAAGTGTTCTCTTTAACGTGCATTAACTTGTAATAGTAGTAATTATAGTGAGTATCATAGTGATAGAGGTAACGAGCAGTAGTCTTAACTATACCTATTATAGTTAAATAGAGTGTGGGATTGCGTGCCTTTGATTTACAAAGGTATTGAATAAGATGAAGACTTTCATATCTAACACAAATATATATGATATATAACTAAGAAATCAACGACAGTCGGACGGATAGCAATATACCCTAAGACCACAATCAGACAAGAACAGGAAATAAGGCGAGCTATCGGTCCTAAGTCCTTCAAGTCTTACTTATATAAATATATTGGTGTAGATATAGTTTAAAAGAAAAGTAGTTTAAACACAGTTTGAAGGTAGTTTAACAACAATTTAACCTAGAAAATGCGTTTGATAATTATTTAAAACAGTTTTAATGATAAGTAGCTAAAAGTATAGAAAATCCTTTTTAGTTGCAAGTTATAAATCACATATGATTTGATACTAAAACTTGTTGCATTTAATTTGTATCCCCCCCCCCCCCCCCCCTAAAACATGTAAAAACATTTGAAAAGGTTATTTAAGGGGTATGAACTCACCTATAGCGACGGGATTGGATGAAAGTCTTGGTTGAGTGTTTGGTGTGAAGTTAAGACTTGAACACACTCTACGACCCTAGTAACATATGAAAACATATGTTTACATATAATTAGTGATTAAAACACTAATTTAACACGTATATGCATCCTAAAGCGAAGAAAATGCTTTGGTTAAGTGCTAGGAGGCTATTGGGTTGTATCTAAGGAGTATATTACCTCACTATGGAGTTTACTCTTCAAGTACCCACCTTAGGTGAGTTTACGGTTGAAGGACCCTTTCCCCCATGAGTTTACGACCGTAAACTCATGGGAGGAGTGTATTTGTGTGCCTTAAGGTCTCTAGTATCGCTAGGAAGGATTCTAAGTTAAATTCCAAGGCTTGAGGGGTGTTTAGGGTTCAAAAGGGGCACTCCCTTGGAGTTTGTGGTCCTAGGACCACTCCTTGGGAGTTTACGGCTGTAAACTCTATGGTTTACGGCCGTAAACCCTTAGACACACCTTTTCCTTCGTTTTTGGGGTCCTTAGCTCATTCTTACAAGTTTCTAGGTGAAGGTATAAGGCTAAATAGGGGGTTTAGGGCTTGATTTGCATAGTTTGAGGGAGTTTATGGCCTAAGAATGTTCTTGGGATGTAAACCCTCTTTCAAGCCTCCAAACTTGGCGTTTAATGTCTAAAACACTTCAAGGTTAAGTTCTAAGCTAGTCTCTAAGCCTAAGGAAGAGATTTGGGGCATTTTTGGCACACTTTTAGGGGTTTACGGCCTAAGAAGGTTCTTGGGCCGTAAACTCCTTGTTCTTGGCCTTCTTGGACGATTTTCAAGCTATAACGACATGTAATGAGCTTTAGAACAATCTAGGGTAAGAGAACTTACAGTTTGGGAGCTAAAACTTACGGATTTTTGGAAGAATCGAGCCTTGAAGAGAGAGTAGAGAGAGTGACTAGAGTGGTAAAAAGTTCGATTTAGTGCCCACTCAACCCTTATATTGGGGTTGGGTTTGTGGCCAGGTGATAATCTACGCGATATTGACATTAAACGGGGTTTAAATTTTTACCCGATTAAATGGTCGTAATCCGGCTTAGTCGTATACTATAATTTTTCTAAATAAATTTTGAGGGTATTACTCATGTGACACTAAAATACAATAAAATATTAATTGGTTTGTCTAACCCAAATGTTAACGGAATCTTAATAATAATAATGAAAATAAAATATTCTATTAACTGAAACGGGTTACAACGACGGAATAAATTTTGAGTTGTCACACATAGAGACAACTAGCATACCACATAACACATAACAGAATAGAATTGGTGCCTTTGACCCTTGGATATAGTGAGAAGACTCACCTCGCACTGCTTAATCAAACAAAAAACCCTTGGCTACTGGCTGACAGATACTCAAACTACCAATAACAAAACAACACCCAATTAACAATTGAGTTCTAATCCATAACCATAACTCCATAACTGGGGTAAAAAGACCATTTTACCCCTAACCTAGCCTTGTCAAAAACTATGGCCCAAACTACAATCTGAAAGGCCCAAAGGCCAATTAATCAACCAATGGCCCAATTTTCTAAATTGGGCCCAATCCCCTACATGATCCTTACCTTAAATCCCAACCACCTTTCTGGTCCAAAACATTTGGCATTCCGATGGCCTATTAGCCCATAATCATCCAAAGCCCAATAATGGCCCAATTTTCCAAATTGGACCCAAACCTATCTAATAGGCCTTATCATAAAGCCTAATAATTTCCTTGGTCCAAAACCTGTTTTCAGATGGTCCACGAAGGCCCACAACAACTAAGTCCAATAAATGTCCCAACCCGAGGCCCACAATTGCGAAGTCCAATCTTACTGAGTACGCAGGGCATACTCAGTTGTACGATGTGCGTATTCGTATAATGGCTTGTACGTTGCGCGTACAGGCTTATATGCCCAACTTACTCCCCTCTTAATCCCACTTTTTCCATTAAGCACTTAATGCTTATCCCATAGGTCTAAACCACATATCTGAGTCCTAAACAACGTCTAGACCCAAAAAGTCACTGACTTTGTGACTTTGTATGCACCAAATGGACCCAACCTAAAAATATAACAATCCAATATCATGAAAATAGTCCTAACTCATGCATGGATGGATTTAGACCCCAAAGATGGAAACTTTATGAGTCAAGGACCAAAATAACACCAAGAGTGGCAACTCTAAGCTTCAAAAACGATATGAACTCAAAAGATCTTAATAATGGAACCAAATAGGTTCATAAACTCAAACCAAAAGAGATCTAAGATAAGAAGCATCAAGTTGAAGAATTTATACCTTAAATGAGTGCCAAATGTTGATGGCATTCTGGATCTATGAGCCTTTACTCCTCTAGTGAAGCTCCAAGGATGATCACGTTCCATCAAAGCACCAAAATCCACCTTACAAAGACCTTCTAGGCTCAAAACACACAATCATGGAATTAGGGCCTGAGTGCAGGGTAAGGAGGACAATGAGGCTGATAAAATGAGGGTTTTAAGTCAATAAGAATCCTTAAATAGTGGCCAACCACGAAACTTAGGGTTTTCAAGATCTGACCGTACGCCCCCACGTACACTTCTGTATGCCCAGCGTACATCTTCGGAATCCTGATCAATACCTTCGCATGAGTAGGCGAAGCGTACCACTTGGTACGCCCCATGTATTCTATTCACTTCTTGTACACTAAGTGTACCTTGTTGTACCCACCGCGTACTTCTCAACCCCTTAACCCTAAATACTCTAACGATCATAACTCCTTTGATATAAACCCGATTCCGACGAGCCTTATATCCATATAAAGGTACCGAGATGCTCAAAACTGATATCCATTCATACTTATCAAAAGATATCCCGGACGAACATTCGCTTTCCATAAAAACCCGATCTGAAAAATTACCAAAATACCCTTTGATTCAGAAACACAAACCGAATACCAAACTATTCGATATACCTTAACCACTCCAACTGAGTCCAGAACCCAACTTCTCGAGGGTCTGAAGCTTGTTAATACCCAGTCCTTTGATAACCAACTTAAAATGGAAACAATGTGAAACAGGATGTTACAATAAGTTTAATCCTAATTATATATTTCTTGTGCTTTTCTTTTGACCTCTTTTCTGTCGAGTCTTCTTCATTCATTGCTTTTGCTTTTCTTTTAGTTTTTCATGAAACATATAAATATAGGTATAAATCACAATCGATAAAACAATGTTATTATAATAAAGCATTCATTGTTATTAATAGATGTTAATCACGTATGATTAAACATTTTTTTCCAGGATGTTTCACACATTATTATTTAATAGAAAATCACATGTGATCTAACAAAGTTTTGACAATTAAACACACATTGTTCATAATAGATTTTAATCACACGTGGTTTAATGTACACAATATTTTAATATTTCTAATCTATTGTGATTGAATTATACCTTTATCTTTCTTTTCTTTGGATATTTTCTCAGTTTCTTTTGTAACCTTTTTTCCTTCATCTTCAGGGTTCTCTGAAAACATATATAATTAGAAAATCACATATCATTAAACCAAGTAAGCATTTAGTGTTCATATAATATCATGTCAAAGATCATATGCTAATCACAACTAATTAAACAAAGTTGTTTATAGAATCAAAAAATTGGATATGAATCAAATCAAGTCATAATAAATAAATATACATTTTTCATAATATATGCTAATTACATGTAATTGAACCATATTATTGTATTTTTTGTATATGTGAAATATGGTAACATATGCTAATCACATGTGGTTAAACATTAGAAAAACACATATGACTAAACCAAATAATGATAAATAAGCATATATTTTTATAACAGATAATAATGATATGTGATTGAATCCCTTTTGGTACATAAAATGTAGATTTTCCAACTATTTTTCTTGGTGATTTTCTTGTGATTTCTTTCATTGTAGGCTCTTCTTTTTTTCTGAACTATATAAATAAATTTATAATTAGAAAATTATCTATGATTAAACCAAGTAAGCATTTAGTGTTCATATAATATCACGTCAAAGATCATATGCTAATCACATGTGATTAAACAAAGTTGTTTTTGTTTTTGGTTTAGGGATCTCTGAGATATATAAATGTAGATATAAATAAACATTGGATATGAATCAAATCAAGTCAGAATAAGAAAATATACATTTTTCATTATATATCCTCACTGCATGTGATTGAACCATAGTATTGTATGTTTTGTGTATCTCAAATATGGTAAGATATGTTAATCACATGTGGTTAAAATATAGAAAAACACATATGACTTTCTTGAATCCCTTTTGGTACATAACATATAATAATCATATGTGATTAAACCCATTTTGGTACATAAAAAATACATTTTCCAACAATTTTTATTGGTGATTCTCTTGTGATTTCTTTATTTGTAGCTTTTTCTTTGTAGGCTCTTCTTTTTTTATTCTGAAACATACAAATAAAGATATAATTAGAAAATTATATATATTAAAACAAAAGCATAAGTTGTTCATAACAGATTTTAAATCACATGTTGTTAAAAGATATCAATCACATATGGTTAAACAATATTATAAACCATATATTATGTAAAACATAGGTGATTGAATATCTTTTGTTCTTATAATTATATATGATATAATTATACCATGTTCATTTTTCTACTTTTTTCTCCACTCTATATTTTCTTATTCATTGACTTTCGTTTTTCAGTTATTTTTCCTTTGTAAGTTTTTTTTTCTTGTAATTTACTTTTATATGAGATATATAAATAAAAGATATAACCAGAATATCATATATGATTAAAACAGGTCATGTTATAGCTTTTTTTAGTTAATCACATGTGATTAAACATGAGTACATGATGTTTTATGGTAATCGCGTGTGATTAAACAAGAGTGTAGGATGTTTTATGTGTATAATCATATGTGATTAATATATACCTTTTTCAATTAATCTTCTGGTTGATTGTTTTGTGAATCCTGATTTTTATCTGATATATATAAATACATATAATATTAAAAAATCATAATTGATTGTTCATAACAAATGGTAATGACATATAATTGGATATCTTTTTTATTTATATATTAGATGATAATCATATTAGACAATATGTGAATAGAAAAACTTCAATAACTTGTTCAACATCAAAAACTAAGTTTTTATGTATTGGCTCCTCTTTATTGGTTTCTGAGAAGTACAAATACAGGTATTATAAGAAAATCACATATGATTAATCCAAGTCATGACAAATAATAGTATGTGATTATGATAATCATATGTGATTTACAATGTAATATTACCTGTATCGACTGTTTTTTATCACTTTCTTTCTTTTGTATGTTTTTGGTTTTTTCGCATGTATAAATCGAGATTATTAATTTCATAATTATCAAATAAACAAAATAAACACTTATTAATGAAAAACACAACATAACAATAAAAAAACCTACATAAAATGATAGATAACAGTTAAAATCTACTATTATTCAACTTAAATTGGTCAATAGTTTGTATATAATCACAAATGATCAATGGATAACACTTGATAAGACTTGTAAACAAAAAATAGAGTAAAATATTCCCAAAAAAATACATAAAACACTCGATAACAGTTAAAATCGAGTGAAGCATAGCATAACAATCAAAAAACCATAGACAACAGTTAAAATCTACTATTATTCAACTTCATTAGGTCAATAGTCAATCGATAAGACTCGTAAACGAAAAATAGAGTAAAAATTCCAAAAAACCTACATAAAACACTCTGTAACAGTTAAAATAGAGTGTTATCAACTAAAATCATTTAAATAACAGTTAAAATCGAGTGTTATCAACTAAAATCTTTCAATAATTGTTTCTATTTTGAAAACAAGTGACGAAATGTCAAATAATAGTGTAAAACTCATTTTACGATTATTGTAAATTGAAAACAAAATCAATGAATGTGTCATTTTTTACCTTGATCTTAGCACTTGATCTCGCGAAATCAGTCGTTGACGACATTTTTGATTGTATTAAGCTTTTGGTGTTCGATTCAACGACTATCGACGAAGATTAAGGGTTTTGGGTTCAGAAAAATAGAGAGAGAAATTATGGGGAACGGGTCATGCTTCTCAATGACTATAGCACACAATTCATAATTTTAGTGTGTGTGTTGAATTTGGTTTTCTGTGAATGTGTCTTCGTTTATATGTTAAAGATCCAAGTGAAAGTTCCAAGTGATTGAGGAGTGGGTGAGATCATTCACAGGTCATGCTTCTCTCACTCTCTTACTCATTAACGTCTATGTTGCTAATAAATATAGTTGCTAATTGTTTTCTATTTGTTTGATTCAATAGGGTGGGTAGTGTGCATCCCCTAAGCCGGTAAGTTCTTTTGCATAATTCTATAATGCTCATAACATGTTTGATGAAATGCTTAAGGGTTTATTTCTATTCCAAATTACTCAAATTGCATTTTGTTTGAGAATATCTTTATGAATTTTGAGATCCATGATTATTATCTCCCTTCATTTCATCTTCTTAAAGATAGTGATTCAAGGTTGTTTTTTAATTACATTTTTTATGTAAATATTGAACGCATATATATTCTTAAATCATATTTCTTTAAAGTTGTTTAGGCACTTCCACGTAAAGTAATAAAGGTAGGTACGTTTCCATTTTAGTTATCATCTGGGTTTGAGAACCTAATGTTTGTTGTATTCTTCTTCAGGCTATGTACAAAAGATGAGTTTAGAATTTTATTATGCGTTAATAGAACATGCACCCCCTGTGTTCTGTGAAATGTTTCACCTTTTTTACGCAAGTGCAACCATCTTTATCAGCCTTGAAATGAGTGTTTGGTTCAGGATCATGACCTAAGGAGCTAGGATTAGTAAGTTTATGTCTGGTAAAATCAAAATTATATATTATCCACTCTTAAAATATACTAAATTCAGTAGTGAAAGTACGTTTTGGTATATGATTTTAGCTATTTTTCATATAATGCATCACTGATGATTGAAAAAATTTGCAATACCAAACAGGAAGTGTAAACTCAAACCATTTTGAAATTGAAGGATTCTTTGATAATACTATTAAATATTGTAGATATAAAGAAATTAATATTGCTTCAAAATAAAAGTAAGTTGAATCACTTTTGAGTTTTATGTTGTTGCAAGAAGTTTTAATATTGGTCATATAACAAATAACAGAGACATTTGATTTGTCATTCTCATATTATTCTACATGAATAACTCATCTGGAGGCTAAAACTTACAAAACTATTTTATACAAGATTTGTTAGCTACATATTTCACTCAACAATGTATCCAACGTATCCTCCTTGTAATTTTTTTTTTTTCAATTTATGAGGTTCTTCGCTGCATCTAGCATTTTTACGCTGTTATTTCGTGTAATTTGGCGGTGGTAACACACAATCTTTCTTAGATGTGGAATATGGCTTAATGTATTCTCTAAAACCAAGTATCTTAAAGCAACAAATCTTGAAGTTTCTAACGTATCTTTTTTTCTTACACGTGGTTGACTTTGTGACTTTGGTGAAATTTTCATAGCTATTTTTTACATTTAACCTTATAGTTATATATATTTTTATTGCAGGGAGTTCTATGTGTTTATAAGTACTTAAACATGGCAAGTGTTATAAACTAAGTTGTCACATGCTAATGAGGTGGTAACTATGTATGGGCCATTAGTTATCATTTATAGCATTGAACTTTCAATTTCAATAAGAATAGAAATTCGTTAACGTCTTTGAGATTATGGATCTATTTTCAATATACAATACTATCACACTCTAAACTTTTTCTCATTATCACAACTTTAAAGGTTATTGGTTCTTATGATTATCAACTAATATAATAATATTTGGAAACCAAAACTTTTTTTTGTTATAAAAGTCTTATGAGGATTTAAAAGTAATTTGAGAATTCTAATCACATTCTAAAACATAATAACAAAGAAATATTGACATAACCATTTTATTGATGAATGTATAGAATTTATTCCGCTAAAACATACATACAAATAAATATAGTCAGCAAAACTATTAATTTACAATCTAAATATTATTTGTTTTTTGTTTTTATTTATATACATAAATTTGAACATAGATTTGAATATTATTGTTTATTTATTTATGGTAAATCATTTATTATATATTTTTTTATGTGATTATTAAATTACAGATAGTGATCTTAGTGACTGACCCTATTATGTTAGGCTTTATAGTGTTGATATTACACTTGCTAATGACACCTGTCGCTACTGGAATATAAAAAGAGTGTGTATTAGATTTTACTTATCATTTTATAATGAAGTAGATAATAGTTGCTAGAAGTTTGGTTCTATTCTTTTTTACTTTTAGCTATATAATGAAGTTCAATTTTGATTTATCTCCTATTACATTATTTTTGTAATTATTTATTTCAGGTTTTATTAAAACAAACCGCAAAGAAGTGATCGGGACTTGAACATATTTGATTCTACTTATCTTTAATGTAATCGACTAATTAAAATTTTAATAATTTATTGTAAGTTTTGTTTTAACGAACTTCATCGAGCTTGGGTTTCACAATTAGTTTTTAATTCGAGTTTGGCATTTTATCAACTCAGATGCCAGTTTGGTTACACCTTACTTAATTAGTACATAACATTTGCATTTTATATTGTAAAATTTAATCAATAATTTTGCAACCCAAAATGTGCCAACATGACTTCCCATTCAACACATAAGTATGTTGGGTCAATATGTTTTTATCCTCCGAAAACTTATTTTTCCTAAAAGAAAAGATGCTTAATTTGAGGTCAAATAACTACTAATCTACAACTCTTAAGAATCATCAAATATGTAACAGTGTTATTTATGTTATTTTAAGTTGTTAACCCGTGTACAACACGGGTTATAACCTAGTATATATATATATATATATATATATATATATATATATATATATATATATATATATATATATATATATATATATATATATATATGACTTTCTAATAAAAGAATCCTAAATAGCCACATGGCATCTTTTAAGACTATATATTTGCCACTTGGTCGTTTTTGGTTCACCTATGTTTTAATTTCCCGCTCATTTGAGTCTCGATCAGATCAATTTGTATCCCAAATAATCAGTAAACGTTATTGTTGTTCCATCTATTTGCTACTCTCTAATGTTGGACATATTCGATGTATCCCACAAAATCATGATTGAAATCAACTTATCAACAACCATCTCCTATTATCTTAGTTTTCGTCTTTCGTTACGCCCTACGACTCCCGTGCTATAACCATCGTTTTACTCTCTCCATATCTCTATGAAAACCTTAGAAATTTGACTAAAACACCACCTTACCTCCAGTGCTACACCCCACCACTGCCTCTGCTAATCTAAACCAATATCCGAAACACCATAGTCAATACCACAACACCACATCTCTTCCACCATCACAAGACTTCCATCACTAACCAACTTTTTGTTGTCGTCTGTATCACTTCCTTCTCAGTCTCTCTTACTTGTGATTTGTATTCCTACTAATACATCTTACGGCTACTGAAAAAGACAGAACAAAAGCAACATTGGGTTGAAGGTAACATATCTTTCTAATTAGAGGTCGATAGGATTATGAGTCGTCCGCTCTTTTCTTTTTATTTTTTCAAAATTTTCCAAAGAAAAAGAGTCATTCTCTATTTTCTTTTCATTATTGTTGTGTGTGTTTTGTTTTACAATTAGTATTTATCGAAGTTCTTGGATAAAATAGTCATTAACTTGCAAGCATACTAGGTGTTTGTGAAAAAATGTCTCACATATAGTGATGGTCGAGGTGAAGACATGGTGCTTAAATTGCATGCAACTATGTATCCATGTTTTTCTTCTTTGTTCTACTAAACCTAAGCCTAATTGTGATTGTATTAGTTCATCAAATCACCACAATTATATTATATTTGGATACGTATCTTTTCAATTACCAGTCTATTTTAGATTTTTATTACATTTTCCTTTCTTATAGTATAACGACTAAGTTTAATGATCTAAATGTAGTTTTTCTTCAGAGCTTTTCCAAATCGGCAAAAAAGTTGTTGATGAGAGGCGAGGAGATATATCACCTCAAAACAATGTTATTTAATTTAATAATGGAATCTAAATGATACAATATCCATGTAATTTCTTTATATTGATAGTTGGAGGTGAAGATCATTCAGGTGTGTTTCATTTTTTTAAATCCTATTATTAGAGGGCAATGATTTTTTATTCTTGGCAATTCCAATTTCATAGTTGATGGTAAAGATCCAAGTTTGATCTCTTTTTACAGGAGCTTTTGATTTTTGATGACAACAAACTCATAATGTTGGTGTTTGTTGGAGTACATCGATGATTTTATCAAGAGGCAAGTTCTTATTAGTCTTCACTATTATATAAATTTTAAAATAAAATTATTAGCAGATGATTATAGAAGGTTATCATTCGATTGCTAAATAGTTGTACATCTAAAGATGTAATTAGAAACAGTTTTAGATAAGCAAGTCTTTCATTGTAGAATCTATATTGTTGCATCTTGCATGACATAATCTGTCAAGTTTGTAACATATAAAGCTTTCATATATTTCTTTTTCTAGGGTTAGGCGGGGATGAAACACGTACAACTATTTTTTTTTTCAAAGTACAACCATTTTGTTACTTTGCCCTTTTTTTTCCTAGATACATTTAAGTTATTTAAATCCTCCTTTGAGATTATGTTGGTTTTTTGGGATAACTAGTTTGTTTGGAGCATGATCATTGATAAATTTATAAATAAGCCAAATAAGCAACATGCCCATAAGTGGTTTTCATGAAAATGACAATTTTGATTTTACTGTGTAACAATGTAGTATAACATTCTTCACAATATTCTAATGTTTGTAATTTTTTAATGAGATGAATGTGGCTAATGTATCATGTATGGCAAGTGTATTTGATCAGGTTATCCGTTTATGTGATAACATACACCATTCACTAGAAATAATTTGTTTTAATCTCTCTTTTATGGCATACATTGCACAAATTGGTAGATAGAGTAAAGTATAGTTCTATTTTCTGCAATTTTCTACTTTATCTACACATGTTATATTTATTATCTTATGACAATTTATCTGAATTCTAACTTTTAAACATAGCTAATGACTAAGTAGTTAACAAATTAAAAAGGAAAATATATTTAATATTTTAAACACATCAGAAAATGAAACATAAAGGATGAGAGGTACATCCACATCATGTTACATATATTAACATGTTATTAGTTGGGTTTTTAATTTTACAAAATACTACCGTCAAATTATAATGAAAAAAAAATGATGAAAAAAAACGAGCCAACAACTTTATTAGTACCAAGTATAGAAACAAAAACGTGTAACTAAAAGGCACAATATTAACAATATCAAATTTTATAGAATTTGTAGTATTTACAAATTTATCATCAATGACTATATTTTCGTAATTATCAACGTTATTTTTATTTATCAACCGTGTAATAAAAATAATGTTATTTTTATAGATTTATTGATTTTAGATAAATATGGTAATTTGACCGATAAAACTAATAATACTTCATATGAACAAGTGTTTGAAATCCATGTTACATTATTATGTTTATTTTATTTATCACATTAATTTAGGTTTACTTATAATCCAAAATAAGTTGTATTTTTTTTTTTGTTGACATTAATTATTAGTTTTTTTTTTTAGTCAATATAATAATTTTAAACATACTTAAACATACCAACCCTAAGACTATACAGATTTAATTTATAATATATACATAAAATATTTTTTTTTATATATACACTAATACGAAAAAAATCGATTAGTTACACAGAACCCCTCGGGACACTCATAGGTCGGCCTCAGCCATTATTACATATGTATTTGTCTATGTTGATAATCTAATCATCATGGATAGTTCTTCAATTAGTGCTTGTTAATAAAACTTACATAAAATTATCACAAGCCATCAACTCAATTGTTCCACTAATCTTTTGTAATAGATTATAAAGAAAAACAATAGCAAGAACAATAAAATACCTATAAGTTTCCCCTAAACCTTACATTTAATTAATTTCATCACCACTAATCATATGCTAACATACAAACAAATCATTGTGCTTATTTACGAGAAAACAAACAAGAAATTAAGACGCGTTTTAAGTACTTCTTACGTGTTGTTTACCACAACATTTCTTGATCTTGATCGCCTCAACTCCCAAGGCCTTAAGCAACCCTTTAATGGAGACTGCAAAAGCAACGAAGACATCGAGAGCTGTCTCTGCCTCGATGATAGAAAACTAAAACTACCGCTTCTTAGCATTTGCTTCTCGGTCTCGTAAGGTATGCAATGTTGCACGGCCGAAACCCTAAGGGCTTCGGGTAACACACAGCTAAATACTGACCCTAAAAATTTAGAAATAGCAATGTACTTTCGTTAATTTGTTTATCATATTGATTATACTTTCATTTCTTCATATTACAACATCATATGAATTAAAGCATTGTCATTAAAATAGTAAGCAATGTTGAATGTTATAGTTTAATAGATTTTGAAATGTATAATGTCTTTATAAGAAGAAAAAAAAAAAAAAAAAAAAGGAAAGCTCTGATAAAGTCTCAATATTTTTGGTCAGTTTAAGGTTACTCCAAACTTTTATTTTTTGAACAAAAAAGTCACGATTATTTTATATTTTGCGAAAATTAACGAAACAATCCTTGTTGTTTTAAACAGATTATTGTATAAAATTAGATAATCAGGATTTTTCTGTTCAAAAAATAAATGTTTGGATTAAACTGTAAACTAACCCAAAATATTGGGTCTTTTATCGAAGATTTCCCAAAAAATAAAAGAATTCAAAATGATATATTTGGGTAGAGTTTTCAAAGGACAACGTTTTAATAAGAGAAAAAAAAATGAAAATACAAATACGAAAATGGGATGTTACAATACTCAAAAAGGGAAACTATGTTAATGTCACCATTTATACCCTCCTACTTTCTTTTCTTCCTATTACAACATAATCTTTAAATAATCTACCAAATTCGATTAATGTCATCAAAATACAAACCAATTTTAAACAACTTAGGTTATGTTTGTCGTATTAACTGAAAAGCTAGCTGATAAAAAACGACGTTTAGTAAAACTAGCTGATAAGCTAGCTAAAATATGTAAAATGACATAAATAGACATTTAAAAGAATATGTTTTTTTATAATTAATTAAAAATATATATGAAAAAAAATTTAAAAAAAGCTTCTGAAAGACTAGTTTAAGTGGCTTTTTAAAAAGCTAGCTTATAAGCTACTTTTTCACTTGACAAACACAACCTTAATAAGAAAAAAAAAATAATAATAATAATAATAATACAATGCTTTTCAATATATATAATATACAAATAGATAAAAGTTAGTTACTATTTATAGGAAGTAGAGAAGTGGAAAAGGAAAGGAAAGAAAAAGTTACCGAGTTTAGCAAGCCGGTTGACCCAACCGGGGATTTGTTTCCCGGTTAAGTTGTAAGAAACATCGTTACAAAAATGGTTGCAGTTTTTGACAATTAAGTGATACGTGTCACCATGGTATTTAGCAGCATGAAGCTCCATGAATTCTCGGACTTGCATAGGATCCAGACACGTGGTCCCAATTAATATCGACCTCCTAAATTTAAACCCTGGACATTGTCGAGGCTCAACCTCAAACACACCACTACTTGGATAATCATGAGCCCCAAATGCATATTCCACTCCATGAACTATAATAATAATAATATATTTATCAACTTAGTTGTAGAAATGTATAAGCAATCGAAACTACGTAGTTTTGAATGGATATGAACCGGGGAATTACCTTCAACTCCGGAATGGAAGATTCCGAAGCCGGCCCAATAAGCGTATCCATTCATGGGAGTTAAATCATAGACATTGAGATAAACGGGGGAATTCCCTGGACCATATCTGGATTTGACTTTTGGAAATAAACAAAAACAGTTGGTTGACTTTTCTTTGAATCGAAATGGTGAGATAGATGTTAATCCCTTCTTTGTTATGGACTTCATGGTGTATGTTGTAAATTGAAATTAGCCTGAAAATGTCATCCTGTATATGTATATTTATATATGTAAATGAAAAAACATCAAGAATATAATCAGTTGACTGTTTGACCAAATCAACATGAGGGAGTTTGGGTTTCCAAGACTTTGTAAAGAAAGATCAAAAATGGCCATATGAGGGAAACTCAATACAAAAATATGTAATTAATCTTCTGTCATTGAAACATATTATATTATATAATTTTTTTAATGAAATTAAGATCTATAACTAAATATGTTACATATAAAAATATGGGATGGGATATTCTTTTGACATGTAGTGTATAGGTTAAAGGAAAAACAATCATCACTTTAGAAAAAATTGTTTGCCAAAATAAAAAATATAAGTGATTGATATATTATGAGATCTCAAAACTAAATTATAATCAAAAAAATCTTGTTAACATCATGGAAACTAAAAAAGAATATTGGTGTTACTGAAGATTATATACAAACAAAAGTAAACAAACAGGAATAGTGAATTATTGTGAATAGTGAATAGTGAACAAGGGTTTGTTTGGTTACTTTATACAGCATGTAATCATTACACTTATGGCACTTTTTTTGACTTTTTTTCACTGTAGGTAAAATTTCAAGACTTGGCCCCACCTATATTATAAAAAATGACAAAGAACATCAAGTGAACAACTATTGCTAGACTAGCAAACTGCAGATATGTCCTTTTCAAGAAAATATTCAAACATAGGTATGTAGTTGATATTATAAAATTTCAGATTTGCATCAAGGTGATGACATATAGCATAAGTTTTCAATACTACAAAACCCTAAACGAGTAGATATTTTAATAAAGAAAGAGCACAAGAAAAGTATAAGAGGAATTAAAAATGGATTCTTCATCCAAGGTTACAGGAAACTACAAAAAGAAAAAACAAATTAATGGGAATACTAGGTGGCAATTGAAAAGGAGTATTCATAATGTTCTGCTAAATGAAGAACAAGTCACTCTTTTTTTTAATAACTGAAAAACTAACCCTTGTTATGAAAGACCTAATTGCACTTTGAAAAACATAACTTATTGTAGAATTTTTGTTAGAAATTTGCCCAGTTTTTTGTGTGATTGAGAAGACTTGATGTAAGTTGACTTCTTTGTTATCCAAAGTTAGAAAAAGTTAACACCAATTTACTTAAAAGAAGCAGAAAACAAGGGACCAGAAATATGGGGAAGAAACAACTGAATGACGATTAGCAACTCTAACTAACTGAAACTGTAATATGCAAAATCAGAGAGAAGAAGATGAAAATGTATTCACAGTTTCACGTAGTGCTTGTGAATGTGAGAAAGGAAAAGAGAAAACACGTTTGACTTCAAAATCTGTACAACAAAGAAGCTATCTTCAATGAAGATACAGTATGCCATATTATCTTCAAAACCATTCGATTGAGCAGAATTTACTCCCAAATTTGGAGTTTTAGGCTATGAATTTCTAGGATTGAGACAAATACATCGTTCGACGAACCTAAATTTGCTGAGATTTACAAAATCCGGTCGAATTTTTTAGATCTTGCTGGTGAATTCCACGCTAACAGAAAATATTACAGAGAAAAATAGCGAAAACAAACTAGATTAAACATTCAATAATCGATATATCAAACAGATCAGTTAAAAGAAATTAACAGCTGAATTCAAAAGGTTAGAATGGTGAAAATCCGGCAAATGATGAATCTACTACTAGTTGTGAAGCGAAAACGAATTTGAGAAAAAATCAAAAGAGCATTTTAAGGGGGAAAATCGAACTTACAGTGCATAGCAGAAGAAGAAACACGAGCAGCAACTAGAAAGATCAACTAGATATGAGCAATTTGGTGTGAAGATTTCTCAGGCGAATGATAGGAGTGAATTATTTGATACGCCAAACCTTGAGGTTTGAGCCGATTCACAAAGACCAGTAGGCGCATGAGAGAGAGGGGCAATGACAGCCTACACACCTCAATATCTCATCGACCATGGAAAACAGGCGCTTGTTTATCTAGTAAATTGGTCCAGTCTTACAATCCAACCAGTCATATTTATTTGTAGGAAATTATATTTTGATTATTTTTTTTTATTTTGATACAATCAAAATCGATCATATCAAATTTTAATATAGAAAGAATGATTCTTATTGGTTAATTATATAAACATGTAATAGACAAAAAAAAAAAAAAAAAAAAAAAAAAAAAAAAAAAAAAAAAGTCTGAGAATTTATTAGAAAATTGTCGTTTTTATTCCAAAAAAAAAAATTGACAAAGACACGTTCAAATACCTCCCTCTCGTAAACACCGCCACCACAATTACTACAAAAACGCAAAATGAAAAATAAACTCACCCCAACCTTAATCTCTTCTCTTTTATGGTACTAGACTTGTGTTTCACATTCTTCAAATACCTCCCTCCGGTAAACACCACCACCACGACCATCCACCCCAACACAATTATTGCCCCGAAACCACTGTCATTCTTATCGAAAACCACTGACAATATTTGGAACCACGATTGAGATATGGATATGTTTGTATTGATCTTCATCGCAATGTAGAGAGATAAAGAAATAGCGATTCGGTAACCCTAGTTCCTAACATCATCGTTACTGTCACCATCTTCATCAAAAGCCCTAGCATTATCGTTATCTATCGTCGAGCACTATAACTCGACGATGGCAACTGAAAACGACGTTGTAACTAAAAAACCCTAGCATTACCTAGTATTAGAACTCGAAGAACACAGTGAAACTCTAGCATTATCCAACGTCGACAGCGATGGTGTCGCCTATTTCATCATCGCCTTCTAATATAAAAACCCTAGATCATGACTTGACATTTTTAGGTTTGCAGATCTGTTGTTCTTTTTCGAGGGTTTCGATAACTCGTAGCTTAACATTGTCGTCGGAGAAGAAGTGAGATAAATTCGACGTTGTAACCTAGATTTATGCGTCATCGTCGGAGTCGATGTGTCGTCACCACCTCTGCAAAGACATTGTGTTTTGTAGAAATATGGTGGTGGTGGTAGTGATGAGTGGGTAGGGGTAGACCTTTGAACGTGACTACAGTTGTTCCAAATCTCCGACGACTTTCTCTAGCGATCGTCCAACAACAAAGGTGACAAAGATAAAAGGGAAGAGGGTATAAAGTATTAAAGATAAGGGTAGGAATGGAGTCGGATGGTTTCTTTTTATCTTTTCGTTTTAATTAGAAAAATTTTAAAGTGATGCGTGTACAGAGGTAACTTCTTTTTGGATTTTCTGATTTTATGAATGCATCGGATAATAAGAGCTACAATAAGAAAAAAAGAACAAAGATAGCTTAATCGACAAGAAAATAAGAAAAGATAGATGTGATAAACAATCTAGACCTATAGATTGAGTATCGATGAAGACAAATCAATACCTATTGATTTGAATTCGAATCAACCTAGAATACACGTCCAAGAATTGACAAAGGGGCAAGTACACGACTCAAAAGAAAAATGTTCTTCAAATTCAATTCATTCAACAATCATACTGTAACGCCTGTGTTTCTGGGCTTGTAATTAATGTTGATATAATAGTCTAGGTTAACCTTTGCAACCCATTCTGAAATAATAAAAGTGTATTATTTGAGTATTATGTGTTTTGTGCTTAATTGTGTGTCTTAATGTAATTAAGAATAAAAATAAGCATCAAAATAAAATGTTAGATAAAGTTGATATCTATGGAAAATGTTGTAGTAGTTGAAATAAGGTTTCCGAATGCCGAAATCTGAGTTATAACGAAGAAGTTATGATATGTCAAAGTTTCGCGACAGAACCGGCAACACTGAATGACGTAAAAAGTGAAATTTACGTTAGAGCGATATTTAGCCTTAATGATCTAAATGAATGCCGTAGAGTTCATTAAACCAAGAGCGTGCACAAAAAGGACACCCAAATCTGACTCCGTATGAGGAAGTTATGATTTTCTGAAGTTTCGACTTAGCAGTATGCAGCCCGAATACTCGATTCGAGATCGAGTGATTGTTGGTTGAAACAATCTAAACGAGAATCGAAGATCTCGTTGTTAGTAGCGAGACGATGAAAAGTTAGGCGAGAACGGACGTCAGACGAAGAAGTTATGAATTTATAACGAAATTTTCCTGTCCTGGCCTACTAAAAATAAATAATAAAAAGAAATTCAAAGTTAGTTGACGGAGTCTAAACAAAAGTTGTAGAGCGTAGTCTCACCTACGCGTGGATATAAAGAACGTCGAAAACGGAGTTCGTATGAAAAATATATGAATTTTTGAAGTTTATTAAATAATTAAAATTAAAATTTAATTATTAAATCTGACATTATCCGAAGGGGAGTTACCGGACTTATCCGAAGTACGCCTAGCGTACAGCAAAGCATGACGACCTCGCACTCGAGTTCTTCGGATGACGCATGCAATGACGATTTCGGAGGAGTATGCCACGCGTAAGGCAGTACGCCCAGCGTATTGCGAGGCCTCAGCCTCCTATAAAAGGGCATGCGAGGGCAGCCTAATTCTTTTGCCAATTTCTTACTTTCTCTCTAGTTTTTGCCTCGTTTTGCGTGCCAATTATACCCCGAAGCCCCGGTAATATTCCCGAGTCCCGAAGCTCTCGAGAAGTGCGACTCCCGAGCCGAAGCTCTGCCCGCGAGGAGCCCGGTTTTTGTGAAGATCTTCCAGATCTACCGGAGAATACTACTTCTGCAAGTCGTAGTGATGTCCGATCATCTTTTGATCAGGTGAGTGTGTAGTTACTTTCTTCTAACACATAATTATGAAGTATTTTATACGAAATACGTGTTATGTGTATAATTTTGTTGTTATGTGTGTGAATGTATATTCACTTTCTTCTATCTCATAGATCTGATTTATTCTCTATGAAATACGTGTTATGTGGATGTGCCTCATCTGTTATGTGGAATATGTATTGAATGAGAATGCTATACAGGTTTTAAACTATGTATAAAAATATATATTTTTATCTACTAATATATTGGGTAGAACATGGGTAGATAGTTGATGTGCGATAAACAGATGAGAGACCTCGATGTTGTTGTTGTTGATCTAGTTATTCAGCGGAGTATGGATAACGACCACAGACTCTTTCTAGACAGTCCTGTGGAACTCTAGCAGGTTCATAACCTGTAGGTGTTGTGAACGATGTGTTCACCGGTGTACTCTATCCCGCTTATGGTTTCCTTTAGGATATCTATTGTTGAGGAAACCCCTTAGCAGTAATGTCCGTCCCGATGAAAATCCTAGATTAGGTCCCTTGAGATAGATGTTGTTTTAGGGACGTAAAGTGAGGATAACGGGAATGGATAATCGGGATATTGTTGGTTGGTGAAATTAAATATAATTATTTATTGTGGGTTGAAAACCCTATATGCTCACCAGGCTCCCAAGCCTGGCCCACTCAGTTTTATTTGTATTACAGTAAGTGGCGCAAGGGCATAAGATGGATGATTCATCGAGTTGTTTTTGTTTACAAGTCTGTATATGTATATATTTGTTGAATGACTTGTAATGTTATCGTTTATGCTTTATGGTCTGTATCGGAACATGACATCCCGAGTTTTGATTATATAATGAAAATGCATCTCTTGATGAAATGCTTTGATAAATATTATTTTATCATATTTTGTTTTGGGAACAATTTCCGCAACTCTTTTAAATCAAAAGGATTTACTCTGAAATTATTTTAAAAAGCATAAATGAAACCGGTCTTTTCTGGCCGAGATTTTGGGGATGTCACACATACATATTTCAATGTTCAATGATGGGGCTATTTATAGCCTTACAAATGCTTACAAAAAAAGGAAAGTATCAAATAAAAAGAAACTACCTGTTAAATGCTAAAATAAAATAAAATAAAACCATTTCTAAAAATAAAGTAGAATCTTCTAGATCGTCCATGCAACTAACCATTCAAACCTATCTTGTTTTGGAACAGCTGTCAACTAGCTTTCACATCCACCACTCACACCCAATGGTCGTTCACATCATAGCTTCGTTCATAACTAAACAGCTTCTGCGAATCGCAACTAGACTTGTTTCGAGGTTTGCATTCAGTCGTACCGAAATGGCTCTTATTCACATCGGATCCACTAGCGACTACAATGGCTAGCGACTGTTCGTAGTGAGTCGCATCCAATGACAACCAACACCATCGGACTATGATTCATTGCGACTGCTCGCATCGATTCGCATCCAGTCGCAACCTGGACCACTTTCGCACTCAACATCTCATTCGCTATCAGGACCCCATTGCACCCAACACTCAGCTTGGAATAAGAATGCATTTAGAAACTTGAACTCATCTTGTAATTGGGATGCGTTTCGGAATTTGAAGACATTTCGGATTGTGAACTCGTATTCGCATCATAAAGTAAATAAAAAATTAAAAAAAGAAATATTATGGGCAAATTCATAATTTTAAATATTTAAAAAAATGACCAAAACCAAAACAACAAACTTTTTTTTGACCCACGATGATAGTTCATAACTTTTTAGACCAAAATAAAAATTTTCGATGGACCATTTTTGTAATTATATCAAAATAGTAAAATAGATTATCTAAGTGACTCGTGCCAACTAACAACAAGATCCATATAGAAGGTCAATCGTAGAACACTAATAATATTTTAAATATATTAAGATTTAAATTCTAACCTCTTCTATGACTTTTTTTGGAAATGTTATCAAATTTGAACCAACAAAATATTCAACTAAAACTAATGAACTTTGCAAATAAATAAATAAATAAATAAAGGATATCACAACGAACGGATTAAATTGTTTATAATAGAAAATATTGTTAAATTTGAGGGACTGATATGGTTAATTTGATTCATAGTGGTTAAAGTATAAAAGGATTAAGTGGTTACTTCCCTTATTTGTAAAACTGACTAAAACTATATTATTAATAAAAACAATGCCACAAGAGTACACGATTTATTGAGTAAGATAGAAGGCTTTGAAATATTTTAAAGTAAAAGTGGAAGAGTGTGTTTGAAGTAGAGCTAAAAATGCTAAAAATTTGGCACATAAAGACATGTGAAGTTGTGAACGCTATATTTGTCCTTTTCACTTTTGACCCAATGATTCAAGTTCATAATGATTCAACTTCATGTTTCATAAATTTTCATGTATATATAAATATAAAACATGGACATTATTTGATTTTGATTATTTTACTTTTACATATGGAAAATGATTCGTATACAACAGTTTTTTTGCCATACACAACAATATATATATATATATATATATATATATATATATATATATATATATATATATATTATAGAGTTGTACACTACAACATTTTAAAACATCAATTGTTGTGTAAGGAGAAAATTTGTTGTGTACAAATCTTCTCCCTTTACATATTAGTAGAAGTAAAATACATGAATGGTCCATGTCGGTTGGTTAACTTGTATTTTTAGTCCATAGTTTTTTTTTAATTAACTTGGATAGCCTTCATAGTATGTTTTCTTTTGCGTTTTTAGTCATTGTTTGAACCTAGTTATGTTTCAATTAATTTATTATTTATTTTTTAACTTATTAATTATTTTAACAATAAAATTGATTAATGACAAAATTGTAAATTTGATCTCTGTATCAAAAACTAAAACTTTGGTCCAAAAAGTTTTGAAGTTGTCTAAAAAGCTTATTTTGTTGCAAGTTTGATCCTATTTGTTTTGAATTTTTTTAAATGACGATTCTGCAATTTGTATTTTCTTTTTTATTACAAAAAAGGAAAAAAAAGAAGAAAATATTCTCTCTCTCTCTCTCTCTCTCTCTCTCTCAATTCTACCTGCCTCCCCGAAGGTACGCCAGGCAAATCCTCCGGGAAGACATCTGGATACTCACCCACAATCAGCACATCGTCCACGGTCGCCTTACCGGTATCCATGACATAGGCGACGAAACATGTACGTCCCTGATGAAGGTAGCGTCTAGCTCTCGCTGCAGAACACATAACCGGTCAAAGATGCGGTCTCTCACCCTGAATCACCAACTCTCCCCCACCTGGGGTTCAAACCCGAACCAACTGTTGCTCACAGTCCGTCACTATCTCATTAGGGCTCAACCAATCCATACCCACGATAACCTTGTTCCCACGCAAATGAATGGGAACCAAATCCACCAGATACTACTCGCTGAACAACTGAAGGGTACAATCAAGATGAACCCTTGCGACCCTGACCGTCCTATCATCAACAATCTCCACATCAAGAGGACGATCTAGCTCCCCTGGAGCTCCAACAAATCTCTTACTAAGCGCAAGAGATACAAAAGATCGGGTAGCCTCCGAATCAAACAATACCAAGGCAGAGATGTCGTTCACGAGGAACGATCCTAAAATAAAACACTTAAACATAAGCAACAATTCGATATAAATAAAGAGGTAAGGAGAAGATACATACCTGTCACAATGTCAGGAGTTGTCCGTGCCTCCTCTGCTGTCAGCTGGAATGCCCTACTCTTAGCTATTGGCGCATCTACCCGGCCCTAACGTCCTTCAGTAATCCTTAATGTCGCAGGAGCGGGTGCTAAAACCGGTCCTGCCATAGCCAAACTCGGACAATGGGTCTTCTTGTGGCCCCTCGGATTGCACTGAAAGCAAATCAGATAAGATATCGGAGTAATGGGGATGGTAGCAGTACATGTTGGATTAGATGTCTAAGCCCATAACTATTATTGGTATGTACTCGACCCGAGAGTAGCATCGTCCATTTGGGTTGCACTTCACCAGAACAATTTGTATGGATAGTCTTTTGAGAATAGTATATCTATGGTTTATTAATATATTATAAGTTGTAATATATTAATATGAAATCATATTATTTAATTAGTATTGATCAAGAATTAATTTAGAATTAATTTAATGATAAAAAGGAACTAATTAAATATGGACTCTTATATATATATATATATATATAAATATATATATATATATATATATATATATATATATATATATAAAAGATGGGTCAAGTTCATTTAGGTTGGGCTAAGCTTGCATGAATAGTCCATGGAGTTTTTAACCCATGGATCCTATGGAAATGAAAGGTCATGGGTATTAGGGTGTACATGAATGTAACCCTAATCTTCCATACTATATAAAGAGGTCTTTGGCACATGAAATGGCACTAGTGTGTGAGTAAACAAGAGTGGGCTGATTTCTAGTGTGTTTACTATTCTCTCAAGCTTTCCAAGGTGTTTTTAGTGATTTGTGATTCCACTTGAGGCATCCACATTATTGGTGCTAGGCTCTTGAAGCTCCAAGGAATCGACCACAAGAAAAGGTGTGTCATCCCACTAAGTTTTATATTACAAGTACCCCATGGTATGCTAGTTAGGATGAGAACCTTGGAGTAATCATATTTGCATGTATAATAGAGAAAATATAGATCCAAGGTTTCTAGGGTTGCATGTACACCATAGGAGTGTTAGAATGCTCAAAACCCTTTCGTGGTATCAGAGCCTAGGCTTCATTTTCAATTATACTTGATGCAACTTATTTTTAAAACCAAGAATCTGCCTAGACTGAAAACTCGACGAGTTATATCCAAAACTCTGACGAGTTCATGTGTTAAAGCATGAACTCGATGAGTTCCTTATAGAACTCGACGAGTTGGTATTCTAGTTTGCAGATTTTCGTGTTTAAAGGCTGGAATTGGACTCGAATCATTACACTAAGCTGTTTTTGAACTTATAAACCTGTTTTTGATTTGGTAATGATCATTCTAATCCAATTCCAAAGATAATTATTGTCACACCGTAAATTTTCAAACAAAATTTTCATTTAAAAATTGCATACTTTTCATAGCATATTGTATAAAAATCTCTTTTATTCAATTTACAAAAACACAACTCCATTAATAATCCAGGATCCTCATAACTCTTTCTCTGGTGTGTACAATCAAGCTGGTGCCGCCCTGCGATCCTGAGAAACTGGAAACACATAACACATACACGGTAAGCACAAAGCTTAGTGAGTTCCCCAAAATACCACATACAACACATAAGCCACTCGAGGCTATAAATCGGTATGACCCTCCGGTCAATGTGTCTCAGCGGGACCCTCCAGTCCCGTAGCTCGTTGGACCCTCCGGTCCAGTCTAGCTCGTGGGACCCTCTGGTTCGATCTGATTGTTGGACCCTCCGGCCCGGTCTGAATCGTTGGACCCTCTGGTCCAGTCTGATCGAGGACCCTCAGGCCTCATAAGTCGTTGGACCCCCTGGTCCGGTCTATATAACACATAGCATACATATAACACAATGCACATAAATCTCAAACATACACATACACATAAGACCCTCCGGTCTGAACATAGATACCACTATAGGTAATGTATAGTGAGAAGACTCACCTGACAAGAAGCAAGTAAAGACCTCGCTCCCGAATCTCAAACTAGCCTCCGCCTAATCACAAGGGATGAATATTTCTAAGTGATACTCTAATCACAACTCTAATTACTGAAGGCTATTCTTCCTCTCTTTAACTCTTTGAAGTGGATAAAAGACCATTTTATCCCTCCATGGTCTCTACTACTCATGTTGACCAACGCCCCAAAGTCAACATAAGTCAAACTCGAGTCAACAGTCTGTATTTGACCCGACTCGCCGAGTGCACCCTTGCGACTCGTCGAGTCCACTTATTTTCCTTAGAAATTTCGTGACAGTCCAGCTCAGCTCGTCGAGTTGACCCCCAACTCGTCGAGTTATCGCATGATTTAGTTCTTCAGGACAAACCCTAACCAACTTGTCAAGTCGGCTCATCGACTTGGCGAGTTCATTCAGACCAAATGTTCATTCAGACGATTTCAATCAGATCTATCACTCCAAACACTAGATCTATCATCCCAAGGGTCAATAATCATGTAAAGCTTCGATCTTTACGTTCATACATGAGGTTATTGCTCCAAAATGTTAATATATGCCTTTCATGAAGGATTTAGCTCAACAACCCTCATTTGAATGACTAAAGTTGGGACACCTAGACTCTAAGGACCTTAGGAGGTCCAGATATGAGGTTTTCAACCTCAAACCATGTCTCTTTCAACTCATAGATTCAAAAGGATGGAAGCAAAGCCCTAAAACTCCTAAAACGAGATCTAGTACATGTTGGATTAATGTCTAAGTCCATAACTATATTTGGTATGTACTTAACCCGACCCGGCATGGTCCATTTGGGTTGCACTTCACCGACACAATTTATATGGATAATCTTTTGAGAATAGTATGTTTATGATTAATATTAATATATTATAAGTTCTAATGTATTAATATGGAATCATATTATTTAATTAGTATTGATCAAGAATTAATTTATAATTAATTAAGTGATCAAAAGGAACTAATTAAATATGGGCTCTTATATATATGGAATGGGCCAAGTTCATTTAGGTTGGGCTAAGCTTTCATGGATAGTCCATGGAGTGTTTAACCCATGGATCCTAGGAAATGAAAGGCCATGGGTATTAGGGTTTAACCCTAATCCTCCACACTATATAAAGATGTCCTTGGTTGGTGAAATTGGCACTAGTGTGGATACACTAAAGAAGAGCTAGCCAATTTCACTAGAGAGAACCAAGTAATCGTATTCTCTAAAGTATTCCAAGGTGTCTTGGTGATTTGTGATTCCACTTGAGGCTTCCACACTATTGGGGCTAAGCTCTTAAAGCTTGAAGACATCAAGCTACATCAAGAGGTATGTATTCTATCTTGTTACATTCATAGTTTTTGTATGCTAGATTAGGATAATACCTTGGATGTTCTTATTTGCATGTATAATAGAGAAAACATAGATCCAAGGTATTTAGGGTTGCATGTACACTTAGGAAGTGTTAGAATGCTCAAAACCCAACAGTGGTATCAGAGCCACGGGATGTTTTCTGTTATATTGATGCAAATATTTTATTTTCCAAGTTGAAAAAAAAGGAAAAAGACCATGAAGTTTGTCAAATTTTAAGATAATTACTTGTTCTTGTGAAAAACTAATTATTTGTAAAATTTGAATAATTTTCTTTATGAGTTGAATTAGGTCAAATTTAATAAAAGATAAAATGATATGATTATTTTATTAGTTTTAAAAGTTTGATCTAAAGAGTTTTATTTTTTGAAACCTCCATAAGTTATGGATATGAAAAGGTTTTTTAAAAAAAAAATTTGATTCAAAGTTTTTATGGAGTTACAAAATTTGGTGTTAATGTTTTAAAGGATTCCATAACTTAAGAATAAGTTATGGATCACCAAAAGTTTTTTGTGTTACCTTGTTTTATGAGTGAATTTAGATTAATGAATAAAATTATGTGATAGTTGGTTTTAATCCAAATTAATCTAAAAGAAGTTCATAAAATGTGTTTATGTAACTTATAAGTCACATTTATGAATCTTAAAACTCATAAAAGTTGGCAAAGGTTACAAAAATGAAGAGTCTAGTTCTAATTAAAAGGTGTTATGACTCCATAATTTGTCCTCAAGTTATGGAGGACCAAGAGTCTCTTCATTAAATAATAAATTAAAAAAAAAGTGTAACCTTAATTAATTCCATAAGTTATAAAATAAAGAAAAAGTTAATTCTTTTATTAGTTTAAAGTCTTCCATAACTTGTCCTCAAGTTATGGAACTTGAAGAGTTTTTGGATTAAAACTACTTTAAACACATAAGTTATGGAATTAATTAGTTTTGAATAGTTTCAAAACTTGCCCTCAAGTTTTGGAATTTGTAAAGTTTTCTCTTATGAATACTTTAATTCCAAGTTAGCCCTTAGAATTTTAAAAGTTAAAATTCAACCCTTATACTTTATAATATTATAAGTTAATAATATATATATATATATATATATATATATATATATATATATATATGTATAAGAGTAAAGTCAGTCTTACCGCTAGTACGCCTCATTCACGAAGCCGGTCTATAAGGTGGGTATAAGGTTGTTGCCTATAAAATGGCAACTTAATGGGTGTCCACTCTCACCCACCGCTTGCTTGACCGGTGGAGGGTCGTTAGCCGAACGGGTTTGACAAGACTATAATTAACCCTTCATTAAAAGTATTAATGATAAATACTAAGTAACTAAACTCTTAATAATACCCAATCTTAGTTACTTAGAAAAATGTGAATAAGGTGCTAATCCATGAAATTACACTTTGCACTTTGTCTAAGTCGTTAGTGGAGCGTGTGTGGTTAACTGGCACACTAACTTGGACTTAACAAGGTAGGTAAAGGGTGACTTAATATTTATCATAGTATCGATGGAGCGTGTGTGGTTAACCGGCACATCGATTGAGGGGTAATTTATTAAGGGTACCAAGTGATTTGCATGGTTACTTCACACCTTGTTTTGTGATCCTCGGCATCCCAGTCACAAAACCTGAAGGGCACACTCGAGATTGAAACATGCCTTTGAAAAGTTCAATGAATCTCAAAGATCTAGGAGTTTCAAAACCAATTAAAACCTAATAATTCATTTTGTTTATCTTGGTGGAAATTGGTGAATCGTCATTCACCTACCTTCAAATATTTTATAGCTTGGATTACGGCATACCTCTTCTAAGTTATAAAATAGTTTGTTGGGTCCTAGCCTTAATATTGCATATTGGGTGTCATATTAAGGACTTTAAATCAACTATCTTGAATATCTCCCAAAAGATGTCTGTAATAGACACCTATGATCTTCCCAAATCTAGTGAAACAAGGTTTCCTAAATGAAGATGATGTCCTTTGGAAATCATACTTCTTTCACCTCCTCCAATTATTCTCCCCAACCCACAAGTTCTTGAAAAGTTTAAGGTCACTCAAGCCCTATTGGCAAGGCAAGGTCTAGGTGTGATCCTATCTTGGAGATGTAGTCACATATTGACAAGCCGGGAGAGTTGGGTGTCAAAGTCTTGAGAAAGTTGGTGGTTCAATCACTTTCTAAGTCACATAGTGAGTTCTTTTGGAACACCTATGAAACAGACTATGACAAGACCCTTAATGATCTTATCTATTTGTTAAGATCAACTTCCTAAAACTTTATGGACATTGACAATGATGACATTGGATATCTAGTAAAGCTCTCTCTTCCCGGTGGAAAGGGATCGGCCATAGTCAACTCGGTTGACCAAATGGTAAAGAGAAAGCTAAGTCTGTGATAGTCCTGTGTATCTTTATCAAAGGGTCCATATGTTTATATTGCCAAAGAAAGGGGCATTGGTTGCGAAGCTGCCAAATTTACCTAAGGATGTTAAAGTCAATAAGTTTGACTCTACTTCAGGTAAATTCCACTATCTAACTCTGCTAAGTTTCTATTCTGAGATTCTTGATACATGATGTGACTGGGTCACATGGTGATGTTTTAAGAATCAAAGAAAAGTGAAGAAACTTAAAGAAAGAATATGCTGAATCTGATGGCGTAGATGGATTTCTATCGCATAGTTTGAAGATCGGATTCTTGAGCTACCTCTTAGGAGTTATGAGATATTGCTTAGGAATAGGTAACAACAAGTTTTCATATGGATTGTAAGGATAAGTTTTTCCGCAAAGTTTTAAAATAAAAGAAAAATTTTTGATTCTATTTATTTTAAAAATATCCTTACAATGGCATTTAAGGAAAAATTGTTGCTTATATGATTCCATTAAGAGCAAGAGTGGAAATATGAAATTGATTCTTTCATTTGTGGTAATGTCTAGATTTACCAAATAAGGAAAGATTCTCATCACCCAAGTTTCAATTGGACCGGAACTTGGAATCATGCAAGTTGTATAGCATGATGAATGAGAACTTTCAAGTTTTGGAAAATTAAGACTAATTACTTGTTCACATGGATGTGTGAGTCAAGTAATGGACTAAGGGATCGAGTACATAGTCTTGTGCACTGGTCAAGTCTACCACAAAAGATTGATAAGACTATTCGTCATAGTTTACTAAAGCTCAGTAAATATGATTATACTTACAAGCTTAAGTGTAACTCTGAGACATTGGAAAAGGTCCCAATGTATGGCAGAGCGAATAAGAAGAATCAACTTAGGCAGAAGGATAAAAGTTTCTCAAATCTGAAAAGATGGGAGAGTACTTTAGTATCAGTTTTGTGATCATCTTAATGATTAAGAAACCATAGCACAATTAGTTCTCTAAGGAAATCTTAGTGCATTCTTATGACTAAGAAGAGGGATCTTGAATTGTTGAAATGGTTAAATCAAGAAGATGAGTCATACTTCGTTCCAATACAAGTCTTAGAGTCATACTCCAAGATTGTAACTTGAGTGACATGTCTCAAAGGAAGGTTTAAAACACTTGTCAAATGTAAGAGTAAAAGTTTTCTACTCTAGTACATTTGAAATTGGTAAGTTGTGATGTTTTGGATAAAACAAAGACCAACTTAGGCCAATTGTGTGAAGTGTTTGTCTTGATTAGAATCCGCACTATCTCTTGGATGTTTGACAAGGGAGTCTTATATGTCAAGAGGACAGTGGGAGTCTGAAAGGTCTTGAAAGTCTCAAGAACTAATCAAGAATGGAACCTGAAGTTTTTCACTAGCACACAACTTGAGGTTCATAACCTATCGTGTTGACATATTCTGTGCCCATTCCAGTTAAAGTTGGCTTTGCATATGAGTTCTTAGAGTTCTCAATTTGTTGCACAACAACTTGGAAGCAATGGTAGGCCCTTGAGCTGCCAGGTGGCAAGAAATTAAGATTGAGTTCAGTCCATATGAGTTTGGGTTTGTCATTATCCTTGTCTTGTTACTATGATTTTGACAATTCACATGGATAAGAACACATACACCATTAAATCTAAGTGTCATAAGGTTTCTCTCCGATTCATGAAAATGATGGTGAGGAAACACTTTCACTAAGTAGATTTTAGCTAGATAGCAATTGTGATATTTGCATTCTCAAAGTCGTTAGTGGAGCGTGTGTGGTTTACCGGCACACTAACCTGGACTTGTGAGAAGTGGCAAAAAGGTCTAACCATTATGATTACGACATACCTCTTCATAATTGTTTAGACACACAAGTGTGCTATCTAAGGGAAGGTGTATGTTTTTGATAAAGTCTTATCAAAACAATCTAGTATCAGAAATCTAAACTTTGGAAGAAAGTCAGCTGATTTCTGAATACATGTCAGAGCTAGTGGGAGAATAAGTGTTATGCTAATAATCATCATGTTAGTGGGAGCATGATAATTATGATAAGTATTGCAAGTTAGCAATGTTAATTATAGAACACAAAAGTTTCAATTCGTGAGGTTTCAGGGGTTGAAAAGGTTGTTTTGCTATAATTAAGGGAGAGGAAATTATGCTTCATCTCAAATCTATAAGCTTAGATCGTGAGGTTTTAATCATTTAGTCAAGGATATATATGAATTTCATGTTGGAATGGCTCAACATAAGGAAATTCTGTATATGGGTCCATTATTTGCGTTCTAAAATTCGATTATGATTACGACATCCCTTTTCATAATCTGAATTATGAGAACTTGGCAAATTGAAATGGAAATATTATAGCAAAAGACTGGTTTAGTCTTTATGTAAGACATCATGAATCGTGTCCCATATGCTTCGGATATAGGATCGATTACATGTGCTATATTCATCCGTTCTAAAATTTTCCAAATGCCTGGGGCATTAAGAAGGGAAAAGGTTTAGAACTGGATATGACTAAAATGATTAAACAATTGTCGAGGACAATCTAAGGTTTACCAAAGATTGGTTACTCAAGGACAATTGGAAGTATAGTGATAATTCTGGAAGGACCATATTGACATAATCTGTAAGGAGGCAACTCTTGTTCAGAAGTGATAGTCAAAATGGAATCTGGAAATGTTTCAAAGTTAGAATTTTCAATCTGTGTAAGATTAAGGAAACTTAATGCAAGAAGAATATTTCCAAGGAGTTGATCTCCTTTGGAATACTCTGTAATGATTGTTGCCAAGTCTTTATGACTTTGTGCATAATCATTACGAGAGGATCAATGCATATAAGTTTAGAATCTAACAGATTTCCGTAAATGGCATGAATTTGGAATTCTTGCATTTGCGGTAAGGATTTGGGAGTGTGAAAAGAGAATCATTGAAGTTATGTTCAATTGATCTAGTTCACAAAGTAAGGATCATAGACAAACATAGTATGCATACTTGGTGTGTGTCATGACTAGTGTTTAAGAAAACATAGTGTACATGCTTGGAGCATGGGACAACTATTGTTTTAAATTCAAGAATAAAGTTGATAGCTGAAACAGTATACAATGAATAATGTGTAATCATATGGTGATAAATAAAAGGTGTTTTATTTATGTTCAAAGAGTTGATACCATATTGGATTCAATTATTATTGTGTTTCACTTTGCATGTTTTGACTTCCCGAATAAACTAGGTTATTCTTCCGGAATGACTAAGTTATTCAAACCATCCACAGTCGGTCATATGTTGGAAGTAGATATGAATTAAGACTGTCATGGGTTGGCTTGTAGAGGTCTAAGGTGTTGGACAAAGGGCTACAACACTCATGAGTGCTCATAAGTTCTGAGTATTGGATTCAACCCGCGCTCATTGGAATCACTTCATGGATTTTATGACGAGTGATCATGAGACGATAATATCTTATATTCTTCAAACCTAGAGATATGAGTTGTTACTATGAGTTGGTTGTACATTGATTGCACGAAAACGCATTTGGTAACTCGGTGCTATAAAACGTGCCTTTGTGTATGATTCAACAAGTAGTAGAACAAGCCATATGAGTCGAAGTTTATCCATTCCTTTTACCTTCGGGATAAAAGCGATATCTGTGGGCCCCTCGATGATTTGATGATGACAAATGGAAGTGCTCGGCCGGGCCAGGACTGATTTGATTCGTTCAATTAGTCAGTCGTCATAAATCGGAAATCGGGAAACAACAATTGGACAGAGAGAATGATTATAATCCATGTCTCAATCCATATGATATCTAGAATGGAGGAATATATGATCCCTTATCTAATGGACAAGTTCGTTGACAAGATCAGAGTTCGACAACGGCTTTAAGAGCTACGATTGCCAGTTAGGTTTGAAGTCATACGCAATAATAGTTTTAGACTTATCCAAGTGGGAGACTGTTGGATTAATGTCTAAGTCCATAACTATATTTGGTATGTACTTAACCCGACCCGGCATGGTCCATTTGGGTTGCACTTCACCGACACAATTTATATGGATAATCTTTTGAGAATAGTATGTTTATGATTAATATTAATATATTATAAGTTCTAATATATTAATATGGAATCATATTATTTAATTAGTATTGATCAAGAATTAATTTATAATTAATTAAGTGATCAAAAGGAACTAATTAAATATGGACTCTTATATATATGGAATGGGCCAAGTTCATTTAGGTTGGGCTAAGCTTTCATGGATAGTCCATGGAGTGTTTAACCCATGGATCCTAGGAAATGAAAGGCCATGGGTATTAGGGTTTAACCCTAATCCTCCACACTATATAAAGATGTCCTTGGTTGGTGAAATTGGCACTAGTGTGGATACACTAAAGAAGAGCTAGCCAATTTCACTAGAGAGAACCAAGTAATAGTATTCTCTAAAGTATTCCAAGGTGTCTTGGTGATTTGTGATTCCACTTGAGGCTTCCACACTATTGGGGCTAAGCTCTTAAAGCTTGAAGACATCAAGCTACATCAAGAGGTATGTATTCTATCTTGTTACATTCATAGTTTTTGTATGCTAGATTAGGATAATACCTTGGATGTTCTTATTTGCATGTATAATAGAGAAAACATAGATCCAAGGTATTTAGGGTTGCATGTACACTTAGGAAGTCTTAGAATGCTCAAAACCCAACAGTACATGGAATGAGCAAGATGAGGACTTTGTACCTTGTTTTAGTAGCTGAAACACTCAATGCCACAGATCCACTGCGTTCCTTTGTTCCCCATCATGAAGCTCTTCATCCTTCTTCATAGAAATGCACCAAGATTGCCCAAAATGATGACCAACTCACTTTACCAATGTTAGAACGGTTTAAGGGTTTCTCTCAGGCTCTCCAGGGAAAGTGTGGCCGCAAATGAAGGCCATAAGGGCCTTTAAATAGGTCACAAACCCGGACAATTAGGGTTTCTCTGCCCAGGTGCTACTCGGCAAGTACCTCCTCTGACTCGTCGAGTCCACTCATTAAATCCATGCAATCAACTCGACTCGACTCGGCGAGTTGGTTCCTCAACTCATCGAGCCCCCCTCCCTTTCAGTTTCAAGATTAACATACACAATAATGTCCCTGAAAATCCGGATGTTACAATTCTCCCCCACTTTAATTAGATTTCGCCCTCGAAATCGCTCTTCAACAACAAATAGATCTAATCCAATAACCGAACAATACTATCGAAAGGATCTCATATCACACAGCTATCTTCCTCTCTGGACACCTGAATCCAAACAGGAACTCCTCCCTGGAAAAGGACAGACCCATCTACCACTACGCTACCCCTTCCGACTCTAAAGAATCTGGAAACTCTAGTAGCCTGACACACAACCAGACCGCCCTCTCAAGATATCACCACGTTATTTACTCCTGGAATAACAAACCCCGATAACTCACTGCCCCTCTGATTCTCTAGTGGGGACCGATAAAACAAGTCCAGATCATATACCAAGGAATGAAAAGGATCACATCACACTAGGGACCCATCCACTGTACTGAAAGCACAACCCTTTTGAACAGCGAACACTCAACACCCTGACCTTAGGCACGAAAAATGATCATGCTTGTTCAGAAACGTCCTCCGACATCTAACAAACATACACCTCAGCTCCCTTCTTAATATCCCTTTCAAGACTGAGCACCAGGTCATCTCTCGACCTAACAGTTGAACCTCCAAAGGTTACCCATTGCATGTAACAAAACGTCTCACTGACTTCCTTATCAATACAACTATCTCGATCCAGTGTGACACACAAGTCACGAAGTTCGCTTTACCTCAAGCGAATACGAAATTCATCTCACCCTTGACCTCTGTCGTATACTACTCATTAGTTCCATGCGTTTCGTGGTTTTTCTCATACCAACGAGTTGACCCTCTCAAGTCTAAGACACCAGATGAAAACAATATCCCCTTTACAATGAAATTCATCTCTAAATCCGGAATCTCATTCTGCCTTCTTAAAACACCACTGGAAGCGAACTCAACTTGAGAGTCTGGTATGGCACGGAATTGGAACCACTCGTCCCAACAAACACTCAACTTGCGACCCAAGACCCACAATCCGCATAGACGCCACCTCTCCGATTCCTTTCGATTTTGGTATCCACACCTAACTCAGAATATACTGATTCCCGACCATGATGGAGACCTCCGCCTCGCCCTGGTTCGACCACCAGGCTCCCACAAGCTCAAATATTAGGGCTACCCAAGCCTAAAACTCATCTGCATCATGATCTGATCAGAGAGTACTCCATCACAACATTTGCTCGCTGACTAGTGGGTACTACAGCTCCCCGCAGTATCACAACGACCTCTTACTGAATAGTGAGTACTATGGCTCCCCGTAGTATCATCACAACCTCTCACTGAATAGTGAGTACTACGGCTCCCCGTAGCATCATCACACCCCTCACTGAATTGTGAGTACTAAGGCTCCTCGTAGGATCATCATAACCTCTCACTAAATAATGAGTACTACGGCTCCCTGTAGCATCACCACACCCCTCACCGAATAGTGAGTAATACGGATCCCCGTAGTATCACCACACCCCTTACTACATAGCGAGTACTACGGCTCCCCGTAGCATCACCACACCCCTCACTGAATAGTGAGTACTACGGCTCCCCGTAACATCACCACACCCCTTTTTTCTAACTCATTAAGACTGTAGCTTCCCGCAATATTGCCGCACTTGCTCTTACCACTTCATAATTTCATCCTTAGGTCGACGCCACACTGCGATCATTAACTCATCCCTTGCGGACCAACCATAGAGAGGTGTACACACTTACCCAAATTATGCATTGCTATTTCTGAAGACATCTGCCATAACAAAACACCTTTCCCTGCTGTAATCCCCATTCTCGAATAATCTCGGTTGATGCCAATTTGCCGAAGGGCTCCCACTGGAACCGTAGATACTTGATACACCACTTGCCATCTCAAAACTCAAAGTAATCCAAGATTTTGGACATTGGACTCGGATACCCCGGTACACCATCACAGCGCCTCGCAGTGTCTTGATTCTACCACAGATCTCATACTTAAGGCATCATACTCAGATACTACATTGCTTCCTTGGGATCTCGCAACCGATCTTTCTCTCGTGCCACTTGTAATCCCCGGAATACTCAATCTCCCAATTTGAAACACGGATAAATCGCCAACGAATCAGAACACAAAGATGACCCTCCGAGACGCTTTCCTCTATTGCTCAAAATCAAGCGAGATTACGTATGCCGACCCGGAAATTGGCTGCCTGATTATCTCTTACCCTTTCCAAAGAGCATAGAACAATCCATCCATCAAACCAAAATTCCCAACTGCCGAAGTATCCCTACGAACCAGTCACCTCGAAAATTTCATATCTACTACAAGGCCTCTGACCAACGGCCACCTGCCGTGCAGACACTCATCCTTTCTTGAACGCGTACCACATGCATTAACTCTCTCTGCAACTCACCTCGACCGCCAATAACCCTGTTCCGATGAATCCATAGTACATGTCTCTATCCAACTCCCTAACCGTTGTTGAACAAATCTCTGATCCTCTCAATAAAACACCCGGTTCTCCCCCACTTGGAGTTCGAACCATCACCAATTGGCACACCAATAATCTGTTCCATAGACTATTTCCACCAGGAACATCACACTTACTCTTGGAAGGTACTATGCAATGCTCGGTGGGATCCCCGATAGAGACCCCACAGCTCCAAATACCCCGAATCCCAGAAAAAATCCTCAGAAACTTCTCATCATGCAGAATCTCATAGCATCCCATTACCGGACATCTCAACTGTCCAGTAGCAGCTATGACTCTTAACCTGAAAATAAGAGCCACCACCCCCAATAACCTCTTCTTGATCGTCCGCCTCTACAACTAATACATGCCCACTATGCTCAAATAGTGTGTATACTTGTCCTTAACCATCTCAGTCCCCACTGACAACCTGCTCATGCTCTATCATTACCTCTCGGCAGACATACTGCCCAAATATTCTGGTGGAAGGTCGCGATCAATGCTAACTCGTAGGGTTTTACCCCCAAACTTAGAAACCTAAATCTTGACACCTCTTATGTTTCCCACAGGAAACGGAAATAACACCACTCAGGTCACAGAAGGTGACATCTCCACTATCAGCTGATTGCTCAACTCATACCGCAATCCTCCATAAACGTCATCTCTACTCATCCTTGAGTCTTGCAACTTCTTCTGACATCTCACCAAAAATACCTTGGAGTCATCTCGACTTCCCTCACAAGGGATGCTTTGCTGGAACTTGTTCCCCATGGCCCTCTGACCTCACACTCTATCGCGTCCGATCTCGGTCTAACTAATTACAATGGAATAAATGGTAGAACCAGTAACACTAACTGCCACGGGTCATGGTATTTGAACCATGTGGCAACCTCTCGATATGCTATAAATCATGGTACTCGAACCATGTTATCTCCTCTTAATATGATACCAATCATGGTACTCGAACCATGACATCACCTCTCAATCTGCTACCAATCATGGTACTCGAACCATGACATCACCTCTCAATTTGCTACCAATCATGGTACTCGAACCATGACATCACCTCTCAATCAGCTACCAATCATGGTACTCGAACAATGACATCACCTCTCAATCTGCTACCAATCATGGTACTCGAACCATGACATCACCTCTCAAGATGCTACCAATCATGGTACTCGAACCATGACATCACCTCTCAATCTGCTGCCTAGAGTCTCCAGAATATTCCCTGCATCAAGTATGGGTCCTCTACTTTCAGTAGTACGGGCCCATAGTACCTGCCACATCTACCCATACCTTCCACACGGACCATCCCAGATTTCCTAAGTAGTTGCTCAACCTTCTCGCTCATCCATCCCGTTACTCGTGTTCACTCCCCAGCGAAATACTCTACCCTGTCAGCGCACTCATCTAACCACGGTCACCCCTAGGCTCTTCCTAGGTGCTCACACTTCTCTGCCATCAGCTGCTGAAGAACTCCTAATGACGCCAACCATCTACCTCCTGAATATCATCATATTCACTTAGTAGTTGACTCCCATCATTGAGAGTTCCACAAAGCACGAAGCAAGCAGCATTCGGGCATCGAATAATCTCCACTAGCATGTAAAACCCCTTTAGGCTATTATCCTACTTGCTCTCCTCATACTCGTAGGATACCACCGAACTCAAGCGACTTCACCCCCACGCGGCCATCCGACTACCCTCTCAGTAGACTCCACAAATGCTCATATAGGTATCTCTCCTAGATTACTCCTCTACTCAAATCCCTCTCTAAACAGGATTCCTGCTGGATACTCTTTCTCAGCACATACTCGAAAACACATCACAGATAACAACAACTCCTAGGCTAAGGCATCACAAATCAGGCCACTCTAGTCCTAAAATATGAAATACCTAGCCTATCTCTAGCATTCATAATACCTCATAAATATCTCATAATACAAAAGTAAGGGTATTTTGGGAAATCACTGTTCGGGCTCTGGCTGATTGTACACACTTCTCTTTCTCATTTTCCCTTAGAAACTCTCGTTCGCTTTAGAAAATTCATTTCTTTGAAAATTTTTCTCAAATCCCCAGTTTGAGTCCAGATTTACCCGAAGGTGCATCCGAATCCCTCAAACCAAGGCTCTGATACCAACTTGTCACACTGTAAATTTTCAACCAAAATTTTCATTTAAATATCGCATACTTTTCATAGCATATTGTATAAAAAATATTGTTTATTCAATTTACAAAACACAAATTCATTAATAATCCAGGATCCTCATAACTCTTTCTCTGGTGTGTACAATGAAGCCAGTGCCGTCCCGCGATCCTGAGAAACCTGAAACACATAATACATACACGGTAAGCACAAAGCTTAGTGAGTTCCCCAAAATACCACATACAACACATAAGCCACTCGAGGCTATAAATCGGTATGAACCTTCGTTCAGTGTGTTTCAGCGGGACCCTCTAGTCCCATAGCTCGTTGGACCCTCTGGTCCGGTCTAGCTCGTGGGACCCTCCGGTCCGGTCTGATCGAGGACCCTCTGGCCTCATGAGTCGTTGGACCCTCTAGTTCGGTCTATATAACACATAGCATACATATAACACAATGCATATAAATCTAAAACATACACATACACATAAGACCCTCCGGTCTGAACATAGATACGACTCTAGGTAATGTATAGTGAGAAGACTCACCTGACAAGCAGCAAGTAAAGACCTCACTCCCGAATCTCGAAGTAGCCTCCCCCTAATCACAAGGGATGAATATTTCTAAGTGATACTCTAATCACAACTCTAATGACTGAAGGCTATTCTTCCTCTCTTTAACTCTTTGAAGTGGATAAAAGACCATTTTACCCCTCCATGGTCTCTACTACTCATGTTCACCAAAGCCCCAAAGTCAACAAAAGTCAAACTCGAGTCAACAATCCATGTTTGACCCGACTCGCCGAGTGCACCCTTGCGACTCATCGAGTCCACTTATTTTCCTCAGAAATCTCGTGACAGTCCAGCTCAGCTCGTTGAGTTGACCCCCAAACTCGTCGAGTTGACCCCCAACTCGTCGAGTTATCGCATGATTCAGTTCTTCGGGACAAACCCTAACCAACTCGTCGAGTCGGCTCATCGACTCGGCGAGTTCATTCAGACCGAATGTTTATTCAGACGATTTCAATCAGATCTATCACTCTAAACACTAGATCTATCATCCTAAGGCTCAATAATCACGTAAAGCTTCGATCTTTACGTTCATACATGAGGTTATTGATCCAAAATGTTATTATATGCCTTTCATGAAGGATTTAGCTCAACAACCCTCATTTGAACGACTAAAGCTGGGACACCTAGACTCTAAGGACCATAGGAGGTCCAGATCTGAGGTTTCCAACCTCAAACCATGTCTCATTCAACTCATATATTCAAAAGGATGGAAGCAAAGCCCTAAAACTCCCAAAATGAGATCTAGTACAAGGAATGAGCAAGATGAGGACTTTGTACCTTCTTTTAGCAGCTGAAACACTCAATACCAGAGATCCACTACCTTCCTTTGTTCCCCATCACGAAGCTCTTTATCCTTCTTCATAGAAATGCACCAATATTGCGCAAAATGATCACCCACTCACTTTGCCAAGGTTAGAACGGTTTAAGGGTTTCTATCAGGATCTCCAGGGAAAGTGTGGCCGTAAATGAAGGCCATAAGGGCCTTTAAATAGGTCATAAACCTGGACAATTAGGGCTTCTCTGCCCGGTACCTACTCGGCAAGTCCCTCCTCTGACTCGTCGAGTCCACTCATTAAATCCACGCGATCAACTCGACTCAACTCGGCGAGTTGGTCCCTCAAATTGTCGAGCCCCCCTTCAATCTCAAGATTAACATACACAATAATGTCCTTGAAAATCCGGATGTTACAATTGTCAATAGATTCATGTTTTGTATTAGTTTAATGGTTAGGCTAATTACATGAAACCTGTTTGACTTTAATTGTCTTGTTCATATGAGTTTAATCTAGATCATAGTTTTTCTTGACATGCTTGTTAATTGAATTGATGATCTTAATGTTTTTTAATGGATTCCATAACTTGTCCTCAAGTTATGGAAAACCAAAAGTTTTCATGTTAGATCTTCATTAAAGCTATAGGTTACATAACTGAAGAGTCTTTTCTCATAAATAGTTTTATGGACTCCATAACTTGTCCTCAAGTTATGGATATTCAAGAGTCTCTTCATTAAAGTCTTTAAAACCAATATTAAACTCATATGTTATGGATTCCAAAAGTTTTTTTTGAATTGTTCAAAACTTGCCCTCAAGTTTTGGAATTTGTAAAGTCTCACACACACTTTAATTCCAAATCCTAGAGTTTTAAATGTTAAAGTTCAACCCTTATACTTTATAGTATTATAAGTTAATAATATATATATATATATATATATATATATATATATATATATATGTATGTATGTATGTATGTATGTATGTATGTATGTATGTATGTATGTATGTATGTATGTATGTATGTATGTATGTATGTATGTATAAGATCAAGTTAGTCTTACCGTTAGTAGGCCTCCTTCACAAAGTCGGTCTATAAGGGGGGTATGCAGTTGTTGCCTATAAAATGGCAGCTTAATGAGTGTCCACTCTCACCCACCGCTTCCTTGATTGGTGGAGGGTCGTTAGCCGAATGGGTAGGAAAAGGACTATAATTCTCATTATAAGTATAATGATAAATATAAAGTAACTAAACCTTTTATAAATTCCTAATCTTAGTTACTTTTGGAAAATGTGAATTTGGCGCTAACCCATGAAATTACACTTTGTACCTTACCAAGTCGTTGGTGGAGCGTGTATGGGTAACCGACACACTAACATGGACTAGTAAGAGTGGCAAAGGTGACTTAATGTTTATCATAGATCGGTGGAGCACTAGTAGGTAACCGGCACATCGATTAGGTGATAAAGATTAAGGGTACCAAGTTAATTTGCATGGTTATTCACACCTTGTTTGTGATCCTCGGCATCCCAGTCATAAACTTGAGAGGGCACAATCGAGATTTAAACATGCCATTGAAAAGTTCAATGAATCTCAAAAGATCTAGGAGTTTCAAACCAATTAAAACCTAATTCCTATTTCGTTTTTCATGGTGGAAATTGGTGAATCGTCATTCGCCTACCTTCAAATATTTTATACCTTGGATTAAGGCATCCCTCTTCCAAGTTATAAAATATTGTGTTGGTTCCTAGCCTTAATATTTCATATTGGGTGTTCTATTAAGGACTTAAATCAACTAACTTGAATTTCTCCCATTGTAGATGTATGGTTCAGACAACTATGATCTTCCCAAATCTCTTGGAACAAGCTTTCCTAATAAAGATGATGTCCCGCGATTGGATCATGGAAATCATAATTTTCTTCCTCTACCTCCTCCAATTATTCTCCCTGACCCATAAGCTCGAAGACTTGAAAAGTTGAAGATCACTCAAGCCCTACTTGCAATGAAACATAAAGATGGATGACCTGTGTGTACTCATGTCTTAGAGATGAAGTCACACATTGACAGGTTGAGAATGTTGTGTGTCGTTGTCCCAAGGAAGTTGGCTATTGACTGGGTCCTTCAGTCACTTCCTAAGTCGTATAGCGAGTTCATTAAGGACTACTGTAGTTTGTAAGTCCGGTGGTGCATGCCACAAGTGCGGAAAGGAGGGGCACTATGCGAGGGATTGTCGCCAGTTGGCCCCGGTTCAGGACGTAAGGATTTGTTATCACTGCCATCAGGTTGGTCACGTGAAGGCCAACTGTCCACAGCTTGTTACATTGAGGACTATGGTTGTGGGTCAGGGTAGAGTAGAGCCTCCGTGGGCTCAGGGACGTGCCTTCCAACTTACGACATACGAGGTCAGGACAGCGCTAGATGCGGCAACGGGTAGGTTTCCATCTTTGATCTTACTGTTTATGATTATATTGTGAATTTTTTCACCTCTTTTTGCATGAGTCATTAGAACATAGGAGGGTCAGGGGATTTTAATATCAAGGGGTTGTAGACGGTTAGTTACCAGGGGTGTTGGAGAATGGGGAGTTAGGATATAGGATCGCCATTCCAGGACTAGTAGCTGTGAATCGAAGATGCAGAAGTGTTCAAATGGGATTCAGTTTCTTTTGAAGTTCGGTTGATCCATGCAGGGAGGGTTGTTCTGCGGAGGTTGTTCACTCCAGGGTTAATCGTTCCTTAGTTAAGGGTGATAATACCTAGTAGGGACGGTTGAGTTGTGATTTGGTTTTGCCGCCAGTAGGTAGTAGTTAGTGTCCCATGTGGGGGAGAAATGAGAATTGGAAATTCTCAGATAGAGCATCAGCTATTGAGGGTTCTGTTAGCTGCTAGGATTTGACAGTGCATTCAGCACGAGTGTGCAGGCTATTTAGCGCATGTAGTAGACACACTGGGTCAGGGAACAGACCACGGTTTTCCGAGAGGGTGGAAGATCGACATGAGGCCTAGGGTTAGGTCGGGGTTAGAGTCCACGGAATGGATCAGGAGTTCGGAACCCGAAGAAGGTGAGAATAGTTTGTATGGTAGAGATCACCAGGAGGGGTGGTCCAGGGAGATGATCAAAAATTTAGAGTGGTCTGGATAGACTGAAGGCCGGTGGGGCGTACCAGTCAGGCTGAAGGCTCAGAGAACAGTCCAGATAGGCTGAAGGCCCAGAGAGGCGGTCCAAACATGCTGAAGGTTCTGTGAGTGGTCCAGAAAGACTGAAGGCCTGGTGAGGTGGTCCAGTCATGCTAAAGACTCTGTATGTGTTTGTAGACCTATGTGCGGGTATTGAGTATGCTGCTATGCCATAGCAATCAGTAGGTCTGTCCCCAAGTATTGAACATGCTGATGGAGTAGGCTGAATACTCCAGTGTATTTCTGGTTGGATTGGAAGTTTTTGTTAGAGATCGGATGGAGTACAGAGGATCTTGGTGATCTCATCAGTTCAGAGTGTCTCAGAGGATTAAGCTTCTTGGATCGAGTAATACTCCAGTTGGGGATTAGGAGTATATCCAAATGGGTATTCATTAGCTTTAGGAAGGCTTGGGATTATAATTCTTGTCATTCAAGTTCTGGGAACAGGGTTAGAACTTTCTCCTGATCGTTTATGGTGACACATTATATGTGGGTAGGGTTGAGGCGGTCCTGCTCTATGCAGTAGGCCAAGATACCCGGTGCGGGACGACAATAAGTCGTAGGCACAGGGGTTTAGCAGAATATGATCCATGGTTCTCTTTTTGGGTAGGAACCTCAGGATCCTAGGGCTGAGTAGTCCATTAGTAGTAATGGGAAGAGATCTAGCGATGGTTAGTATGAGTGGTCTGTCATGGAGCTAGACCGAATTCAAGTTTCCAGATTGCAGATTTTAGGTGGAGTAGGGTTGTGTGCCGCATGGGTTTATGAATTCGTCTTCTCCGAAACAAAAAGATTTCCATAGGGTTTAGATAAAGAGGCCTTTAGATCAATCGAAATATCAAACAATGACTACAAATAAGAACAAGAGAAATTCACGAAGAAAAACTTTCACTAAGAAAGATAATCTCACAAAGAGATTATCGTGTGCACAAAGCGACGATTAGGGTTTGTGAAAGGCGTGACCTTTCACAAACCTGTACAAGATAATATATACTGCTATTCTAGACAATCCCTACAATTTAGGTATACGCTACCTAATTAAACAGGATAACTAAGGAAACAGGATAAATACAAGATTTGTTACAATGCACTGAAATACAAACTGAGCAGTTACACGCTGGCGCTGATGCTGAGACATGTGCTGACGCTGAGTCTATTTTAAACATTATCATATTTCAAGGTTTGACCTTTCAATCTCCCCCAATATGATGATGTTCAAAACAAACTAAATTAAGACACCTCTGGAAAGAAATTCTTCATACTCAGCTTCAGCTTCAATTTTGACTGGCCAATAAGGACTGTCCAGCAACTCCTGTCTTCTGTTCAGCAGCTCCATGGCAATGAGAATGTGAAATTCTCCCGACAGATCTTGATGACTCATACACATTTGCCTTAAGCCAACAAGGTGAGTGGTTGGAGCTTTTGGGATCTCAGTTGTTCGTTGAAAGCACATCCTCCTGTTTTTATCGAGATAAAACATCCCGTGTTCAGGAGCTGAGATGAATTGATGCTGAACTGGATCAACACCGAGAGGAAGAGAATTATTAATTACACCAGCACCGAAGTCTAGAACCAATACATCTTCATCATCAACATGAAACTTGGTTCTTCGAGATGTAGGAACTGACGACCTTTGGCCTTGATGCTGAGGTCGTTCTTTAGGAACAAGATCCAAACGCTGAACCTTCTTGATCAGCAGATGAAGAGCACAAGTCAGTTCGGAAGAGTGAGCTGAGGTTTGCTTGGATGCTAGATCGAGCAGTTCCATCCATTCTGAATACCCATATCTGATAAGCTCATCCCTCTTGACGACTTCAGTATAAGAATGCTGAGAACCTTGACGAGTGATCAGCAACATAAGGATTTTCTCGTTTCGGGGTTTAGAAGCTCTGACTTTGATGATCTTGTCTCCACACATTCGCCGATTAAAAACATCTTCAAATCTCTTTCGATCAATCCGGTCAAGAACGCTGTCAGTGTTAGGCTTGCTAGAGCTAGGAGGAGGTTGAGAAGACTGAGCCTTGGACTGAAATTCCAGGAACTTCTGCATCTGAGCTTCAAAAGATCCCTTGGCCTGAAGTTTGTGCTGAATAAGAGATTCATCAGCTTGAGCAATGTTCTTTAGAAGCTGAGCTCGATTGGCTTCATCAAAAATTTGCTTGACTTGATCAGGGGACATGTTCCATTCAGTGGCAAGGTTTGAAATACTGAAAATGGACTTGGGTTTCTTCACAGTTGAAGAAGTATCAGTTTGAGAATGATCCAAGTCAGTATCTGCCACCTTCCGCTTTTGAGACAACGGATGAGATTCTTCACTGGCAACGTCCGAATCCTCTCCTTGGACCGGAATGATGGGATCAACAATAGGATTGGCTAGTATCGGATGAGATTCTTCAAGGTCATCTGAGCTTTCTTGCTGAACTGGAATGAGAGGATAAATGAAGTTCATGTCAAGAATTTGACATTCGTCATCAGGTTCATCATGCTCTTCATCATGCTCACTGTCTTCAAACAATTTTTCAGTAGCTGCTGGACTATTATGCCCCGCAGAATCAGATTCACGAACGGGGTTGGGAGATTCATGCTGAATGAAAATGTTGTCAGCAGGTTCTGTGTCTTTCTCATTTGGTTCACCATCAGCATGAGCATTTGGTTCACCACCAGCATCATCATCAGTATCTCCCCCTTTTTGAGCATCATCAGATTTGGGACTAACGGGAGGAGTGAGTAAGAGAACCTCCTTGATTTGTTGAACATCAGCCTCAATTCGAAGCAGACGCTGACTCATGTCCCGAGTCAGTGACATCAGTTCAGAAAATGCGGAAGCGGGAATTTGAACCATTGAGGTACCTGGGGCAACTGGAGAGCTAGGAGGCATCCTTGGAGAGAAGTGGTGAGCAGCTGGTGATGGATGCTCCCCCTGAGACTGATGCTCCCCCTGTGAGGGATGCTCCCCCTGAGATGGTTGCTCCCCCAGAGGCATGGAATCCTGTGGTGATGAGGAGGCTTTGCTAGAGTCCGAGATGAGGTGATGAGACAGTTGAGGGGAGAAATGACTGCCATCATGATGTTCCACCTCTTGATCAGCATGATCCATATGATTACCATCAGCACCTCCTTCATCAGTGTCAGCGGTGAGAGAAGGCACAGTGTATGGATTGGCAATCCATTCTCTCATCCTATCGGAGATTCCAATGTCAGTATCCAAAGGATCATCCTGATACATACGAACTGACATTCGAGGACATTGGATTGGATTCCCAGAGTGAGAAAAGTAGTCAGCAGCGAAGAATTTATCGAACACCAGGGCAATCCAGCGTGGAAAGGGAACATGATCAGCACGCACATTTGCACGTAGAAGCTGAACAAGTTGGTCAAAGAATAGTGCCCCATAATCTAATCTTTTGTTGAGAAGAAGGGAGCAGACGACTTGTTGCTCGTAGTTGCTCAATTGATCACCACTGCGAGACTTGTGACCCACACACTTGCATAAAGCACCAATGAAAAACTTCCAGCCCGGGGTCATGCACTGACGCAAAATAAGAGCTGATCGAGTGCCAGCCTTTGAATGATCATAGCCCAGTTGATCAAACATGCGTTTACATCTTTCAATAGTAGGAGGTTCAGAAAAGGGTTCGAAAATCGGTAACCTTAACGCAACACTGAGTAGTTCTGCGGTGATGAAGACAGAGTGTCTGCCATGGCCAATGGTTCCGGTGATGGCATTGTTTTCTTCATTAACTGTTGCAGTATAGTAGAACTCACATACTTGTTCTGGGAAGAACTCAGACGGTACATCACTGATTTCATATCGAAGGCGGCAAGAAGCCAAGAAATTGACGAAATCATCGAGTCCAAGACCTCGATGAACCTCTGGAATGTCAGGGTTGAAGACGACATTGGTTGCCTTGATGTGAATTGGAAGTGGGGGAGAGTTTGGGGCAGGAATGACTCTTCGAGAGGTTGAGGAGTATGTGAACAGAGATGCCGCCATTGGAGAGTATTTGAGAATTCTATGGTTTTTGAGAAAAGTTCAAGGTTTTGGAAGGAAAAATTAAACCAAGGGAGAAAGAGGTTTAAATATGGAATGAAAAGGAGGTTTTTTAAAAGGTAATCATTATCTTCATTAAAAAGGTGATGATTATCTTCTGACCTGCTTGATTATCTTCATTTAGGATAACGGCGCATCGTAACAACCTGTCAGAGTAGAAAATAGCCGTTGGATAAAAGATCCGTTGACTGAAGGTGAAACGTCAATCAGTGTTTGCGGAAGCGCTGAGCTCAGTGTCACAAAAGTTACATGCTGAAGATATTTCTCCGTCAATTCAAGGTACAACTTGCTTATTCAGGGCTAGCAAGGAGATTGGTGCGTGTGATAGATACTAGTTACATTATCTAACCATCGGCACAGAGTGTTGTGACTTCATCAGTGAGTGGTTTATCTTACTGAATCATTAGACACTGAATAAGAGGAGGGTAAAGAATGTATTGTTGCGTGTGATAAACCTTGGTGTTTTGGTCTAACCATCGGCAAAGATTTTTAGACTCTCATCAGCGTGTGTTTTGGCACACTGAATCACAGAATCAGTGTAAGATTGGTAAGAAGGGGTAGTTGCGTGTGATAGATCTTGGTGTTTTGATCTAACCATCGGCAAAGATTTTAGATTCTCATCAGTGTGTGTTTTGGCATACTGAATCACAGAGTCAGCGTAAGATTGGTGAGAAGGGGTAGTTGCGTGTGATAGATCTTGGTGTTTTGATCTAATCAGCATCTTGAAGAGCTGTGTGTACTTTATCAGGTAAGATCATTGAAACAAAGTTAACATACATGCAAAAGTTATTAAGTACACTAGATCTGGTTCGGACACCATCATGAATATTCCCTATAATTCGATCAACAGGATGATCTCGATGTTCAATGACTGATGCTGATTCCGGAGAGATAGACACTGACACATTGTCAGTTTCAGGAGAATCTTCAGCCTCAAGGGTTTCATCAGCACTTAATGAATTATCTGCTGATGTGGCTGCAGTATCTTGATTCAAGGAACATGGAACTGGAATGATAGGATCAGAGGAATCAGTCTTATCTTCAGCAGAAGGAGCTTCATCGAATGGACAAGAGAGAAGCTCTTGAAAGATAGAAGGAGAATGAGTGACTTTTTCATCAGTGTATGATTCCTCATCAAACTTCACATGAATGGATTCTTCAACACATTGCCTGTTCACATGAAAAACACGAAAGGCCTTTGAAATAGATGAGTACCCAACAAAAATACCTTTATCAGCTTTAGGTTCAAACTTGGATCTTGGGTCACGCTGATTTAGAATATAACAAATGCATCCGAACACATGAAAAAAGGATACATCTGGTTTTCGATCTTTCAGCATTTCATATGGAGTCTTCTTGTGAATCCTGTGAATTAGAGATCGATTCTGAGTAAAACATGCTGTATTGACAGCTTCAGCCCAAAACGACATAGGAAGACCAGCATGAATCATCAAGGTTCTTCCTGCCTCAATCAGTGTTCTATTCTTTCGTTCAGCAACACCATTTTGTTGAGGAGTACGAGGAGCTGAGAAGTTTTGTCCAATTCCTTTATGATCACAAAATTCTTCAAGAGTTGAGTTTCGGAACTCAGTACCATGATCACTTCTTAGTTGCTTGACTTTAAGACCTGTCAGTGTCTCATTTTTACGAATCAGTGAGATAATTTCCTGTGCAGCATGACTTTTCTTCTTCAAGAAAACTACCCATGTAAATCGAGTGAATTCATCAACGACGACTAGAGTATACTTATTTCCACCTAGAGAACGAACAGGAATAGGTCCAAACAAGTCCATGTGGAGTAGATGAAGAGGGACTGATATACTAGAACATGACTTGGGTTTGAAAGAGGACTTGGTTTGTTTTCCTTGTTCACAAGCTGAACACATCTTGTCTTTCACAACGCTGAATTTTGGGAGCCCTCTAACAAGGTCTTGATTGGATATCTTGGATAGATTCTTGAAGTTCAGATGAGAAAACCTTTTGTGCCAAATCCAGCTAAGATTCGTCTGAGACTTTGTAAAGAAGCATTGCATCAATGCCTTGTCACTTGAGAACATGTCAAGAACATATATGTCATCTTTTCTACTTGCTGAGAGTACGATGTTCTTGTCAGTGTTTACAACTCTTCCTTCCTTCTTTGTAAAGTGAACTTCATAGTCAGCATCACACAATTGACTGATAGAAATAAGATTGTGTTTGAGACCCTTAACATATGAAACGTTTTGAAAAACCACATTATTGCATTTGATGTTTCCATATCCCTTAGTGAACCCCTTTCCATTGTCTCCATAAGTAACTGCAGGACCAGTTTTCTTAACATAATCTTCCAGGAGAGACTTTGATCCTGTCATATGCCTTGAGCAACCACTATCTAAGTACCAAAGATGCTCCTGACCCTGCAGTGCTGAGAAACTAGTTAGAACACACTGAACCATTCGAAGATGGGTCATTCACAAAGTTATTTGATAATAAATTATAACACTCCTTAGGAAGACAGTTTAAAGAGTTTGACTTAAGAGTCCATTTTTCATTCCTAACTTTAATATTTTCAGCTCTTGAGGATGATTTATCAAAAGAACATTCACTGATCTTGTGAGAGGAATCACCACATCTGTAGCAAACTCTAGTTCCAAAGTTCTTCTTGGTGAGCAAATTTTTTGATTTAACACATTTTGACATGTAAGATTCACCAATAGAGCTTTCAGTCCTTTTATTTATCACTGAGTCACGACTGAGTTCAGTGTCAGAAGGAGTTTGATCAGTGTTGGGAGATGAACTATCAGTATCTGATTTTGACTCATTCACAGATGGATTACAATCAGGAAGTGCTTGAGTTGTTCATGAACAGCATGAAACACTCCATTAGAGATAGGAAAAGTAATAATATTCTCAGTTAGAGGGGTTGGTCTAACAAGATGTGCAGGATAAGAGGTAGGATCAATTCCGGTAATTTCAACATTACACTCAGTAATACCATCAGAATTAATAGTACAATATTCATCAATTAAACTTTGATTAATAAAAGAGTTACTGACAAACTTATTTTTGAAATTGTTTTTCATCTCATTCATGGAATAGACCTCAGATTCCTTTTCTTGTGATTTAAAAACTTTTTCAGCTTCTGCAAAATTACCCCCAAGAATTTTCTCACAATAATGTGGAATTTGAGCTGAAATAATATAATTGGCATTCTTATGAGATTTTGCCCAAGTGTGAAGCACAGTTTGTTCTTTGATCAAAAGATTTTTAACATTGTCAATTTCAGCAGACAAGGAAGAATTTGACAAACTAGTAATTCTATGATTTTCCTGAGTGGACTCAATAATGCTATTTTTCATGGATATATCAGTTTCAAAAAGATCAATTTGATTTTGCAAATTTCTTATGGTTTGATTCTTCTTAGAATTAATGACACCCAAATACTCAAACATTTTGATTTTTTCATTCATTGAATAGGAAACAAAGTTTTTAACCTGGTACATTGAAGAAGAGTCAATGTTGTGCTTCCTGGAATTTTCAGCATCGGACATATCAGTGTCAAAAGAACTTTTGTCACTATCAGGAATAGCCGGGTCCTCTATTTTGACCATGAGACACTTGACTTCATCATCTGATGACTCTTCATCAGTTTTCCATTTTTCTTCTTCGGCTACAAGCACTTTATGTTCCAAGTTTTCAGCTTTCAGCTTCTCAATCAGCTTGTTGTACTTCTGCTTCAATGTATTCATCTTAGCCTTGTTTCTTTTGTTTACAATCCTTTGCAAAATGATCAGTGCTCCCACAGTTAAAGCACTGAGCCTTCTCTTTCTTATCAGCACCATGCCTTTTATCAGCTCTTGACCCTTTTGAGAATTTTCCACCAATCTTCTTTTGAAACTTTGAGAAGTTTCGACCTGATTTTTCAAAGGTCTTCATAATCAAAGCTGCACTGGCTACAACCTTTTCAAGATCATCAGTGTCAGTTTTAGATGAATCAGTGTCTGAATCACTTTCAGTGTCTGAATCTGACACCAGCTTTTTGTTGGAGAACAAGGCTACAGAAGATTCATGCTGAGAATCTTTCATCAGTTCCTTTCTTTGAAGCTTAGATTCTTCATAGTATCGAAGATTTCCATAGAGACTTTGTAAGTCCATAAAGTTGATCTTCTCACTGTTTTTCAGCACATCAACATGATTCTTCCAACCTGCACCTAGAGAATCCAAAAACTTTTGCACTAGAACAGTTCTATGCTTCAACTGATCTAGTCTCCGAAGATCATTAACAAGAGTATTGAATCTGTTAAAAGTTTGAGTCAAGGTTTCACCTTTCTTAGCAAAAAAATGTTCATACCTTCGGTTAAGATCATTTATTTGAGTAGCCTTGACTTCTTCAGTTCCTTCAAAAGATACAGTCAGAGTATCCATCATCTCTTTTGCTGAGATGCAATTTTGAACCAGCCCAAAGATGTTGTATGGCAACGAGTAGCTGATAGCGGCACAAGCACGAACATCTAAACCATGTTTTCTCTTGTCATCTGCCGTCCAGTTTTCTTTGGGAGTTTTCTTCATAGTGCCATCAGCAACATTATTTTTAAGAGGCTGATATATCGGAACATAAGGACCTTTTTCAACGATGTCCAGCATGTCTTCATCAACAGACTCCAAGGCATATAGAGCCTTTATTTTCCACATAGCAAAGTTAGTTTCATCGAAAGGAGGGATTTTAGCAGAAGGATGATTTGATGAGTTTGATGAAGAAGAAGATGAAGCCATTTGTTTGATAAAAGAAACCTGCTCTGATACCAATTAAAGAGGCCTTTAGATCAATCGAAATATCAAACAATGACTACAAATAAGAACAAGAGAAATTCACGAAGAAAAACTTTCACTAAGAAAGATAATATCACAAAGAGATTATCGTGTGCACAAAGCGACGATTAGGGTTTGTGAAAGGCGTGACCTTTCACAAACCTGTACAAGATAATATATACTGCTATTCTAGACAATCCCTACAATTCAGGGATACGCTACCTAATTAAAAAGGATAACTAAGGAAACAGGATAAATACAAGATTTGTTACAATGCACTGAAATACAAACTGAGCAGTTACACGCTGGCGCTGATGCTGAGACATGTGCTAACGCTGAGTCTATTTTAAACATTATCATATTTCAAGGTTTGACCTTTCATTAGACTCCTTCGAAAGACGTCGGATGTCATGGTTGTGGAGGTGCCCCTCAGGATGTCGGGATGCCGGAGATGGTATGGAATGAATTCGAGGACGAAATCGAATTTAAGTGGGGGAGAGTTGTAACATCCCAATTTTCAAGTAGCTTCAAATTCATCCCTCATTTTTGGACCTTGGTTGGAAGGAAATGGAAAGAAAGGACCATGCATGCAAAGCTGGCAGCTGGGTGAGTACGCACAACGTAAGCTGGGGTACACCCAGCATAGAAGGTTAAATGGTCGCGGGTGTTGGAGACGTACGCTCAGTGGCACTAAACCCTAATTTTAGGGTCAATCACTATATAAAGAACATGAGGACTTGAACCCTAGCCCCTTATCATCCTCCCCCACCTCGAAAAAACCCTAGAACGTCTCATCCCTTCATTCTTGTGTGATCTTGATCTTGAGAGGCCATCTTGGTGATTTTTAAGCTTTAAAGAGGAAAGAAGAAGCTGGCAAGGAAGGACTTGGGAAGTTTGAGCTCATAGATCTAGAATAGCATCGTCATTTGAGACTCTTTGGAGGTATAAAGTTCATAACTTTCTTGAAGAATGCTTAGATCTAGTGTAGTGTGGTTTTGAAGTCATTTTGGTCCTAAGTATAGAACTTTATGGTTCAAATCTGATTTCTGGACTTAGAGTTGCCACTCTTAGTTCAAAATGAGTCCCTAAGGCAGAAAGTTTCCATCTTGAGTGCCTTATTGGATTCTTGCATGAGTTAAGATCATTTCTATGAGAATGGAATGCTATTTTGGAGTTTGGGCTTATTAGGGTCATGCAAAGTCACCAAGTCAGTGACTTTATGGATTAAGACGTTGAAAAGGACTGGGATCTGTGATTGTAGCTTCTGGATTGGAGTATTAAGCACTTAATGGGAAAGTGACTTAACAGGGGAGTATGTTGAGTGTACATGCAGGTACGCCCAATGTACTCACCATTTAGCTAGTACGCCCAGTGTACATAGAAGTACACCCAACATACTCATCAAATATGGGCCTTGCGAGTTTTGGGCCTCAGTTTGGGCCATGCAGGGGATTTTGGTTCTTTGGGCCTTCGTGGGCCATCAGAAATCAGATAATGTGGGCCAAGAAGATGTTTGGGCTTAGGGTAAGGTCCATTAGGGGGATTGGGCCCATTTTAGCAAATTGGGCCACTAGTGGGCTTGGAAAGCGTACCTAGCGTTGGGTTTTGTTATGGTATTGGGACTTGGCCCAAATTAGAGAAAAGACAAAATGGACTATATGGACCCCTTAATCAGGATTGATAGCCCAAATGTTGACTCAGTATTCATTATCTTGGATAGTTCGGGATTTTCGGTGAGACAACACTTCAAGATTCGATACTTTAGTTTAGACTGGCATTGCAAGGTGAGTTATCCTCAGTATATCAACAGGGTCTAAGGAACCAAGGCCGACCCTTTATCGGATTTGTATCCGAGTATTTGCTGGATGTTTTTATTGATTTGCTAGATCTGCATCCTGGTAGTTAGGATGGAATTATGTTAGTGACCTGGTTTAGGTCGGTATCATGGTATATAGGATGATGTTATGTTAGTGACCGGTTAGGTCGGTATCCTGGTTATAGGATGGTTATTGTGTTAGTGATTTGTTAAATCGGTATGATTATCTGTTATATACATGCTAGCGTATGATATTTATGTGCACATGATTCTTTGATTGGTATGGGGGTTGGGTTGAGGAGGGTCCTGGTTCGTGTTGTAGGCCAACATACCCAGGGCGGACTGGATAGACTACAAGCTCAGGAGGTCACATAGTCATGCAGAAGGCCAGACGAGCCGTCTGGATAAGCTGAAGGCCCCGAGAGGGCGTTCCAGACGTGCAGAGCCTCAGAGAGTGAGCCAGATAGACTAAAGGCCCGGTGCGGGCGGTCCAATCATACTGTAGACTGAGAGAGTGGATCAGGTGGATTGAAGGCCCGGTGCGGGTGGACCAGTCACACTATAGACTTGAGATGAATGGTTGTTTTGTGTTTGTTATATTATATGTTTATGGTTACATGAGGTTGGTATTTTGGGGGTAACTCACTAAGCCTTCGAGCTTACATTTATCAATTATTGTTTCAGGTACAGCGGATGACCATGGGAAGGTGAAGGCGTGACCATACACTTCCTCATATTTTGATTTGGATCTCTGCTGCTCATGCCCCAACCAAAACACCACCGACTTCTTGGTCAGTCGGGTGAGCGGAACTGTTATTTTGGAGAAATCTTGGATGAATCTCCTATAGTACCCTGCCAGTCCTAGGAAGCTCTGAATCTCAGTTGGAGACCTCGGGACCTCCCATTGCGTCACAACCTATATATTGGTCGGATCTACTAGTATACCCTTCTGGTTGACGAGGTGTCTAAGGAACTGCACCTCGCGCAACCAGAACTCGCACTTGGAGAACTTCGCGAAAAGTTTCTCACTCCTCAGCATCTCTAACACCTCTCTCAAGTGCTCCTCGTGCTGCTCCTGAGTGTTGGAATAGACCAAGATGTCGTCGAAGAACACTATCACAGATTGATCTAACATCGGTCTGCATACTCGGTTCATGAGATCCATGAACACGGCTGGAGCATTGGTGAGCCCAAATGGCATCACCACGAACTCATAATGACCATAGCGGGTCCTAAAAGCAGTCTTCTGCACATCCTCACCTCTGACCCGCATCTGGTGATAACCGAAGTGAAAATCAATCTTGGAGAACCAAAACGCTCCCTGAAGCTGATCAAACAGGTCATCTATCCTCGGAAGTGGGTAACGGTTCTTCACTGTTACCTTGTTCAACTCCCGGTAATCTATACACATACGGTGCGACCCATCCTTCTTTCTCACGAATAGGATCGGGGCTCCCCATGGTGAACTACTCAGCCTGATGAAACCCTTGTCTAGAAGCTCCTGCAGCTGCGTAGAAAACTCCTGCATCTCTAGAGGAGCCAACCGATATGGTGCCTTGGCTATCGGAGCCGCACCCGGAACCAGGTCAATTCGAAACTCGACCTGTCTTTCCGGAGGCATCCCAGCTAAGTCCTCCGGGAATACGTCCGGATACTCTCGCACTACTGGTGCATTGTCAACTGTCGCCTTGCCTTTCTCCTGGGCATCTAAAACATAGGCGACGTACCCTGCGCAACCCTGCCGAAAGTAGCGCCTCGCCCTCGCTGCCGAGAAAAGAATCGGTCCGCACTATGGCCTTTCGCCTTGAATCACTAACTCTCCCCCACTGGGAGTGCGAACCCTCACTAACTGCAGCTCATAATCGATCACTGCCCCATTGGGGATCAATCAATCCATACACACTATAACCTTATTCCCTCGCAGGGGAATAGGAACCAAGTCCACTGAAAACTGCTGATCAAATAGTTGCATCGAACACCCCTATGTATTCTCACGAACCTGACGGTCCATTCATCCGCTATCTCAACCTCAAGTGGACAACCCAGCTCCACCGGAGCTCTGCTAAACCTCTTGCTAAGCGCAAGTGAAACAAATGATCGGGTAGCCCTCGAGTCAAACAATATTGTAGCTGAAATGTCATTCACTAAGAACGACCCTATACGAAAACATATAACCATGAGATACAATCAATATCAATAAAGAGATAAGAGGAAAAATACATACCTGTCACCACATCAGGAGTCGCTCGCGCCTCCTCTGCTGTCATCTGAAAAGCTCTACTCTTCGCCAATGGTGCCTCACCCCGGCCCTGGCGGCCGTCTGTAATCCTCAATGTAGCAGGGGCAGGTGGTGCCACCTTCCCTGCTGCTGCCAAACTTGGACGTTGGGACTTTTTATGTCCCCTCTGATTACAATGAAAGCAAATCAGATCAGATGGTGTGGTGGTGGTAGTAGTAGCTGTACAATTTCTTCTCATATGCCCGGTCCGGCCGCACTTGTAGTAATCGGGACACCCTGCCTTGCACGCCCCATCGTGCAACCTCCCATACTTGCCACACCGACTGTGGCTCTGCTGTCCTCTAGATCTGTGATCCGATACCTTTGGCTTTTTTCCCAAACTCCCTATGCCAGGTGCCACCTCTGGCTTCCTCTTCTTCTCCATCTCCACAACTATATCTCTCTCACGAGCCCTTGCAATCATATCATCCAGCGTTTTACAGCTGGACCGGCTCATAAACTGGCGGATATCACTCCGCAACATCTCATGATAACGGGGCCTCTTAATTTCCTCATCAGCTGCGTACTGAGGAACGAGAAGAGCCCTCTCCCAAAACTTGGCGGTAATCTCCGCCACTGTCTTTGTAGTATGAGTGAGATCCTGAAACTCCCAAGCTAACTGTTGCACCCCAATAACCGGTGCAGACTCGGCTCTGAACCTGGTAGTAAAATTAGTCCAGGTCATCGCATCAAGAGTTGCGTCATCCCCGATGACATGTCTGATCTCCTCCCACCAATCTCTTGCCCTGTCCTTCAGGAGACAGGATGCTAGTCTGACCTTGTCCTCCTCGGGACATCTGCTAGTGCGGAATGCATTGGCGACATCTACCAACCACCTAGTACTCGCTATGGGTTCCCGCGCCCCATGATAGTCTAGAGCTCCGCAAGCCCGGAACTCCCTGAAGGTGATTGTGCGCGACCCCATCATGGCCACCACCTTTGCACGAAATGTGCTCAACCTCTTGTCCACTAGCTCCAAAATACCCTCCTTGATCGAATCGAAGATCACAAGAGTCTGCTCAAATATGGTGTGAGTAACCTCTGAGGAGAGGAACTCCCTAGTCTGCTCATCCAAATGATCGCCCCCGAGCCTGATCCTGATCCCTCGCCGACTCCTGAACTGCCCACTACTGGCCTAGGGCGTAAAACCACCATTCTGAAAACACATCATGATAAACGTTAGAAACACTGTTATATCTCGAGGGATCGCTACTACTACAAGTTTCCTGGTCTCATCTCAGCCTTCCTCGATTCAAGTACAGATGCTCTGCTTTCCGTAGTACGACCCATACTACCTTCCATATCTTTCCGTACTTTCCTCAAGAACTGCCTTGACTCCACCAAGTCACTTCTACTGCTACTGATCTCTGCTACTCTCATCCTAGGCTTTCCCTAGGGAAATCTACGACTCTCCCAAAACCTATCCTCAGCTGCTGAAGGCCTCATTTTAATGCCAATTAGCCACCACATGGATACCATCACATGAAACGAGGCTCAGATAATCCTTCAAGTAAGGGACTCATCCCTACAACGGTTAGGACTCAAACAAGAGCTGCGCAATAGGGTCAAATCCAACACTCTGAGATTATTCAACCCTGATTGCATGTGACTTAATGTATCCACCTAATAGTTAACTCCTATCACTCCGAGCCCCATAATGCACCAAGCAAACAACATAGGAAACTACTCAAGCAAATATATCCTTAAAACAAGAAACTGCACTAGCATACAATGCTAAGCTCATACTATCAGGCATTAACTAAACAAGCTATCCTATTACCGTCTACTCCATACTAGCATGCAATTCTCATAAAGCTGAAACACATATAGCAGGCACATAAGGCATCCTTCTAGATCCTTAGTCCTATTCTATCATGTTGTTCTACTGAAACTGAAATTGATAATCATAACATAAACTTGTATGGGTAATTTGGGAGTACTTACTTGAGCTCGGCTGATCGCATGCACCACACACCTTGCTCTTTTTCAAAAACTCTTTTCTTTTTAAGTTTCTTTCTCAATAATTCTTTCAAAAACATTCTTCGTTTGAAAATATTTTTACCATTTCCTTAGTTTGAGTACAGTCACACCCGAAAGTGTGCCTGAATCTCTCAAACCAAGGCTCTGATACCAAATTGAAACATCCCAAAAATACAACCCAAAATCTTTCGTTTCTAACACATTATCAAATCATAAAATCATCTAACATTTAATAAAACTACGAATCGCATATCTCAAAATGTAAAAGCGAATGCATCAATTCAACTGTTGTAACAACATATCAAAAATATAAAAATAAACTCCAAGGATAAACTGAAGCTGTGGTGTGTGCCATGCCATCATCCTGAGCTCTTCCCCTTACTCGCGGAAGTACGTGAAACCAAAAACTGAAACTATAAGCACAAAGCTTAGCGAGCTCCCCCAAACTACCACATACCATACAATAACATATAAACACATATTGGGCCTTGCCCACTGCATCAGACCGAAGTCCGGGACTAATAAGGGCCTTGCCCTCTGCATCGGACAGAAGTCCGGAACTAACCAGGGCCTTGCCCTATGCATCAGACCAATGTCCGGAAACCGCATCGGACCGACATCCGGAACTAACCAGGGCCTTGCCCTCTGCATCGGACCGAAATCCGGAAACTGACTAAACATAGGATAGCATAATCATAACTACTAGCATAAACACATATACCGCATACTGCATCGGATTGAATTCCGGAACACATAACACAAAGACATGGTCAAATCACAAAGACATCAAGCACACTCAACTACTGCATCAGACCGAAGTCCAGAACTAGTACTAACTAAACGGGCCGGCATTGTGGCTGTAGACCCGTTCCTACTGGGAGGAAACTCACCTCGTAACCCTGGCTGCTGAGATGCTAAATCTGAAACTGACTAACTGTTGCTCCGGAACTACCTGGCTATAAATTCCGTAAACACTAAATCAGATACTGATAACTACTCTCAGGGTAAAATGACTATTTTACCCCGGTTCAAAGTCGACATTCTAGTCAAATTCAACTTTTAGTTGACCGGACTCGTCGAGTTGGGCCTCCAACTCGTCGAGTCCTTAACATCCTTTTTAATCCTTTACCCGCTTCAACTTGTCAAGTCTGGCAACGACTCAACGAGTTCTTCTTTGATACTAACATCGAGTCTAACTTCATCCGACTCGCCGAGTTGTATGAACAACTCATCGAGTTTTACTTCATCATATGAACACATCTAGACTGTGACTCGCCGAGTTGTATGAACAACTCGTCGAGTCTGTTCTTGAGGCAAGAAGATTGCTTTGGTCTCGCCGAGTTTGAATCATATAAAGTTCCAAAAGAACCGTAAACAAGCATAAAAGAGGGTTTAATGGAAGAATAAGCAAGGTAATAACTTTATTACCAGAACATTTAGCAAATGGAAGCTAGATTATGGATCTCCTTTTTCTTCTATTGGTCTTCTTTCCTTTCTTTTCTTCTATAACTTCCAAGCTAGCACAAAACACTCAATCTTAACAATGGGGACTAGGGTTTACAGAGAAATGCTCTAGAGGTGCTGGAGGCTGGGATGGGAGGCTATAATGACGTTTAAATAGGGTACAAACCCTGGGATTTAGGGTTTCATCCAGACTGGAGGACTCGCCGAGTTCGAGAAACGGACTCGCCGAGTCGCCCACTAAAAACACATGCAAATCCCGTCTCTACTCGTCGAGTCGTGCTACTGACTCATTGAGTTCCTCTTAAGAAAGGAAAATACTATATTTAAATTACATACTAGAAATGGGGCATTACAATTCTCCCCCACTTATCTTAGATTTCGTCCTCGAAGTCTGCTCCTACTGGTCCTGAAAATAACTCCGGGTAGTGCTCCCTCATCTCCTCCTCAGTCTCCCACATCCACTCTGAACCCTTCTGGTGCTGCCACTGCACCTTCACTAACTGAACCACTTTATTCCTCAAGGTCTTCATCTTCCAATCTAAGATCGCAACTGGCCTCTCGATATAATTCAGGCTACTATCAACCTAAATATCCTGCAATAGTACCACTGCTCACTCATCCATCAAACACTTTTGTAACTGAGAAACGTGGAAAGTGTTATGGATCTGGATAAGCTCTGCTGGAAGATCTAACCGATAAGCAACCCGACCTACCCAGGCCAAAACCCTAAAGGGTCCAATGAACCTGGGGCCCAACTTGCCCCTCTTCCAGAACCAGATGATACCCTTCCAGGGTGACACTTTCAGGAGGACCATATTGCCCACCTGAAACTCCAAGTTCGAACGTCTTTTGTCGGCGTAACTCTTTTACCGACTCTGCGCAGTCTACAGTCTACTACGGACCTGCTGGATCAACTTTGTGGTATTGAGCACCACCTCAGTACTCCCGATGACTCTCTGACCGACCTTGCCCCAACAAATCGGGGTCCTACACTTCCTCCCGTAGAGCATCTCGAAGGGAGGGCGGTCAATGCTGGCATGGTAACTGTTGTTATACGAAAATTCCGCTAACGGAAGATATGTATCCCAACTGCCACCAAAGTCTAGGACGCATGCTCGAATCATGTCCTCGAGTGTCTGAATCGTCCTCTCGCTCTGCCCGTCCGTCTGAGGGTGGAAAGCGGTGCTGAAGTGAAGACGAGTCCCCATCTTGTCATGAAACCGCTTCCAAAACCTGGAAGTGAACCGGATGTCTCGATCTGATACTACTGATACAGGCACTCCATGCCGTGCCACTACCTCGCGCACATAAATATCGGCTAGGTCCTCGGCCTATATGCTCTCCTGAATCGGTATGAAATGCGCACTCGTGGTCAGCCGATCCACTATGTCCTAAGTCGAATCAACGCCACGTGCGGTCCTAGGAAGCTTAGTGATGAAATCCATAGTGATATCCTCCCTTTTCCACACGGGAATGTCTAACGGCTGCATCTTTCTGTGGGGTCTCTGAAACTCCGCCTTGACCTTCCTGTAGGTCTGGCATCTCTCCATGTACCAAGCTACGTCCCGCTTCATGCAGCGCCACCAATAGTTGGGTCGAAGATCTCTGTACATCTTCGTCGCCCCTGGGTGGATGGAGAATCGAGACTTGTGAGCCTCGTCGATCAACACCTGCCATACTCCGCCCCAGTATGGTACCCAAATTCTCCCATGAAGGTTCAACAATCCTCGGCTGTCATAGTCAAAGGAAGCTACTTGGCCCACAATCCTCTCACACTTTTGCCTCTCCTCCTTCAGGCCCTCAACCTGTGCCTCTCTAATCTGCTCCAACAATGGAGTAATCACTGTCATCCTCAGTCATATATCCCTGATCGGGGCTGCTATCGCCTTGCAGCTTAGAGCGTAAGCCACTATGTTGGCCTTGCCCTGATGATGAAGGATCTCACAGTCATAATCCTTTACCACGTCTAACCACTGGTGCTGCCTCATGTTCAGATTTGACTGATCCATAAGGTACCTCAAACTCTTGTGATCCATGTAAATGGTACAACGGACCCCATAGAGGTAATGTCGCCAAATCTTGAGGGAAAACACTATTTCCCCCAACTCTAAGTCATGTGTCCGATAGTTAGCCTCGTGAGGCTTCAACTGTCTAGAGGCGTAAGCTATCACATGGCCTCGTTGCATCAAAACCGCTCCTATACCCGTGATCGAAGCGTCACAATAGACTACAAAATCCTCTACTCCCTCTGGCAGGGTAAGAATCGATGCCCCGCACAATCTTTTTTTGAGGGTCTCAAATGCTGCCTACTGCTCAGTCGGGTGAGCGGAACTGTTATTTTGGAGAAATCCTGGATGAATCTCCTGTAGTACCCTGCCAGTCCTAGGAAGCTCCGAATATCAGTTGGAGACCTCGGGACCTCTCACTGCGTCACAGCCTCTATCTTGGTCGAATCTACTAGTATACCCTTCTGGTTAACGAGGTGTCCAAGGAACTGCACCTTGTGCAACCAGAACTCGCACTTGGAGAACTTCGCGAAAAGTTTCTCCCTCCTCAGCGTCTCTAACACCTCTCTCAAGTGCTCCTCGTGCTGCTCCTGAGTCTTGGAATAGTCCAAGATGTCGTAAAAGAACATTATCACATATCGATCTAACATCAGTCTGCATACTCAGTTCATGATATCCATGAACGCGGCTGGAGCGTTGGTGAGCCCAAATGGCATCACCACGAACTCATAATGACCATAGCGGGTCCTAAAAGCAGTCTTCTGCAAATCCTCACCTCTGACCCGAATCTGGTGATAACCGGAGCGCAAATCAATCTTGGAGAACCAAGACGCTTCCTAAAGCTGATCAAACGGGTCATCATTCCTCGGAAGTGGGTAACAGTTCTTCACCGTGTAACGCCCGTAGATCCGGGCTAGTCAATTTAGAGACAATAAATGTCGAAAATGACTTTTCGGAAAAAGATTATTTATAATAAATAGTCTTAACCAAGTTTTAGAATATGTCTCAAGGTTTCAATACATATAAAGAACGCCGAAATCCGATTAATAACGAAGAAGTTATGGTCCGTCGAAGTTTTACGGCAAAACCGACATGACACCGGGAAGCGTAAATAGTAAATTTACGATGGAACAACTTTTAGCCTTAGAAATATAAATGAAAGTTGTAGTATATGTTAAACTGACAACATACAAAAAAAGAACACCAAAATCTGACTTCGTATGAAGAAGTTATGATTTTTCTAAGATTCGGCTTAACAGTGCACGACCCGAAACTCGAATTTTAGTTCGAGCGGTTTTTGGCATACGTGACCTAAATGAGAGTTGAATATCTCATTAATAGGAACTCAATGGTAAAATGATAGATGAAAACGGAGTCTGTATGAAGGAGTTACAAATTCTTCGCGGTCATTTAACAGTCTAAACGCCTCCTACTGTTAAATATGAGATCGGTCGAGAATTAGCCGACGGAGTCTAAATGAAAGTTGTATATCTTGATTTTACCTACGCTTTGAAAAAAAGAACGTCAAAAACAAAGATTGTATGCGAGAGTTATGATTTTTATAAGTTTGAAGCCTGATACGCGATAGGGGGTGACGTGACACCACCAGAATGGGACACGTGGCACCACCAGAAGGCTGCCACATGCCCTAACTCGACGAGTAGGTCCTCCTACTCGGCGAGTCCATCAGTCAGCACCCCTATAAATAGAGGTGTTGGTTCTTTCCATTTCTTCACACATTTCAAACCTTCTTTCTCTCTCTACACTCTCTCTCTCTAAGCTCCCTAAGCCCCCTTAAAGTCTAGGTAAGCCCCCTAGCACCGGAAGGAATCCCCGAGGCTCTCGAAGCCCCGAGAAAAGAGCCTTTTGGCTTGGGAACGCTGCTCCTGCGAAGCCCGGTTTTCGAGAAAACCCACTGTAAGTAAGCTACGCCTACCCTATCTTTAGTATAGCTTATGTTTCAATATAGTAATGCTATTAGGACCTTATAATAAGTACTTGGGCTATTATTATGGGTTATATAAGTATCGTTTAACGCTTATATAATAGTAATAATAGCTAGACTATTAATTAGTCTCGGTGAATATTAGACTAAACTCTAGTGGTAATGATACTAGGTTTTGTCCGAGGAAAATTGTGTTAAGAGTAACGAAGTGCTGTCCGAGTGATGAGTTACCACCTTCTCAAGTGAGTGCATAGTTACTTTCAACTTACACATAGATATGAAGTATTTTATATAAATTATGTGTGTGCATATTATCTGAATACTTGCTATCCATGCTGGATGAACGTTTTATACATGTTTTCAATGATTTAAATTGTATAAGCATTTTATATCTACAAAATATGTTGGGTAAAACATGGGTAGATGAATGATGAGGAATAAAAGCTAAAATAGAGGAACATTAGTAGTACGGACCTAGTGCCCTATAGGTATACATTGGAAGAAGTGGACCTAGTACCCTATAAATGAGCAGTGGCAACTGCGCCACAAACCCTAGATGTTTTAGATCTACGGTAAACGTCCTAGCAGCTACGCTCTAAGGACAGTATCGGCAACTGCACCTAATAGGGAGCCTTATGACCATGACAGTAGCGTTTAAAGGTGAATACCGGCAGAAGCGCCTCATAGAAAATGTCCCAATTCTGGCAGCTGCGCCTAAGTGATAATATTTGCAGTTGCGCTTGACCAATGTGTCATTGGCAACGATGGACTTCATGTTGTTTCCTTAGTATGATCCTTAGGAATGAATGAACAAGGGTTAGCTGATCCTTAGTTAATATAAATTACGTGCTATGTGTGCATCTTGTCTGAATACTTGTTGTCTATGCTGGGTGAGAGATTTTTATACATGTTTTAAATGTTTTAAACTGTATACGTATTTTTATATCTACAAAATATGTTGAGTAAAACATGGGTAGATGAAGGACGAGGGGTGAAAGCTGAAATAGAGGAATATTAGTGGTATGGACCTAGTGCCCTATAGGTGAACATTGGCAGCAATGGACCTAGTACCCTATAGATGAGCATTGGCAGCTGCGCCACAACCTGTAGATGTTGTTGATCTACGATAAACATCCTAGCAGCCGCGCTCTAAGGATAATATCAGCAGCTGCGCCTAATAGAGAACATTATAACCTTGACAGTTGCGTCTAAAGGACAATACCGGTAGAAGCGCCTCATATAGAATGTTACAACTATGGCAGGTGCACCTAAGTGATAGGAACTAGCAGCTGTGCTTCATAGATGTGTCATTGAAAACGATGGACTTCGTACCTATTCCTTAGGAAAATCCTTAGGAATGAATGAACGAGAAATAGCTGATTCTTAAGGTAGACCCTTAAGATTAAAGAAGATAATGGGGATGGGTAATTGGGTTAACTGTTTGATGATTAAACATAATAATTATATTATTGTGGGTTGAAAACCCTATGTACTCACCAAGTTTCCCAACCTGACCCACTCAGTTTACTTGTATCATAGGTGATGATGTGAAGTTACATTACACTGAGAGATTAAGGAGATATAGATCACTAGTGTAAATGAATGTAAGTTCTGTTTATGCTTATGTTTCTGTATTGACGATGACATCCCAAATGTTTTAAATGAATAAAAAAAATACTTTTCTTCAGAATTGCTTTGATAACGTATTTATCATGTTTTACTGGGAACAAATTCCGCAACATTTTTATTAAAAGAGGCACTCTGATTTTTATAAAGCATAAACAAAATCGATCTTTTCTGGCCGTCAAAATGGGGATGTCACAGTTGGTATCAGAGCATTAGTTTAAGCGAACTAGGAATAAGGATTTATTTCTAGACTTAAACTTAGAATGCTAAGTGATGATCATGAGGAGTGTGTCTAATATATTTTAGGAAGTACACCTGAATAGACACAAGCACTAGCTTAATTAGGGAAGATGCCAAAAATGCTTTGATGTGTTAAATGATATGTGATGCTTTATGCTATCGTTTGATCGGATCTATGGTCTGTTGCCGACCAGATCTTGAAATTTTATGTGCTCAGGTTTCTAAAAGTTTAATTACGATATTAGAACTAGCATGTAACTTTTTGGAGTAATAAGGAGGAATACGCGTCTAATTCTTCCTCTATCTATATTCGCGTCTCGATACACCAAACGCCTGCTTTGGAGAATAGAATGTCATGATAAGAACTCATAGAGAATTGAGTAAATAGAGGAAATGAAAAGGCTTATGATAGTGAATGACACCTATTGGAAGATATCATAAGAGTGGTATCTTGCCTTTAAAATATGTCATGCAGTACGTTTAGAGGAGTACAGTACGTCCGAAGTACACCTTCGATTGGCAGGATGATGGAATGATTGGCGTAATTCATGAAGTTGATCCATCGTATGACATTTCCACCGAGCTGAAGCAGAATTGATGATTGAAGATACGCATGGAAGAAGTCCTAGTAGAACCTAGGGAAAATTTTGTGATTGTTTGGACACATTTTTATGTGTTAAAATTGTTTTTGTGATGATAACTTGGATAACTGCGAGACAATACTTGGGACGAGTATGAGTAGGTGTGAAAGGTAGTAGAGGCCTATACTACCGGAAGCACAGGACTCACGCTTGGATCAGGGAAAGTCACAAGGTTACCAAGAAGCTAGTAATTGATACCGTTTTATTCAAATATGTCGTTACCATTGTTTCGGTAATGACTAAGAGGATGATTGTTATTCCGACCCTAATGGTCATATCGAATTGAGTCCGACTACGATAAGTATGTTACGTGGTTCAGAGAACCAAGTTTGATGTAGCATCTGACTTAAGCCTGAAGATTGAAATAAAAGATAATCAAAGCAATCGGTAGAGGTATCGCGATAGTTGCTTGTAGCTAGAAATGCTACCTTTTTAAGATGTGATTTAGAACATGAAGGAAGGTATAGTCCGTTCTGGAATTTGACTCTAAGAGACCCGAGTCTAAGCTTTGCAATATGCGATGATAGGTCATTAGAATATGACACATCGATCCATTATAGTATTAGAAGAATCTTATCTTAAGTTTTTTAACAATAAGAAGGAGTCTCTGATAAAGAGCAAGTTTGTGACATGAAGGTCATGATTGAAAGTGTAACAAGACATAGAGAACGGGTGCAAGATCAAGCACCGCTTGCAGTCAAGAAGACCAGGAGTTAGATACGCATTCGAAGAAACATAGAAAGTTATGATTATTACCTAGGATGAAGAGATAATGTATGGAGTCATCATGTGAGCCCTGTTTTGTTGATGATTTCGGGACGTAATCATCCTAAGGGGGAGATAATTGTAACGCCCGCAGATCCGGGCTAATCAATTTAGAGACAATAAGTGTCGAAAATGACTTTTCAGCAAAAGATTATTTATAATAAATAGTCTTAACCAAGTTTTAGAATATCTATCAAGGTTCCAGTACATATAAAGAACGCCGAAATCCGATTTATAACAAAGAAGTTATGGTCCGTCGAAGTTTTACGGCAAAACCGGCATGACACCGGGAAGCGTAAATAGTAAATTTACGATAGAGTGACTTTTAGCCTTAGAAATCTAAACGAAATTTGTAGTATATGTTAAACCGAGAACATACAAAAAAAGAACGCCCAAATCTGACTTCGTATGAAGAAGTTATGATGTTTCTATGATGCGGCTTAGCAGTGCACGACCCGAAACTCGAATTTTAGTTCGAGCGGTTTTTGGCTTACGTGACCTAAATGAGAGTTGAAGATCTCATTAATAGGAACTCAACGGTAAAAATATAGACGAAAATGGAGTCCGTATGAAGGAGTTACGAATTCTTCGCGGTCATTTAACAGTCTAAACGCCTCCTACTGTTAAATTTGAGATCGGTCGAGAATTAGCCGACGGAGTCTAAATGAAAGGTTTAGATCTTGAATTTACCTACGATTTGAAAAAAATAATGTCGAAAACGGAGCTTGTATGCGAGAGTTATGAATTTTCTAAGTTTGAAGGCTGATACGTGATAGGGGGTGACGTGGCACCACCAGAATGGGACACGTGGCACCACCAGAAGGCTGCCACATGCCCCAATTCGGCGAGTAGGTCCCCCTACTCGGCGAGTCCATCAGTCAGCACCCCTATAAATAGAGGTGCCGGGTCTTGCCATTTCTTCACACATCTCAAACCTTCTTTCTCTCTCTACACACACACTCTCTCTCTAAGCTCCCTAAGCCCCCCTAAAGTATAGGTAAACCCCCTAGCACCCGAAGGAAGCCCCCGATGCTCCCAAAGCCCCGAGAAAAGAGCCTTTCGGCTTGGGACCGCTACTCCAGCGAAGCCCGGTTTTCAAGAAAACCCGCTGTAAGTGAGCTACGCCTACCCTATCTTTAGTATAGCTTATGTTTCAAGATAGTAATGTTATTACGACCTTATAATAAGTACTTGGGCTATTATTATGGGTTATATAAGTATCGTTTAACGCTTATATAATAGTAATAATAGCTAGACTATTAATTAGTCTCGGTGAATATTAGACTAAACTCTAGTGGTAATGATACTAGGTTTTGTCTGAGGAAAATTGTGTTAAGAGTAACGGAGTGTTGTCCGAGTGCCGAGTCACCACCTTCTTAAGTGAGTGCATAGTTACTTTTAGCTTACACATAGATATGAAGTATTGTATATAAATTACGTTCTATGTGTGCATATTATCTTAATACTAGCTATCCATGCTGGATGAACGTTTTATACATGTTTTCAATGATTTAAACTGCAATACGTCCGGATACTCTCGGACTACTGGTACATCGTAAACTGTCGCCTTGCCTTTCTCATGGGCATCTAAAACATAGGCGACTTATCCTGCGCAACCCTGCTGAAAGTAGCGCCTCGCCCTTGCTGCCGAGCAAAGAATCGGTCCACGTTGTGGCCTCTCGCCCTGAATTACTAACTCTACCCCACTGGGAGTACGAACCCTCACTAACTGCAGCTCACAATCGATCACCGCCCCATTAGGGCTCAGCCAATCCATACCCACTATAACATTATTCCCTTGCAGCGGAATAGGAACCAAGTCAACTGAAAACTGCTCATCAAATAACTGCAGTGAACACCCCCTTTGTATTCTCGTGACCCTGAAGGTCCTGTCATCCGCTATCTCAACCTCAAGTGGACAACCCAGCTCCCCCGGAGCTCTGCTAAACCTCTTGCTAAGCACAAGTGAAACAAATGAATGGGTAGCCCCCGAGCCAAACAATACTGTAGCTGAAATGTCGTGCACTAAGAACGACCCTATACGAAAACATATAACCATGAGCAACAATCAATATCAATAAAGAGGTAAGAGGAAAAATACATACCCGTCACCACATCAGGATTCGCTCGTGCCTCCTCTGTTGTCATCTGAATAGCTCTACTCTTCGCCACTGGTGCCTCACCCCGGCCCTAGCGGACGTCTGTAATCCTCAATGAGCAGGGGCAGGTGCCGCCACCTTCCCTACTGCTGCCAAACTCGGACACATGGACTTTTTATGTCCCTTATGATTGCAATGAAAGCAAATCAGATCAGATGCTGTGGTGGTGTTAGTAGTAGTTGTACAGTCTCTACTCATATACCCGGTCCGACCGCACTTGTAGCAACCGGGACTCCCTGCCTTGGACGCCCCATCTTGCAACCTCCCACACTTGCCACACCCACTGTGGCTCTGCTGTCCTCTAGATTTGTAATCTGATACCTTGGGCTTTTTGCCCGAAATCCTTGTGCCAGATGCCGCCTTTGGCTTCCTCTTCTTCTCCTTCTCCAAATCTATCTCTCTCACACGAGCCGTCGCAATCATATCATCTAGCATGTTGTTCTACTGAAACTGAAACTGATAATCATAACATAAACTTGTATGGGTAATTTGGGAGTATTTACTTGAGCTCGACTGATCCCATGCACCACACACCTTCCTCTTTTTCAAAAACTCTTTTCTTTTTAAGTTTCTTTCTCAGTAATTCTTTCAAAAACATTCTTCATTTGAAAATCTTTTTACCATTTCCTTAGTTTGAGTCCAGTTACACCCGAAAGTGTGCCTGAATCCCTCAAACCAAGGCTTTGATACCAACTTGAAACATCCCAAAAATACAACCCAAATTTTTTTGTTTCTAACACATTATCAAATCATAAAATCATCTAAAATTTAATAAAACTACGAATCACATATCTCAAAATGTAAAAGCCATGCCATCATCCCGAGCTCTTCCCCTTACTAGTAGAAGTACCTGAAACCAAAAAACTGAAACTGTAAGCACAAAGCTTAGTGAGCTCCCCCAAACTACCACATACCATACAATAACATATAAAAACATATTGGGCCTTGCCCACTACATCGGACCGAAGTCCGGAAACTACATCGGACAGAAGTCTGGGACTAACTAGGGCCTTGCCCTCTGCATCGGACCGTAGTCCGGAAATTGCATCGGACCGAAGTCTGGAACTAACCAGGGCCTTGCCCTCTGCATCGGACCAAAGTCTGGAAACTGCATCATACCGAAGTCCGGAACTAATCAGGGCCTTGCCCTTTGCATCGAATCGATGTCCGGAAACTGACTGAACATAGCATATCATAATCATAACTACTAGCATAAATACATATACCGCATACTGTATCAGAATGAAGTCCGGAACACATAACACAAAGACATGCTCGAATCACAAAGACATCAAACACACTGAACTAGTGCATCAGACCGAAGTCCGGAACTACTGCTAACTAAACGGGCCGACATTGTGGCCGTACACCCATTCCTACTGGAAGGAAACTCACCTCGTAACGCTGGCTTCTGAGATGCTAAATCTGAAACTAGCTGACCACTACTCCGGAACTCCCCGGCTACAAATCCGATAAACACTAAATCAGATACTGATAACTACTCTCAAGGTAGTATGACTATTTTACCCCGGGTCAAAGTCAACATCGTGGTCAAAGTCAACTTTCTGGTCAAAGTCAACTTTCAGTTGACCAGACTCGCCGAGTTGGGCCTCCAACTCGTCAATTCCCTAACATCCTTTCTAATCCTCTACCCACTTCAACTTGTCAAGTCTGGCAAAGACTCGACAAGTTCTTCTTTGATACCTACATCGAGTCTAACTTCATCCGACTCGCCGAGTTGTATGAACAACTCGTCGAGTTTTCCTTCATCGTATGAACACGTCTAGACTGTGACTCGTCGAGTTGTATGAACAACTCGTCGAGTCTGTTCTTGAGGCATGAAGATTGCCTTGGACTCGCCGAGTCATGGCATACACTTGCCCAGTCTCATGCATGCCATTACTATATAGTCAATTCTAGTCGATTTTAGTGCATCCAGTTCATAGATCTGGGCTTCTAGGGTTGGTTTTACACATAAAGTTTCCAACTTTACGTGCATGCACAATAGAATGGGGCTTAAACACCAAAATCATCCAACAATAAGAACTTAGGGTTTAGAACTAAGCTATATCTGCATAAAAGTAGCTACATTGAGCTCTTATAGCTCAATAACATCCAGATCTATGGTTTCCATCCTAAGGAGAGTTCAATTCTCGAGTTTGAATCATATAAAGTTCCAAAAGAACTATAAACAAGCATAAAAGAGGGTTTAATGGAAGAATAATGAAGGTGATAATTTTATTACCAGAATATGTAGCAAATGGAAGCTAGATTCTGGATCTCCTTTCTCTTCTACTGATCTTCTTTCCTTTCTTTTCTTCTACAACTTCCAAGCTAGCACAAAACACTCAAGCTCAACAATGGGGACTAGGGTTTATAGAGAAGTGCTCTGGAGGTGCTGGAGGCTAGGATGGGAGGCTATAATGACGTTTAAATAGGGTACAAACCCTGGGATTTAGGGTTTCAACTAGACTAGCGGATTCACCGAGTTCGGGAAACGGACTCGTCGAGTCGCCCACTAAAACGTGTGCAACTCCCGTCTCTACTCGTCGAGTCGGGCTACTGACTCGTCGAGTTTCTCTTAAGAAAGGAAAATACTATATTTAAATTGCATACTATATTTAAATTACATAAAAGTGCCATCTTTAGGGCCATGAGAACCCCATGCATGCTAAAACCTCCATTTTTAGCCTTTTAAGCACCATTGATACATACATGCACGTAAAGTTCATAACTTGTACGTATTAGATCGACCTTAGAAGCCCAGATCTACCTTTTGGATGAGAGTTGTACATCAGAAATCGAGTTATGAACATGGACAATAGGCGACTCGACGAGTTGTTCTTGGAACTTGGCGAGTCCGAGGCTTGAGTCCCCAATCTATCATAGTTCAAAGGAGCCCAGTTGAGTGAAAGCAGGGACTTATAGAAATCCATAGGAGTGACTCGACGTATTAAGACATAGCCATAATCTGGAAGCCATGGGACTCGACGAGTGTAAGAACACACTCGACGAGTCCAAGGGAATCTTCTTACCCACAAGAATAGACTCGACGAGTTGTTCATACAACTCGGCGAGTCGTAGACTGGACGTGTTCATATGACAGAGGGGGACTCGACGAGTTGTTCTTACAACTCGGTGAGCCGGATGAAGATTGAATTGAGGTTATTAAAGAAGGAGAACTCGTCGAGTATTTTCTAAAATTGGCAAGTAGAATCGGGTACGGAGCATAAGAGAGGTTAGGGACTCGGCGAGTTGGCAGCCCAACTTGGCGAGTCAGGTCAACTGGAAGTTGACTTTGACTAGGATATTGACTTTGACCACGGGTAAAATAGTCACTTTTCCCTTGGATTTGTTATCAGTTCTAACTAAGTGTCTTTATGGAAATTGTAGCCAGGGAGTTGCCGGAGCAGCAGTCAGACTTTTCCCGCTCAGTTTTTCAACAGTCAGTTTTACAAGGTGAGTTTCCTTTGAGTAGGAATGGGCCTACCACCACAATGTTGGGCCGTTTAGATGATAGTAGTTCCGGACTGTGGTTTGATGCCGGGGTGGTCCCGTGAAGTAGTTTAATATGCTTGATGTCTTTGTGATTTAGGCATGTCTATGTGTTATGTGTTCCAAACTGTGGTCCGATGCAGTATGCAGTATATGTGTTATTGTTATATGTTATGACTTTGTTATGCTATGTTCAGTCAGTTTCAGACTTCGGTCCGATGCAGTGGGCGAGGCCCTAGTCAATTTCGGATTTCGGTCCGATGCAGAGGGCAAGGCCCTAGTCAGTTCTGGATATCGGTCCGATGCAGAGGGCAAGGCCCTAGTCAATTCCGGACTTCGGTTTGATGCAGAGGGCAAGTCCCTAGTTAGTTCCGGACTCCAGTCCGATGCAGTGGGCAAGGCCCAGTATGTGCTTTATATGTTATTGTATGGTATGTGGTGTTTGGGGGAGCTCACTAAGCTTCGTGCTTACAGTTTCAATTTTGGTTTCAGGAACTTCAGCTAGCAAGGGGAAGGGCTCGCGATGATGGCATGGCACACACCACCGTTTTAGCCTGGGAGTTAGACTCTTATATTTGACAATTGTTACGATATTTTGAGATACGCTGTTTGTGATTTTTATATGATGTTCAATGACTATGGTTTTATTATTAAATAAAAATGAAATTTTTAGACTGTATTTTTGGGATGTTACAAGTTGGTATTAGAGCCTTGGTTTGAGGGATTCGGGCGCACTTCCGAGTGTGTCTAAGCTCAAACTAAGGAAGTGGTATATAGTTTTCAAAAGAAAAGAGTTTTACAAAAGCAAAAAGAAACTTAAAACGAAAAGAGTTTTTGAAAAAGAGAAAAGGGTGTGGTGCATGCGATCAGCCGAGCTCAAGTAAGTACTCCCAAATTACCCATATAGGTTTATGTTATGTTATGATTATCAGCTTTATTAGAACAGCATGTTAGATTAGGACTAAGGGTCTAGGAAGGATGCCTTATGTTCATGTTATATGTGTTTCAGCTCTATGAGAACTGCATGCTAGTACAGATTAGTCAGGATGATAGTCTAAGTAGTATATGCTTGATTATGTGTACTCAATGCCCGAATGCTGCTTGCTTTGTGCTTTTAGGAGTTCTAGGTGTCTTTCACTAACTAGTAAACGAATATGTTAAGTTACATATTGCAAGGACTAAATAATTTCAGAAGGTTAGGTCTAGCTCTATTTCGCAGCTCTTGTTTGAGTCCAACCGTTGTAGAGTAGGATCTCTCTTTCGAAAAATTATCTAGTCTGAGTAGTATGTAATAGTATTCGCGAGCTAGTTAGGGGAAGAAAGCAGGGACTTCTTATGCAGCTGATGGCGGAGAGAGAGTTGGTGATTACTCTAGGGCAAGCCTAAGATGAGAATAGCAGCGGACAATAGCAGTAGAATGGACTTGGAGGAGTCAAGGCAATTCTTGAGGAAAGTATGTGTAGATATGGAAGGTAGTATGGGCCCGTACTACTGAAAGCAGAGGATCCGTACTTGAATTGAGGAAGGCTGAGACAAGGCCGGTGAACTTGTAGTAGACGTGATCCCTCTAGATATATCAGTATTTCTGGCAATTGTCACTATGTGTTTTCAGAATGATGGTGCTACGCGCACTATTCTTGAGCAGACTACTCTCGAGCAAACTACTGTGATCTTTGGTTCGATCAAGGAGGGTATTTTGGAGCTCATGGATGAGAGATTGAGCATGTTTCGCGTTGAGGTGGCGGCCATGATGGGGTCGCGTACACTCACTTTCAGGGAGTTTAGAGCCTGTGGAGCTCCCGATTACCATGGGGCCCGAGACCCCATTGCTAGTACAAGAAGGTTCGCAGATGCTTCCAATGCCTTTCGCACCAGCAGATGTCCTGAGGGGGACAAGGTCAGATTGGCATCTTTTCTTATGAAGGACAGGGCACGAGATTGGTGGGAGGAGGTTGGAAGAACCATTGTAGACGACACAGCCTTGGATGCGATGACCTGGGGTGATTTCACTACCAGGTTTAGGGCCGAGTTTGCACCTGTCATTGAGGTGCAGTAGCTTGCTAAGGAGTTTCAGGATCTCAGCAGAGGACAAAGACGGTGGCGGAGATTACCGCCAAGTTTAGGGAGAGGGATCTCCTTGTTCCGCATTATGCTGCGGATGAGGAGATGAAGAAGGCCCGATATCATGAGATGTTGCGGAGTGATATCCGCCAGTTTATGAGCTGATCCAGGTGTAAACCACTGGAGGATATGATAGCACGAGCTCGGGAGAGGGAGATCGATTTGGAGACGGAGAGCAAGAGGAAGCCAGAGTTGGCTTCTGGCACAGCAGGTTCGGGAAAAAAGCCCAAGGTGTCTCATCAATGGTCTAGAGGTCAGAAGAGCCACATTCGATGTGGAAAGTGTGGCAGGTTGCACGATGGGGTGTGCAAGGCGGGGAGTTCCGGCTGCTACAAGTGCGGTTGGACCGGGCACATGAGCAAGGATTGTACAGCTACTACCACTATGAGTCCCACCTCAACATCTGATCTTCTTTGCTTTCAATGCAATCATAGGGGACACAAAAATTCCCAGTGTCCTAGTTTAGCATCAGCAGGACAGGTGGTGGTACCCGCTCCTGCTACCCTGAGGATTACAGATGGATGAAAGGGTCGGACTGAGACGCCAGTGATGAAGAGCAGAGCATTTCAGTTGTCAGCTGAGGAGGCTCGGATGACTCTTGATGTGGTTACAGGTATGCAACTTCTCTACCATCTCTCTATTAATATTGCTTATAGCTTATTGTTATGTGTTTGCCTATAGGATCATTCCTCGTGAACGACATCTCCTCTAGTATTGTTTGATTCGGGGGCTACCCAATCAATTGTGTCGCTCGCGCTTTGCAAGCGATTTAGCAGAGCTCCGGGGGAGCTGGATTGCCCACTTGATGTGGAAATAACTGATGACAGGACTGTCAGGGTCGCGAGAGTTCATATAGGATGTACACTACAAGTATTTGGTGAGCAGTTCTCAATAGACTTGGTTCATATTTCCCAGCGAGGGAATAAAGTTATAGTAGGTATGGATTGGTTGACCCCCAATGGGGCAGTGATTGATTGCGAGCTACAGTTAGTGAGGGTTCGCACTCCTAGTGGGGGAGAGTTAGTGATTCAGGACGAGAGGCCACATCGCGGACCGATTCTTTGTTCAGCAGCGAGGGCGAGGCGCTACTTTCCGTAGGGTTGCGTGGGGTACGTCGCCTATGGTATGGATGCTCGGGAAAAGGGTAAGGCGACGGTTGATGATGTACCGGTGGTACATGAGTACCTGGATGTATTCCCGGAGGATTTTCCTGGGATACCTCCTGAGAGACAGGTAGAGTTCCAGATTGACTTGATCCCTGGTGCGGCTCCGATAGCCAAGACGCCTTATTGGTTGGCTCCTCCAGAGATACAGGAGTTTTCTACGCAGCTGCAGGAGCTGCTAGACAAGGGTTTTATCAGGCCGAGCTGTTCACCCTGGGGAGCCCCAGTCCTGTTTGTGAGAAAGAAGGACGGGTCGCACCGCATGTGTATAGATTACCGGGACCTGAATAAGGTAACAGTGAAGAACTGTTACCCACTTCCAACGATAGATGATTTGTTCGACCAGCTTCAGGGGGACATCTTGGTTTTCCAAGATTAATCTACGATCCGGATATCACCAGATGTGGGTCAGGGATGAGGATGTTTAGAAGACCTCTTTTAGGATGTGCTATGGTCATTATGAGTTTGTGGTGATGCCGTTTGGGCTCACCAACGCCCCTGCCGTGTTCATGAATCTCATGAACCGTGTGTGCAGGCTGATGATGGATCGGTCTGTGATAGTGCTCATTGATAATATCTTGGTGTATTCGAAGACTCAGGAGCAGCATGAGGAGCACCTGAGGGAGGTGCTAGAGACCTTGAGGAGGGAGAGACTTTTCACAAAGTTCTCCAAGTGCAAGTTCTGGTTGCGTGAAGTGCAGTTTTTGGGTCACCTCGTCAACCAGAAAGGTATACTAGTTGATCCGGCCAAGATATAGGTCGTGATGCAGTGGGAGGCCCTGAGGTCTCCATCCGAGATTCAGAGCTTCTTGGGTATGGCAGGGTATTACAACAGATTCATCTAGGATTTTTCCAAGATAGCAGTTCCGCTCACTCGACTAACTAAGAAGTTGGTGGTGTTTCGCTGGAGTCCTGAGCAGCAGACAGCCTTTGAGACGCTCAGGCATCGAATGTGCGAGGCACCGATTCTTACCCTGCTGAAGGGGGTAGATGACTTTGTAGTTTACTGTGACGCTTCGATCACAGGTATGGGAGCAGTGTTGATGCATCGGGGGCATGTGATAGCCTATGCCTCTAGACAGTTGAAGCCTCTCGAGGCTAACTACTCGACGCATGATTTAGAGCTGGGGGTTGTGGTGTTCGCCCTCAAGATTTGGAGGCATTACCTCTATGGGGTCCGATGTACCATCTACACGGACCACAAGAGTTTAAGGTACCTCATGGATCAGCCGAATTTGAACATGAGGCAGCGTCGGTGGTTAGATGTGGTAAATGATTACTACTGTGAGATCCTTTACCACCCGGGCAAGGCCAACGTAGTGGCCGACGCTCTGAGCCACAAGTTGAGGGAAAGGCGGTAACGGCTAGGATCTGATATGTCTGTCTGAGGATGATAGTGATGACTCTCTTGTTAGAGCAAATTAGGGAGGCACAGGTTGAGGGCCGGAAGGAGGAGCGGCAAAAGTGTGAAAGGATTGTGGGTCAGGTGGTTTCTTTTGATTACGATAGACGAGGGTTTTTAACCCTGCATAGGAGGGTCTGGGTACCGTACTGGGGCAGAGTACGGAAAGTGTTGATGGATGAGGCCCATAAGTCTCGATTCTCCATTCAGCCAGGGGCGACCAAGATGTATAGGGATCTTCGACCCGATTACTGGTGGCCCTGCATGAAGCGGGACATGGCTTGGTATGTAGAGAGGTGCCTGACTTACAGAAAGGTCAACACAGAACACCAGAGACCCCACGACAAGATGCAGCCGTTGGACATTCCAGTGTGGAAATGGGAGGATATCACCATGAATTTCATTACTAAGCTACCCAGGACAGCACGTGAGGTTGATTCGATATGGGTCATCGTGGATCGATTGACCAAGAGTGCCCACTTTATACCAATTCAGGAGATCATCTCGACCGAGAAGCTGGCCGAGATTTATGTGCGTGAGGTAGTGGCATGATATGGAGTGCCTGTTTCAGTGGTGTCACACTGAGACGTCTGGTTTACTTCCAGATTTTGGAAGCGGTTTCACAATGAGATGGGTACTCGTCTTCAATTCAGCACCACTTTTCACCCTCAGACGGACGGGTAGAGCGAGAGGACTATTTAGACCCTTAAGGACATGCTTTGGGCATGTTTCCTAGATTTCGGTGGTAGTTGGGATACGTATCTTCCAATAGTGGAATTTTCGTATAGAAATAGCTATCACTCCAGTATAGACCGGCCTCCCTTTGAGATGCTCTATGGGAGGAAGTGTAGGACCCCAGTCTGTTGGGTCGAGGTCAGTCAGAGAGTCATGGGGAGTACGAAAGTAGTACTCAAGACCACAGAGTTGATACAGCAGGTATGTAGCCTGATCCAGACTGCTCAGAGTCGACAGAAGAGTTACACTGACAGGAGGCTTTCCTACTTGGAGTTTCAGGTGGGTGATATGGTCCTCCTGAAATTGTCACCCTGGAAGGGTGTCATCAGATTTCGGAAGAGGGGCAAGTTGGGCCCCAGGTTCATTGGTCCCTTTAGGGTTTTGGCTCGGGTGGGTCGGGTTGCGTATCAGTTAGATCTTCCTGCAGATCCCAAACAGATCCACAACATTTTTCACGTGTCTCAGTTACGAAAGTGCTTAGTGGATGATTCAGCAGTCGTACCCTTGAGGACATTCAGGTTGATGATAGCCTGAACTATATTGAGAGACCAATGGCGATTTTGGATCGCAAGGTGAAGGAGCTGAGGAACAAAAGGGTAGAGTTAGTAAAGGTGCAGTGGCAACACCACAAAGGTTCGGATTGGACGTGGGAGCCCGAGGAGGATATGAGGAGGCATTAACCCGAGTTATTTTCAAAGACAGCAGACTTCAAGGACGAAGTCTAAGACAAGTGGGGAAGAGTTGTAACACCCGACTCCAGGTATGCTTTTAACTTAAGTCAATCTTATAATTTCACTCTTGGACTAGACGAGTTGATGGCCCAACTCCTCGAGTCAGATCGAATCCGGGTCGGAGAAATAAGTAACCTACTTGACGAGTCAGAAGACCGACTCGGCAAGTAGGCGCTGTCTGATGAGAACCCTAATTTCAAGGGTTTGTTCCCTTATTTAAGGAACATAACGCCCCTTTGGCCTCTCTTGTCACTCCTGTAATATACAGAAAACCCTAAATCGCCACCTTTGAGTATTGTGAGTATTTGAGTGCCATTTCTTGAGATATCTTTTGTGTTTGAAGTTTGGGAGAAGAAGAGGAAGAGGGAAGACCTGAAGAAAAGAGTTCAGATCTAGAATTAGCATCACCTTCCCCTCACTTTCTGGTAATAAAGCTTCCCGCTTGACTTGTGATTTCCTAGATCTTCTTATGGTTATTTTGGGCCAAGAAGCTTAACTCTTGGGATTTGGACGTCCCAAGTCGATTCACCTTCAGATCTAGTACCTTGAAGGGTCCTCATCGCATAAATGTGCCATCTTTAGGGCCATGAGAACCTCATGCATGCTAAAACCTCCATTTTTGGCCTTTCAAGAACCATTGATACATGCATGCACGTAAAGTTCATAACATTACATGTTAGATCGACCTTCAAAGCCCTGATCTACCTTTTGGATGAGAGTTGTACATTAGAAATCAAGTTCTAGACTTGGACAATAGGCGACTCGACAAGTTGTTCTTGGAACTCGGCGAGTCCGGGGCTTGAGTCCCCAATCTATCGTGGTTCAAAGGAGTCCAGTTGAGTGAAAGCAGGGACTTAGACAAATCCGAAGGAGTGACTCGACGTATTAAGACATAGCCATAATCTGGAAGCCATGGGACTCGACGAGTGTAAGAACACACTTGGCGAGTCCAAGGGAATCTTCTTACCCACAAGAACAGACTCGACGAGTTGTTCATACAACTCGGCGAGTCGTAGACTGTATGTGTTCATATGACAGAGGGGGACTCGACGAGTTGTTCTTACAAATCGGCGAGTCGGATGAAGATTGACTAGAGGTTATTAAAGAAGGAGAACTCGTCGAGTCTTTGCTAAACTCGGCGAGTAGAATCAAAGTAGGGAGCAGAAGAGAGGTTAGGGACTCGATGAGTTGGCGGACCAACTCAGCGAGTTAGCTCAACTGGAAGTTGACTTTGACTAAGATATTGACTTTGAACAGGGGTAAAATAGTCACTTTACCCTAAGATTTGTTATCAGTTCTGACTAAGTGTCTTTATGGATGTTAGGTGTGTCAGACCCAACAAATAATAGGGGTACGATATACTCTAAAAGAATCCCACTATGTTGCACTAAAAGGTAGTACAAGGCAAGCATGGTCGATCCACAGAGACACTGGATAATTAGTTTATACCTCTTTCTGCAAGGTATTATGGTCACCAATAGTAATAAGGGGGTTTAGAGTGCAATGACTAAACAAACAAATTTAAAACACGAGTAGACAACTAAACGAATGAATTAAGTTCAGATTTTGTAAGGACTCCAACTCCATGTATGACAATCCAGCAATGTGAATCAAAGATGACAAGACATTTGTTCCTTTTATCAAAGTTGGTACTTGAAAGTGTTAACAAGCTCTAACACTTTCCATTCACCACATTGATCAATCAAAACAAGCTCTTTGATTAATCCCTAATTCAAATGTCCAATAAGAATTTCATTAAGCTTATTGTGAATGTTCTCAACAACACCCAATACTCCTCACAAGCTCGGGAGCATAAGAATGTGTGAAAATATTTACACTAAACTCATTCGTAAGAAATCAATTTAATGCTTGTTACTTAGTTCAATTCAAAAAACAATTATGGATTTTGCAAATTGAATAACTTGAATGACCTAACCCTAATTCAAATGGCCAATAAGAATCATTATTAGAATCAAACATTTGATTGAAGTAAAATCAGTTTCACTAGATAGAAATTAAACACAAACATCAGGTCATATGATTTGATTCACAACCAAAAAGTCAAAACATGAAATTGGAGAAGTTAGGGTTCTAGCCACACATGGCTAGAACAAGATCACAAGTCTAAAAGATGAAATTAAGTGTAATTACAACTTACAAAAACGAGAGTTAATGTTTCCAAATGATTAACGGACAAACCCTTGCAAAAATCTTCGAATTCTCCTCTCCAATGGTGCTCTGATATGTTGTGTGTGTGTGTAAAAATGGCCCTCAACCCGTAATATGAAAGATAGGAAAAACTGCCAAAAGTTGGTTTTTGGGAACACGGCCCGTGTTAAAATAGGCTAAACTGACACGAGTCGTGTTCAGCAGCCAACATGGCACGTGTTAAAATAGGCTGAACTGACACAGGTCGTGTTCAGTAGCCAACACGTCCCGTGTTGATTTGCACTAAACTAACACGGCCCGTGTTCAACATGGTCAACAACTTCTTCTTAGTCAAACACGTCCCGTGCCCACTTTTCAGTGTAAATTCAACACGCCCCATGTACCTCTCTGACTCCAATTCCAAACTTGATTTTTCCAACTTTTTCGTTCTTCGCCCGATCATCCCGAAATCTTCACCAATGCTTCCCGACACTTCCCAAAGCACATTCCAACCTCCGGTTTACCTGAAAAGGGCATAAAAGTGTGCAAATAAGGTTGTTCTAGAGACTAACATGAATATGATGAAATGAAAGAAAAAGGAAGAACAATTGTGCTAAATAGATGCATGAAATGGGACTAAAAGGTGTGCAAAAAGATGCACAAATAACACCTAACAATGGAAATTGTAGCCGGGGAGTTGCCGGAGCAGCAGTCTGACTTTTCCCGCTTAGTTTTCTAGCAGTCAGTTTCACGACGTGAGTTTCCTTCGAGTAGGAACGGGCCTACGGCCACAATGCCGGCCCGTTTATATGATAGTAGTTCCGGACCATGGTCCGATGCCGGGGTGGTCCCAAGAAGTAGTTTAGTATGCTTGAAGTCTTTGTGATTCAGGCATGTCTATGTGTTATGTGTTCCGAACTGCGGTCCGATGCAGTATGCATTATATGTGTTATTTTTATATGTTATGACTTTGTTATGCTATGTTCAGTCAGTTCTGGACTTCGGTCTGATGCAGTGGGCGAGGCCCTAGTCAATTCCGGATTTCGGTCTGATGCAGAGGGCAAGGCCCTAGTCAGTTCCGGATTTTGGTCTAATGCATAGGGCAAGGCCCTAGTCAGTTCCGGACTTCGGTTGGATGCAGAGGGCAAGGCCCTAGTTAGTTCCGGACTCCGGTACGATGCATTGGGCAAGGCCCAGTATGTGCTTTATATGTTATTGTATGGTATGTGGTAGTTTGGGGGAGCTTACTAAGCTTCATGCTTACAGTTTCAGTTTTGGTTTCAGGTACTTCAGCTAGCAAGGGAAAGGGCTCAGGATGATGGCATGGCACACACCACAGTTTTAGCCTGGGAGTTAGAATCTGATATTTGACAATTGTTACGATATTTTGAGATACACTGTTTATGATTTTTATATGATGTTCGATGACTATGGTTTTATTATTAAATTAAAACGAAATTTTTAGACTGTATTTTTGGGATGTTACATACCGCTTATTGAATTCTCATACAATAATAATTATTACACTAACATCAAGGTGGCTCCATTCGAAACCCTCTATGGCTGCAAGTGCATATCACCTCTGTGTTGGGTCGTAGTGGGTGACACGTAGCTAGCTAAAGGGCAAGTTCCTGACATCACTCTCGCTGGCCCGGAAATCATAAGAGAAACGACCGAGAAGATTGTCCAAATTCGAGAAAGGTTAAAAGCCTCTAGAGACAGACAAAAGAGTTACACGGATAAAAGGTAGAAGCCCTTGGAATTCCTGGTTGGAGACCGAGTACTGTTGAAAGTCTCACCTTGGAAAGGAATGATATGTTTTGGAAAACGTGGAAAACTAAATCCAAGGTATATCGGGTTGTTCGAGATCCTCGCTAGGATTGGCCCGGTAGCATACAAGCTCCGATTACCGCAAGAACTAAATAACGAACATCCTACCTTTCATGTGTCCAACTTAAAGAAGTGTCTATCTGACAAAACTCTTGTGATCCCTCTCAAAGAAATTGAAATCAACGAGAGTCTCTACTTTGTAAAGAACCAGTAGAAATCATGGATCGGGAGACCAAAAGAACGAAACAAAGTCGCATTCCCATTGTGAAGATCCGATGGAACGCTAAACGAGGGCCTGAGTTCACCTGGGAACACGAAGAACAGATGAAAAAAATACCCACATCTTTCCCCCAACCCTTGAAGTACCATTCGAAATGCTAATTTCGAGACAAAATTCTTTCTAACGGGGGGATGATGTGACAACCGTCAATTTCTGGTCAAGTCAAACCAGTCAACACAACTAGTGCTTGTATGTTTGGGCTTACTCTATGTTTACTAATGTACAACTCTTTATCTTAATACAAAGTATCACTCGGAAGTTCCAAATGTTAGGAAACCCAAACCCTAAATAGGGTGAGTAATGTAACGACTCGATAAAACATTATTACGTACCATTTAGGGGTGAGTAACACTCATAATGAGGCATAGTGGGGTTTACAAACCTTGCACTACGGGGTCAAACACTAACAAAGGCTACAAACAAAGTTTCTCTCAATCTCTCTCGCTATATCTCTCTATCTCCTAAATCTCTCCCAAATCTCTCCCGAATCTCTCTCAAAATCTCTTTCAACTTATTAAATACGCCCGGGCCATCCCGACCCTTCAGTTAATTGAAAACCACTTGAAACGGGAAGATTTTATGGATAACAGCACTCCGGATGCGAAACCACCCCAAAATGCGAAACCTTAAGTACCAAACACGAATTTAGGCTTCGCATCAAGGCTTCAGGTTTGGATTCGCATACATTCCCTGCGAACTTCAGATTCGTGACACGTCTTCAGGTGCGCATCTTCAGCACGTTCGAATCTTCGACCACGAACCTTCCTCTCGCTCTGAACCTCGACTTCACATACCCTCCCCTGCGAACTTTGTGTTCGTATTTCCTTCCCGATAATTTGACCACTTTCGCATTTTAAGCCTGTTTTTGATGCTTTTGACGCATGATTTTCACCCAAAATCCATATTTTTGACATCTTAGACCCTCTAAACTCATAATTTATCCCTATTTTGAAGATTTAGTTAATATAAATCATATTTTACTTAGGATAATATCAAGAGTTCATAAAGGATCTCTTTGTCTTTTCTCACAAAGTTATGACACCAACCAAGTTCATGTCAACTTTATGTCTACTTTATGTCACTATTCACAACAAGCTAGGTAATTCATTAAGCTTCTTCAACACTCTCCCCATCCAATCACCCTTTATAAACGAATCCAAGAGATTTGTTTCACTTCTCCTCCAAGATTTCACTCCTCACCAAAAGCAAACTTTCATTCTCTCTCTCTCTCTCTCTCTCTCTCTCTCTCTCTCTCTTCTCATACATGAATTCCTAAGGAGTTTTTGAATAATTCCTCTATTCTTGGTAAGTATTTTTCCCTTAAACTTCTACACAATCTTCACATCTTCATACAAATCATGGATCATGTACACAAATATCTACGTATTTGTTCTTAGGGTCTTTAAATCTTCAAACATCTTTCAAGGTGTTCTTGACTTGAAACTCCCCATCTTCAACCTTCCATGTGACAACCCAAAATTTCTATTCTGTACAAACATATCAAGTCAATAGAAGTCAGAACAGTTGCTGTTAATTTTCAGACTTTTTAGAATAAGTTTGAGTATTTCAGGATTCACACTTTAGAGATATCAGGAGAGAGGATGCATGATATTTGCATAATTAGTCATATGTTTAGCATACATTTTTATTCATTTTTAGCTAATTATGTGCATAATGAGGACAAAAGGTACTTAAATTTTGCTTTCAGTCCAAAAGACATGCTTGGAAGTAAAAAGGAACAAGGAGAAGCAATTAGAGACCAAAGAATGAAGAATGAGGAAAAACACACTAACTCGGCGAGTTTGCGAGGCTACTCGGCGAGTACCTAAGAATATTCCCGAAGATAAGTCAAAACTCCTGGCAATAAACGGATTTTTACGCATCTACTCGGCGAGTTGGGTGACCTACTCGCCGAGTGGCCCCTGTTTTGTGATAATTATAAATATCGAACCTTTATCCGAATTGGGGATACTTCTGGCTTTTGGAGAGCTACACCTGCGATTGAAGAACCCTTTGGAGAGCTGAGAAACCCTAACCTTCGATCTTTTGAAGAATCAAGGCAATTTAGGTTATACCTTCCACTTAATTTTAGGATTTAAGCATGTCTAGCTTAGTTGAATTTGTTTTTGAGTTTGTTTTTACTGTAACCATGAGCTAAATTCGTATTGTTTCTGTTTAGGAAGACCACATTACTCCTATGGTTTAATTATTATTTCTATTGATTGTTTATTGGTGATTTTACTAAATTAAGTTTGTTAAAGAACCTTATGCATTAACCACAACTATTTTCTGTTAATTGGAAGACAATTAAGCTGCATGAACATCTCTTAGTTGTTAACCTCATATGTTTATGTGAACACTCTATCACATGCCTAGGAATAATGAACATGAAACTAGGATTAATTAGAGAATGGGTAAATTAATGTGTGAGCTTGTTTGAGAAACCAACAAACAAGAGGTTAATTGAAACACCAACTTGATTAACCAATTACACATCTTATTTAATCCAAATAATTGAACTAGTGAATTAATTAGTTTAAACAATTGGCCACTGCTTGAATTGATTAATTGTCTAAGGGTTAGTAGTAATGAACATGAACCTAACCACTATAATTGGTAACCAATAACAATTGATCTATCATATAAATAACCATAGGAGTGAATTGGTTGGACCTAAACAGAAACCCTTTATCAAATTTGATGAATTTGTTCTTGTCTTAGTTGTTTAGTTAATTAAGTGCTTAAGTGGTGTGTTTAAGTTTCTAGTCTTGTAAAACTAGAGAAAAACCCTTTTACTTTTATTACTTGCTTAGTTAAAATTAGTTATTAGTTTAATTTCCGTTCCCTGAGTTCGACACCCTACTTATCCAACTATACCACTAAAAGACATGTTCACTTCCTTTGTGTGCTTAATTTATCAACTAAAAGTAGGAATAAAATCACTGTATTTCACACACATCAAGTTTTTGGCGCCGTTGTCGGGGAACCGTTCCAAAATTAAGTCTAATTCCTAATTTTATCGATCCTTTGTGTGAGTTTCTCTTGCACAAAGTTACTTTTCAGTAATACAGTAAGTAGGTTAGGTTTTAGAAATTATTAGTTTCTTTTTAGAAGTCTATTAATTAGTTTTAATTTTTTTAGTTTTAAACAGGATACTCGCCGAGTGCATTCGCACCTACTCGGCGAGTACCCTGCTGTTTGCCAAACTATTTTTTTTTTGTTCTGTTTCATTTTTGTTCTTTTTACGCGTTTTTTTTCTTGTTTGTTTGCAGTTGTTTCATGACCCGTGGATCTAATACACCTCTGGTCCCTCCTCTCGAAGACTCGGAATCCGCACTAAGGAGGAACAAAGGGAAAGCCGTTGGAGAATCCGTTTCTTTAAAGAATTCGCCACTAAAGAACCTCAAGTCCGTTTTCAGCAAGAAGAAGAGCAGCAAATCAGGAGCATCCATCGCCTCTTTAGCAATCGAAGACCCGATTAAAGAAGACACTGAGTACGAGACCGAGGAAGAAGAAGAACCTGCATACGATCACGAATCTGATTTTGAAGACGATTTAGCTATCACTATGGCTAATATCGATGAAGTCCCCATGGGGGAATGGAAGAAGAGGATGTGCGATGACACTGGCCCGGGACTTGTACAGCCCGCAATTCCCGCAACTGCTACTTTTGAGCTTAAGGGTCATATCCTAGCTTTACTCAAAGAGATCCCTTTCACTGGCAAAGATCACGAAGACGCCTACAAGCACTTGGATGAAGTTAATGATGTACCTGATTATTTCAATGTTCCCAACGTGCCTCGGGAAACTCAGCTACTTCGCATGCTTCCGGTTACTTGGAAGGGTGCTGCAAAGGATTGGCTCAAGTCACTACCCCCCAGAACCATCACTACATGGGCTCAGCTGAAAGAAGAGTTCATTGATCAATTCTGCCCACCATCCAAGATATCTAAGCTCAAGAAAGCCATAGCCAACTTTGAACAACAAGCAGGAGAGTCACTATATGAAGCGTGGGAGAGGTACAAGATCTTGCTAAGGAATTGCCCACATCATGACCTCAATTGTCAGCAAGAAGTCTCCATCTTTTATGATGGAGTAAATGTTACAACAAGACAATCACTTGACTCGCAAGGTCCACTTACGAAGAAGGCACCTCCAGTGATAAAGCAGCTAATTGAAGAATTCTCTAAGCATTCTAGAGAATACCATAATCCAAGAAATGATGTAACAAGGGGGTCCGCCTATGCAGCTTCAGAAGACTTATCAGCAGTGATGGCCATGTTGAAAAACATGGATAGGAGGATGGACAAAATGGACCAAACGATACATGCTATACGGGTGGGGTGTGAAAACTGCAATGGGCCTCATCTTACTAGAGACTGCGACTTGGATGAAAATGGCAACAAGAAGGTGCAAGTATGTTACTCAAGTGGCGACCGATATGATGAAGATTGGAGAAAACCCGAGAAAGAGTGGCTCCCTTATGAAGAGTACAAGAAGGCTAAGGAGGAGAAGTACAGACAGAAAGGAAGAGGTTTTTACCAAAAGGAGGAGCCGACACAAGAAAGAAAACCAAGTTTGGAAGAGATGCTTACCAAATTTGTAGCTGCTTCAGAAAAGAGACATACCGATCATGATGCTGCAATTTAAGAAAAAAGAGCCATGCTTAGAAACCAACAAGCATATATCCACACCATAGAAACGCAGCTAGGGCAACTTGCTCAACAAATCAACCAAAGATCACCGGGCGAACTTCCGAGTAAAACCAAAAATAACCCACGAGGCGCACACATAAACGTAGTCACAACAAGAAGTGGGAAGATAATCACTCCTCTGGCCCCTATTCAGAATGAAGCACCCAAGGAATTGCAGAAAGAGGATGCAAAAACTCAAGACAAAAATCAAAATCTTCATGGAACAGAGCCTACTCGCCAAGTCCAGAATATGGACTCGACGAGTCCACTGCCAAACTCGAAAAATCAGATTCCTGAAATGCCCTTTTAGCCTCCATTGCCATATCCAGCCCGAGCTAAGATAGAAAAGCAGGAAGAGGAGTACCAGAAGTTTCTTGATCATATTAAAGCTCTTCAAATTAACATACCCTTCATCGAAGCTGTCGCACAAATGCCAAAATATGCAAAATTCCATAAGGAACTTCTCACGAATAGAAGGAAGATGGAGGAAGTGAAAAAGGTAGTTCTTAATGAGAACTGCTCAGCTGCCATGCTAAATAAGCTACCAAAGAAGAAGGGCGACCCGGGAAGCTTGACTTTGCCTTGCCAATTTGGTAACTTAGCTACCATTCATGCTTTGGCCAATTCGGGAGCAAGTGTGAATCTCATGCCGTATTCATTCTTTAAAAAGTTGGATCTCTCGGAACCAGGGCCAAGTCGTATGGCAATTCACTTAGCAAACAAGATAGTCACCTTCCCAAGAGGCATATGTGAAGACTTATTGGTCAAGGTGGACAAGTTTGTATTTACCGCAGATTTTATAATTCTAGACATGGAGGCGGTTCCTCAAGTCCCGATCATCCTTGGAAGACCTTTCCTCAACAAGGCAAGTGCTATAGTAGACATGAGAGACTCGAAGCTTACTTTACGGGTAGGAGATGATTCAATCACTTTTGGGGTTGATCAAGCTATGAAGTATGCAAGAAATATTGATGACATGGCATTCTCAATTGACCTGTTTGATGAATTAATGGAGGAATGCAATAATGAAGATCCCAACAAGTCCACAATTTTTTATGAAGAATTTGATGCTGAAAAAGATTTAATGGAGATCGAGAGGCTGCTGGAAGAAGCTGAGTATGAAGAATTGATGAAGCAATCTGACAGATCAACTTGCCGAGAAGGGCCGATCTACTCGCCGAGTCCATGCGAACAGAAAAATGGATTCGTGAATTCAGCTGCCAACTCGCCGAGTCCCTTACCTGCACTCGGCGAGTACACCATGCAGATTGAAAAAAACAGAGCTCAAAACATTGCCAGATCACTTAGAGTATGCTTTCCTTGAAGATGGTCATCAAAAGCCAGTGATAATAGCCTCTGACCTTTCCGAATCTGAAAAGGAAGAACTAGTTCAAGTTTTGAAGAAGCGAAAGCGGGCCATAGCATGGAGCACATCAAGGGAATCAACCCCTCTTATTATTCTCACAATATTAATCTGGAAGAAGGAGCAAAGTAGGTTATGCAGCACCAAAGAAGATTAAACCCAAATATGCAAGAAGTGGTCAAGCTTTTAGATGCGGGGATTATATATTCCATTTCCGACAGTCCGTGGGTGAGTCCGGTCCAAGTGGTACCCAAGAAAGGAGGGATGACGGTCATAACCAACGAGAAGAATGAGCTTATTCCGACACAAACGGTAACCGGTTGGAGAGTGTGCATCGATTATCGAAAGCTAAACGATGCCACTCGTAAAGACCATTTCCCCTTACCTTTTATTGATCAAATGTTAGAAAGATTATCGGGCCATAGTTATTATTGCTTTTTAGACGGATTTTCGGGTTATTTCCAAATACCCATAGACCCCATGGACCAAGAAAAGACCACTTTCACTTGCCCAAGTGGGACTTTTGCTTATCGACGCATGCCCTTTGGGTTATGCAATGCACCCGCGACATTTCAAAGGTGCATGACAGCCATATTCCACGATATGGTGGAAAAATTCATGGAAGTTTTTATGGACGATTTTTCTGTTTTTGGATCTTCCTTCCATGATTGTCTCACAAATCTTGACTTAATGCTTGCTAGGTGTGAAAAAACCGACTTAGTTCTTAATTGGGAGAAATGTAACTTTATGGTCAAGGAGGGTATAGTTTTAGGCCACAAGGTTTCCAAATTGGGAATTGAAGTGGATCGGGAAAAGATTGACACCATTGCCAAATTACCCCCACCAACTAATGTGAAGGGCATTAGAAGTTTTCTAGGACACGTGGGTTTTTACCGGCGTTTTATAAAAGATTTTTCTAAATTAACTAGACCTCTAACACAATTGCTTTTAAAGGATGCACCATTTTATTTTACTAAATAATGTTTAAAGGCCTTTGAATTCTTAAAGGAAAAATTGACTAATGCCCCGATCATTGTTGCTCCAAATTGGGATTTACCATTTGAAATAATGTGTGATGCTAGTGACTTTGCATTAGGAGCTGTCCTTGGTCAAAGGGTTGATAAGCACTTTCGACCCATTTATTATGCTAGTAAAACTTAAATCCGGCCCAAGAGAATTACACCACCACTGAAAAAGAATTATTAGCTGTGTTGTACGCTTTTGATAAATTCCGCCCTTATGTAGTTTTATCTAAAACAACTGTTTTTACTAACCACTCTGCTATCAAGTATTTGTTTGCCAAGCAGGATGCCAAGCCAAGATTGATACGATGGGTTCTACTTCTTCAAGAGTTTGACATAGAGATACGCGACAAAAAGGGAATGGAGAATGTAGTAGCTGACCACTTGTCAAGGCTTGAAAACCCGCAATTGCAAGAAGATAGAGTTGGAGATGACTTCCCGGACGAGTACATTATGGTGACCGTGGGAGAAGAGCCATGGTTCGCAGACATAGCTAATTACTTAGCTAGCAAATACATCCCAAAAGATCTTACCAGCCAACAGAAGAAGAAATTCTTTTCCAAAATAAAGTATTACTTTTGGGATGAGCCATACCTTTTCCGAAGCTGCGCGGATGGAATCATACGAAGATGCGTATTCAGGAATGAAAGCCTAAAAATTTTGGAGCATTGTCATAGCGGGCCCACGGGTGGACATCATGGAGCACATTACACTGCTAAGAAGATCTTTGACATTGGGTTTTACTGGACCACAATTTTTAAAGATGCAGCCCAATTTGTCAAAGAATGTGATGCATGTCAAAGAGCGGGAAACATTTCATCCCGAAATGAAATGCCACAACATAGTATTCAAGTGTGCGAAGTATTTGATGTGTGGGGGATCGATTTCATGGGACCATTTCCCATGTCCAAAGGCAACAAATACATCTTGGTGGCGGTGGATTATGTATCCAAGTGGGCAGAGGCACAAGCTTTGCCAACTAATGATGGTCGGGTGGTGGTGCACTTTTTGAAGAAGCTATTTTCAAGATTTGGAGTCCTGAAAGCTCTTATAAGTGACCAAGGCACTCATTTTGCCAATGACCAACTAGAGAAGGTGCTAAGGAAATATGGGGTAACCCATAAATTTTCTACATCCTACCATCCACAAACTAGTGGACAAACCGAAGTGACAAATAGAGCCTTAAAGAGAATCTTGGAGAGATCGGTGGGGAGCAATCGGAAAGAATGGTTGGATAAGCTAGATGATGCACTTTGGGCCTTCCGAACAGCTTTCAAAACACCTATTGGTACTACCCCATATAGGCTAGTTTATGGAAAGCAATGTCATTTACCGGTGGAGATCGAGCATAAAGCTTTCCGGGCTATAAAATTGTGCAAATTCAACATGGCGGAGCTCAAGAACAACCGGTTAATGCAAATGAATGCTCTTGAAGAACTTAGAAATGATGCCTACACTAGCTCTCTAATCTATAAAGAGAAAACCAAGAGTTGGCATGACAAGAGGATCAAGGGAAATAAAGAGTTTCATGAAGGGCAAAAGGTGTTGCTCTTTAATTCAAGGCTAAAACTTTTCTCAGGCAAACTCAAGTCAAGATGGGATGGTCCATTTCTAGTGAAGAAGGTGTTTCCACATGTTGCTATAGAGTTATTATCAAAAGATGGTACCCCTTTCAAGGTCAATGGACATAGAGTAAAAAGATATAAAGAAGGAGTCCCAAGGAATGATGACATGGAAGAAGGGCTGTTGCTGGAAGGAATAGCAGAAACGTAGCATGGAAGGAGTCCAACTAATGACTCCTTAAAAAGAAGCGCTTCCGGGAGGCAACCCGAGTTTAGAGTTTGCATTTATTTTTCCTTTATTTTCTTTTTAATTTCTTAGGATCTGTTTTATTTTCATTCTTCTTTAGAAAATATGTTCAAAATGATTGCTTGAGGGCAAGCAATGCTTAGAGTGTGGGGTGGTGGGTTAAAAATAAAAATCAAAAAATTAATTAAGTTTTTTTTCAAATTGCAAGCTTTACTCGCCGAGTATATGCGACCTACTCGGCGAGTACTTGTCTGAATTCCCAGAAAATCGCGAATATGCGGATCTACTCGGCGAGTAGAATATTTACAGAGGTAGTTTATAATTTGTAAATAAGGGTTTTCACTCATTCTAAACATTACCCACATACTCGCTGTGCGTATCTACTCTCAAGCCATTTCTTCAATCTTTGCTGAATCTTCAACTTTCAAGCGTAAAGGTATGATTTTTACACCCAATACTTGTCAAAGGTTAAAGCTTTATCACTTCTTAGCCCTTATTTTGTCTAAAATTCGGATTTGGGGGTTTCCTTAATTTCTAGGGTTTTGATTTTGCTATGAATTAGGAGGTTTTAGGCAAAATTTCTTTTGGATTTGTGTTTTATGGACTTAGTACAACAAACCCTGATGAAGAATTAGGTGTTTTGAATAACCCATACAGGTCCGGTATCGATCTGGTCCCGATGTTCATACTACTCGCCGAGTAGTTCGTGAACTCGGCGAGTAGGATGCTATACATATTTGTTTTGTTCGATTTTAATTGTTGGGTGTTGTTTGTTTGTGCTTCCTTAATGTTATTTTGTAGGACCCATGTCCAGAAGAGGTCAAACTTCACGAGAGGGAAGCCAAGGAGACATCCCGTAGCTCTCTTTTCGCCAAATCACCTCTAAATCATCTCAAGCCCGTGCCAAAAACAAATTAGAAGCTTTGAAGCAGAAAGAGATTCACTTACCTAATGCAGTGAACTGGGATTTGCTGGGGAAGGTTGGACTAGAAGAGGAATCGACGCCATATTTGGTGAAAGAATGCAATATGTGGGATTCTACCATCATATGTGATGGTTGGTTACAATTATTCAAAATTCAAGAACCGGTCTTCGCTGAATTATGTTGGGAATTCTTCGCTACCATCTCATTCCGGGGTAGTAGTGAGTATTATAATCCCAATTTAATTTCCTTTTCCCTTGGTGGGGAGCTGCGACAATGCAGCATGGCAGAGTTTTCATGGAGGATTGGCATCTATGACCAAAGTACCATGTTAAATGAAGACTTTGAAGCTTTCTTGGAGAATTGCCACAAAGATCTCCCCGAAGCAGTGGTTGCTTCCACCTGGTGGAATACTATTGCTAACCGGGTGTATATTCCATCTTCCACGCAGGAGGCCACATCCGTTCACCGATCCACCGTCTCATTCATCGTTTCGTCGCCAGCACGATTAATATGCGGAAGGATGATGACAAGGTCCCGACCCTTGACATCTTCTATCTTTGGAGCATTATTACTCCTGATGTTTTTTGCAACCTCCCCTTGACATCTTCTATCTTTGGAGCATTATTACTCTCGTTGGGATGTGGCATTAGGGCATCGGCTATCCGTCCGAAGGTCGTTTATCCATTAGTTATATATTATGTATACATATATAGACATAAAAGTTCTTTCAACCAGTTCCATACCTTTGGGTAGCAAGGGTTTCACAAACATGATCATACATTACTAGTAAGCTACCATAGGGGTAGTTTAGGAAGATACTAAAACTATTACTAGAACAAAGAATCATAAAATGAGTCAGTTCATTCATGAGTCAATACTTGCTAGATAGAGAGAGCACACATTATAGCTAGTACACATAGTACATTACTATACATGCTAGATAGAGAGAGAACACACATTACAGCTAGCACACGCAGAACATTACAGTACATATAGGCTAGACAGAGAAAGAGTACACTTTACAGTTAGCACATTTATTACATGTACATCCATGCAGTTATGTGAACCATTAAACAGGTCATGGCACTTCCTGCCATGACCATTTTTGTATCCATAATCTCCTTAATTGGGGAGCGTATGAGTTTGCGTATAGATCTATACTAGATTGACTATCCTACAACTTGCTGCTCGCTACAGTGGGACTTGCAAGTCTACAGGTGCCAAATGTCATTTCTTACGGCTTCTTACATCGTTGTTTTACTAGAGTCGGTAGCAGGATACAGGTCGATCACATGTTACTTTAAATACCTTTTGTTTTGAGGTAGTATTACGGTTGTTGGGCAGCACAAGTAGACTTAGAGACATATAGTCAAAACCGGGAAGATATAGCCTGATCAACTATATTATCCGAGGGCTGACTAGCATGTGCCTAAGTGTGGTTGTGAGGTTGCAACAAGTCTAAAAGCTTACCCACAATACCACAATGAGAACAATAGAACTTAAACTTAAAATACTATAGGAGTATTTTGCATTACTATAAGTTACTTATGTGCTAGATTCTTATACCTCTCTTCTCGCGTAGATTTAATGGCTGGATTACTCATTCCCGGAGACCCGTACTATCCCAACCACGGCAAGGCAGGATGGCTGGAAGAAGAACCAGAAGATGATTTCCTAATCCCTTTTGATGATCATGAAGCTGAAGGCTTTTCTGATGGTTCTGACTCAGAGCCAGAGTCAGCAACCTACCTCCAGCTGGTCAAAACCCAAACCCTCGTCCAACATTTCAAGGACCCACACCTCTGTGGGCTACAAACTTGAATAGATGGAGTCAGGAACAAGGTCAACCCATTCCCTACAATGGAGACAGAAGTTTCTACAACCTCACTGAGGGAGGTTCTGCTGACAGAGTCCTACCCATCGTAGTTCATAGGATTGCTCGGAACACCGACCAGGGTCGAGTAGCTATTAACCGAGTCATGGAGATTGACGCCAACTCTGGCGTTAACACTGTCCAGATTTGCCATCAAGAGTCTGCTCATGAAAGGACTCTGGTCCACAATGCAGCTCTTCGGAAGGAACTCGCTGAAACCCGAGCTGAAGTCAGAGAACTTCGAACTCAACAAGCAAGAGCTGATAGGCGCATGAGGGACATAGAACGTCTCCTGTCGGGATCAAGAACTCACTCTGGTAGTTCTCGTCGCCGATAGATTCTCATCAACTTCTCTCTTGTGGATATAACCTAGTTATGTAAAACTCTGGTCTAATTCCCTATCTTTGTAATCATAGGCCTGTTAGGTCTTGGTTAGGTTGTAATTCTGTCAAAATTTTCCCATTTTGGTTGATGTAAGGCCTCTTTCTGTTGGCCGTTTTTCCCGAACTTGTTACATCTGTAATTCCAGTAATATTGACAGGTACCTAATCTTATGGGAGTTATTATACAAATGTGATCATCTATTAGTTCTAGATCTACATTCAGTCGCATTGTTGGGCTATGAAGAGTTAGTCCATGAGTCATTCTCATCGATCCTTCCATTAAATTCTTATCAATGTTTTCATCTTCATAAACTTATAGATCAAAGATGCCGCCTCGCAGAAATCCAAGGAGAAACCTTAATAACGAAACACCGACACCACCACCTCAACCAGCTACTCCTCAGTTCGACACGATAGCCTTAAATGCTGATGTAGCTGCAACTGTGGCTACAGCCATGGCTCAATATCATTCATCCGGTTCCAATGGAGGAGGAGCCCCAGTCCTATCTACTCATGGTGAAATCCCTGTGTGCTTGAAAGAGTGCTCCTACAAGGACTTCACCAATTGCAAACCATTATCCTTCAAAGGGACTGGCGGAGTCATTGCCCTCTCGCAATGGTTCGAGAAAACCGAATCGGTTTTCGAAATTTGATCTTGTCCCAAGGAGAGCAAGGTGAATTTTGTTGCTTGCACCTTTGAAACGAGAGCTCTAACATGGTGAAACAGCCATGTTAAGTCGCTATCTCTTATAGTGGCTAATGCTATGGGCTGGGAAACTTTGAAAGACCTCATGATTGAGGAGTACTGCCCGAGGGGCGAGATTCAGAAGCTGGAGGAAGAGCTATGGAGCCTAACCATGAAGGGCTCCAATGTAGTCGCCTACACTGCCAGATTCTGTGAGCTGGTGGCCCTCTGTCCAAACATGATTCCTACAGAGGGAAAGGAAATCGAGAAATACATATGGGGGCTGGTGCCACCATACCAAGGAAATGTATTGGCATCACACCCCACTACATTTGATAGTGCCAAACGATTAGCACACTGGCTCATAGACCATGAGGTTCGTACCCTGGCCATCTCAGAGCCCGCAAGAACCGCTGATTCTAAGCGGAAGTTTCGGGATGACAAGAAGAAGGCTAAGGCTGCCAAAAAGCAGTAGGTCGTGGCAGTACATGCTACGATAGCACCTGCCGCTGCTGCTTCGATAAAGCAGTACGCTGGAAGTTTTCCTAAGTGCGACAAATGCATCTTCCGTCACGTCGGTGCCTGCCGGGAGATGCAGTGTCTGAACTGCAACGTGAAGGGGCACACTGCCTGTTTCTGTAAAGCTCCGGCGAAGCCAATCAACCAAGCCCCCGGTGCTGGAGTGGGCTAAACTTGCTACGGATGTGGCGAGGTAGGCCACTTCAAAAGAAACTGCCCGAAGGCAGGGTTTGCCGATGGAGCGGAAAGAGTTCTGGCTATAGGCCATGAGGAAGCGGTTACCGACCCCACAGTGGTCACTGGTACGTTCCTCCTCGATAACTCTTATGCATGCCTTCTATTTGATAGTGGAGCGGAGAAGAGTTTCGTGAACCAAAAATTTGCTCATTTACTTAGGCAAAAATCACGAGCACTTAATGAACCGTTCACTGTAGAAATGGCTAATGGAAAGACAGAGAGTACTAGCAGTATATTCCTAGGGTGTAACCTAACTTTAGATAGCCATTCATTTTCGATCGATCTCATGCCGGTCTCCATTAAAAGTTTTGACGTCATTATCGGCATGGATTGGTTGAGTCTTCATCGTGCCAATGTCATGTGTTACGAAAAGGTTGTTCGCCTTAATCTGCTGTCTGGCGAAACCCTAGTAGTTTATGGCGACAAACCCGACACGAACCTTCGTATCATATCGAGCATTCAAGCTCAGAAATTCTTGTGAAAGGAATGTCGTGCATTCTTTGCTCATGTGGTCGATGTGAGCCAAGAAATGAAATACATTTAAAACATTCCAGTAGTACGCGACTTTCCCGACATTTTTCCAGAAGAACTCCCAGGATTACCTCCGCAACGTCAAGTCGAGTTCCGAATCGACTTAGTTCCAGGGGCTACCCTCGTAGCCAAATCGCCCTATCGTCTGGCACCTGCAGAGATGCAAGAACTGTCCGGTCAACTTAACGAACTGCTCAGCAAGGGCTTTATAAGACCAAGCTTCTCACCATGGGGAGCTCCAGTCTTGTTCGTCAAGAAGAAAGACGGATCGTTTCATATGTGCATCGACTACAGGGAGCTCAACAAACTGACCGTCAAAAATCGTTATCCGTTGCCTCATATTGACGATTTATTTGACCAACTTCAAGGGGCGAACATCTTTTCAAAGATCGAATTGAGATCCGGATATCACCAACTACGAGTGCTAGGGGAGGATGTTCCAAAGACAACCTTCCGGACTCATTATGGGCACTACGAATTCGTAGTGATGCTGTTCGGATTAACAAACGCACCCGCTGTATTCATGGACTTAATGAATAGGGTGTGTCGTCCTTACTTGGATCAGTTCGTCAATGTCTTCATCGATGACATACTTATCTACTCTCGAAGTAAGGAGGAGAATAGTCAACATCTGCGTCAAGTCCTCGAAACATCACGTTCGGAGAAGCTCTATGCGAAGTTCTCGAAATGCGAATTTTGGATTCGAAGAGTCGAATTCCTAGGGAACGTGGTTAGCAAAGAGGGAATACACGTGGACCCTTCCAAAATCAAAGCCATTGAGAACTGGTCAGCACCGAAGACGCCTACGGAAATTCGTCAATTTCTAGGCCTCGCTGGCTACTATCGCAGGTTCATTCAGAACTTCTCCCGCATTGCGAAACCTCTTACAACACTGACCTAGATGGGCGTGGCCTTTAACTGGGAAGAGAAGCAGGAGAAAGAGTTTCAAACTCTGAAAGGAGCCATGTGCACCGCACCAATACTATCCCTTCCCGAAGGAATAGAAGACTTTGTTGTCTATTGTGATGCGTCGAATTAAGGACTCAGATTTGTTCTGATGCAGTGAGGTAAGGTCATCGCCTATGTCTCGAGACAGCTAAAGACACATGAGGTCAATTACACGACTCACGATCTTGAACTGGGAGCAGTTGTGTTAGCTTTGAAGATCTGGAGACATGATTTGTATGGAACGAAGAGCACTATATTTACGGACCACAAAAGCCTACAACACATATTCGACCAGAAGGAGCTCAACATGAGACAACGATGGTGGGTCGAGCTACTCAGTGATTACGAATGCGAAATTCGTTATCATCCGGGTAAAGCCAACATAGTAGTTGGCACCCTAAGTCAGAAGGAATATTCTGGTCGTAGAGTCAAATCATTGACTATGACTATCCATTCACACTTGTCCACACAAATTAAGGCGACTCAGCTAGACGCTTTGAAGCCTGAAAATGTGGCGGGTGAATCCCTGAGAGGGATGGATAAGAACTTGGAGGTTAAGGGTGGCGGAGCTTATTATTTCATGGACCGGATTTGGACCCCGAAACTCGATGGTTTCAGAGACTTGGTCATGAAGGAGGCGCACAACACTCGTTATTCCGTGCACCCGGGATCAGATAAGATGTATTTGGATCTTAAAAAGTTATACTGGTGGCCTAACATGAAAGCAGAGATTGGTACCTTCGTGAGTAAATGCCTTACTTGCGCAAAGGTCAAGGTCGAATACCAGAAACCCTCCGGTCTATTACAACAGCCTGAGATACCGGAATGGAAGTGGGAGCGGATAACTATGGATTTCATAACCAAGTTGCCCAAGACAACAAGTGGACTTGATACCATATGGGTCATAGTCGATAGACTGACCAAGTCTGCACACTTCCTGCCGATCAAAGAAACAGACAAGATGGAGAAGCTTACTGTTGGATTAATGTCTAAGTCCATAACTATAATTGGTAAGACTTGACCCGACCCGGCATGGTCCATTTGGGTTGCATGGCATCATGCACTTGGATAGACTAAATGAGAGAAATAAGACACTCATAGTTATTAATATATTATAAGTTCTAGTATATTAATAATAAGAATAATGAGATTATTTAATTAGTATTGATCAAGAATTAATCTAGGATTAATTAAGTGATCAAAAGAAGACTAATTAAATATATGGGTTGATTGTGTAAATCATCCATACTTGTATAGTGGGCTAAGCTCCATGGATACTCAAGTTGGGCTAAACCCCATATGATGGTCCATGGATGCTCCATGGTGTATTTGAACCCATGGATCCAAGGAAATGGAAAGTCATGACAATTAGGGTTTACCCTAATTGTAACACTATATAAAGATCACATTCTTGGGAAAAATCGGTCACTAGAGAGAGTAAGAAAGGGCTAGCCGATTTCCATGAAGTGTAGAATTCTCTCAAGTCATTCCATTTGTATTTGATGTTGTGTGATTCCATTTGAGGCTTCCACACTATTGGGGCTAAGCTCTTAAAGCTTGAAGACATCAAGCTACATCAAAAGGTATGTATTCTATCTTGTTACATTCATTGATTTGTATGCTAGATTAGGATAATACCTTGGAAGTTCTTATTTGCATGTATAATAGAGAAAACATAGATCCAAGGTATTTAGGGTTGCATGTACACTTAGGAGTGTTAGAATGCTCAAAACCCAACAGTGGTATCAGAGCCTAGGCTTGTTTTCTTGTTATACCTGCAATAGAAGCTAAAAAAATCGAGTTTTGTTGCTGTCTGCCTAGTAGACTCGCCGAGTCCATGAATGGACTCGCCGAGTCCAAGGCAAAATGCATCCAACTCGCCGAGTTGGTTGATGCCACTCGCCAAGTAGGAGCCCCAGACAGCATATTTTCGAGTTTTTTGGCTAGAAATGGACTAGGAACATTACCCTAAGTTGTTTTTGAACTTATAAACTTGTTTTTGATGTGGTAATGTTCATGCTAATCCATTTTCAAAGATAATTGTCAATAGATTCATGTTTTGTATTAGTTTAAGGTTTAGACTAATTACATGAAAAAGTTTGATTTGAATTATCTTGTTCTTATGAGTTGCTTAGATTAATAGAAAAGTTAATTGAAATAGTTGTTTTCAATCCATTTTAATCTAAGAGTTGAGTATAAAATGTGTTTGTGTAACTTATCCTCAAGTTACATGAAGAGTCACATTAAAGACTCATAAAACTCATAAAAGTTGGCAATGGTTACAAAATGAAGAGTCTTGTGTCATTGAATAATTTTTTATGACTCCATAACTTGTCCTCAAGTTATGGAAGTTCAAGAGTCACTTCATTAAAGAAAAAAATATGTAACCATAATTAAATCCATAAGTTATAAAATAAAGAAAAAGTTAGTTCTTTTATTAGTTTAAAGTCTTCCATAACTTGTCCTCAAGTTATGGAACTTGAAGAGTTTTTGGATTAAAACTACTTTAAACACATAAGTTATGGAATTAATTAGTTTTGAATAGTTTCAAAACTTGCCCTCAAGTTTTGGAATTTGAAAAGTTTTCCTTATGAATACTTTAATTCCAAGTTAGCCCTTAGAATTTTAAAAGTTAAAATTCAACCCTTATACTTTATAATATTATAAGTTAATAATATATATATATATATATATATATATATATATATATATATATATATATATGTATAAGAGTAAAGTCAGTCTTACCGCTAGTACACCTCATTCACGAAGCCGGTCTATAAGGTGGGTATAAGGTTGCTGCCTATAAAATGGCAACTTAATGGGTGTCCACTCTCACCTACCGCTTGCTTGACTGGTGGAGGGTCGTTAGCCGAACGGGTTTGACAGGACTAGAATTCTCCCTTCATTAAAAGTATTAATGATAATACTAAGTAACTAAACTCTTAATAATACCCAATCTTAGTTACTTAGGAAAAATGTGAATAAGGTGCTAACCCATGAAATTACACTTTACACTTTGTCTAAGTCGTTAGTGGAGCGTGTGTGGTTAATCGGCACACTAACTTGGACTTAACAAGGTAGGTAAAGGGTGACTTAATATTTATCATAGTATCGATGGAGCGTGTGTGGTTAACCGGCACATCGATTGAGGGGTAATTTATTAAGGGTACCAAGTGATTTGCATGGTTACTTCACACCTTGTTTTGTGATCCTCGGCATCCCAGTCACAAAACCTGAAGGGCACACTCGAGATTGAAACATGCCTTTGAACAGTTCAATGAATCTCAAAGATCTAGGAGTTTCAAAACCAATTAAAACCTAATAATACATTTTGTTTATCTTGGTGGAAATTGGTGAATCGTCATTCACCTACCTTCAAATATTTTATAGCTTGGATTACGGCATACCTCTTCTAAGTTATAAAATAGTTTGTTGGGTCCTAGCCTTAATATTTCATATTGGGTGTCATATTAAGGACTTTAAAATCAACTATCTTGAATATCTCCCAAAAGATGTCTGGTATAGACACCTATGATCTTCCCAAATCTCTTGAAACAAGGTTTCCTAATGAAGATGATGTCCCATGGAAATCATACTTCATTCACCTCCTCCAATTATTCTCCCTAACCCACAAGTTCTTGAAAAAGTTTAAGGTCACTCAAGCCCTATTGGCAAGGCAAGGTCAAGGTGTGGTCACATCTTGGAGATGTAGTCACATATTGACAAGCCGGGAGAGTTGGGTGTCAAAGTCTTGAGAAAGTTGGTGGTTCAATCACTTTCTAAGTCACATAGTGTGTTCTTTTGGAACACCTATGAAACAGACTATGACAAGACCCTTAATGATCTTATCTATTTGTTAAGATCAACTTCCTAAAACTTTATGGACATTGACAATGATGACATTGGATATCTAGTAAAGCTCTCTCATCCCGGTGGAAAGGGATCAGCCATAGTCAACTCGGTTGACCAAATGGTAAAGAGAAAAGCTAAGTCTGTGATAGTCTCGTGTACCATTATCAAAGGGTTCATATGTTTATATTGCCAAAGGAAGGGGCATTGGTCACGAAGCTGCCAAATTTACCTAAGGATGTTAAAGTCAATAAGTTTGACTCTACTTCAGGTAAAGTCCACTATCTAACTCTGTTAAGTTTCTATTCTGAGATTCTTGATACTTGATGTGACTGGGTCACATGGTGATGTTTTAAGAATCAAAGAAAAAGTGGAGAAACTTAAAGAAAGAATATGTTGAATCTGATCGCATAGATGGATTTATATCGCATAGTTTGAAGATCGGATTCTTGAGCTACTTCTTAAGAGTTATGAGATGTTGCTTAGGAATAGATAACAACAAAGTTTTCATATGCTTTTGCACTGTAAGGATAAGTTTTTTCGCAAAGTTTTAATATAAAAGGAAATTTTTTGATTTTATTTATTTTAAAATATCCTTACAATGGCATTTAAGGAAAAATTGTTGCTTATATGATTCCGTTAATAGCAAGAGTGGAAATATGAAATTGATTCTTTCATTTGTGGTAATGTCTAAATTTACCAAATAAGGAAAGATTCTCATCACCCAAGTTTCAATTGGACCGGAACTTGGAATACTGCAAGTTGTATAGCATGATGAATGAGAACCTTCAAGTATTGGAAAATTAAGACTAATTACTCGTTCACATGGATGTGTGAGTCAACTAAAGGACTAAGGGATCGAGTACACATTCTTGTGCACTGATTAAGTCCACCACAAAAGTTTGATAAGACTATTCGTCATAGTTTACTAAAGCTCAGTAAATATGATTATACTTACAAGCTTAAGTGTAACTCTGAGACATTGGAAAAGGTTCCAATGTATGGCAAAGCGAATAAGAAGAATTAAATTAGGCAGAAGGATAAAAGTTTCTCAAATCTGAAAATATGGGAGAGTACTTTAGTATCAGTTTTGTGATCATCTTAATGATTAAGAAACCATAGCACAATTAGTTCTCTAAGGAAATCTTAGTGCATTCTTATGACTAAGAAGAGGAACTTGAATTGTTGAAGTGGTTAAATCAAGAAGATGAGTCATACTTCGTTCCAATACAAGTCTTAGAGTCATACTCCAAGATTGTAACTTGAGTGACATGTCTCAAAAGAAGGTTAAAAACACTTGTCAAATGTAAGAGTAAAAGTTTTCTACTCTTGTACATTTGAAGTTGGTAAGTTGTGATGTTTTGGATAAAACAAAGACCAACTTAGGCCAAATGTGTGAAGTGTTTGTCTTGATTAGAATCCACACTGTCTCTTGGATGTTTGACAAGGGAGTCTTATAGGTCAAGAGGACAGTGGGAGTCTTAAAGGTCTTGAAAGTCTCAAGAACTAATCAAGAACAAAACCTGAAGGTCTTCCCTAGCACACGACTTGAGGTTTATAACCTATCGTGTTGACATATCTGTGCCCATTCCAGTTAAAGTTGGCTTTGCATATGAGTTCTTAGAGTTCTCAATTGGTTGCACAACTACTTGGAAGCAATGGCAGGCCCTTGAGCTGCCAGGTGGCAAGAAATTAAGATTGAGTTCAATCCATATGGTTTTGGATTTGTCATTATCTTTGTCTTGTGATTATGGTTTTGACAAATTCATATGGGTAGGAACTCATACACCATATAAATCTAAGTGTCATAAGGTTTCTCTCCGATTCATGAAAATGATGGTGAGGAAACGCTTTCACTAAGTAGATTTTACGTAGATATCAATTGTGTTATTTGCATTTTCAAAAGTAGTTAGTGGAGCGCGTGTGGTTAACCGGCACACTAACATGGACTTGTGAGAAATGGCAAATGCCTAAGAAATTGAGACTATGATTACGGTATCCCTTTTCATGGTTCTTGAAATTGCTTAGACACACAGGTGAGTTATCTACGGAAAGGGTGTATGAATCTAAATTTCAGACTGTCCAGCTGATTTTTGAGTACATGTCAAACCTAGTGGGAGCATAAGTGTTATGCTAATAATCATCATGTTAGTGGGAGCATGATAATTATGATAAGTATTGCAAGTTAGCAATGTTAATTATAGAAAACAAAAGTTTCAATTGGGAAAAAGTTGTTTTGCTATAATTAAGGGAGAGGAAATTATACTTCATCTCAAATCTATAAGCTTAGATCGTGAGGTTTTAATCATTTAGTCAAGGATATATATATGAATTTCATGTTGGAATGGCTCAACATAAGGAAATTCTGTATATGGGTCCATTATTTGCGTTCTAAAATTCGATTATGATTACAACATCCCTTTTCATAATCTGAATTATGAGAACTTGGCAAATTGAAATGGAAATGTTATAGCAAAAGACTGGTTTAGTCTTTATGTGAGACATCATGAATCGATTCCCATATGCTTCGTATATAGGATCGATTACATGTTCTATATTCATCCTTTCTAAAATTTTCCAAATGCCTGGGGCATTAAGAAGGGAAAAGGTTTAGAACTGGATATGACTAAAAGGATTAAACAATTGTCGAGGACAATCTAAGGTTTACCAAAGATTGGTTACTCAAGGACAATTGGAAGTATAGTGATAATTCTGGAAGGACCATATTGACATAGTCTATAAGGAGGCAACTCTTGTTCAGAAGTGATAGTCAAAATGGAATCTGGAAATGTTTCAAAGTTAGAATTTTCAATCTATGTAAGATTAAGGAAACTTAATGCAAGAAGAATATTTCCAAGGAGTTGATCTCCTTTGGAATACTCTGTAATGATTGTTGCCAAGTCTTTGTGAGTTTGTGCATAATCGTTACAAGAGTATCAATGCATATAAGTTTAGAATCTAACAGATTTCAGTAAATGGCATGAATTTGGAATTCTTGCATTTGCAGTAAGGATTTGGGAGTGTGAAAAGAGAATCATTGAAGTTATGTTCAATTGATCTAGTTCACAAAGTTGGTGTGTGGCATGACTAGTGTTTAAGAAAACATAGTGTACATGCTTGGAGCATGGGACAACTATTGTTTTAAATTCAAGAATAAAGTTGATAGCTGAAACAATATACAATGAATAATGTGTAATCATATGGTGATAAATAAAAGGTGTTTTATTTATGTTCAAAGGGTTGATACCATATTGGATTCAATTATTATTGTGTTTCATTTTGCATGTTTTGACTTCCCGAATAAACTGGGTTATTCTTCCGGAATGACTAAGTTATTCAAACCATCCACAGTCGGTCATATGTTGGAAGTAGATATGAATTAAGACTGTCATGGGTTGGCTTGTAGAGGTCTAAGGTGTTGGACAAGGGCTACAACACTCATGAGTGCTCATAAGTTCTGAGTATTGGATTCAACCCGCGCTCATTAGAATCACTTCATGGATTTTATCACGAGTGATCATGAGACGATAATATCTTATATTCTTCAAACCTAGAGATATGAGTTGTTACTATGAGTTGATAGTACATTGATTGCACGAAAACGCATACGGTAACTCGGTGTTATAAAACGTGCCTTTGTGTATGATTCAACAAGTAGTAGAACAAGCCATATGAGTCGAAGTTTATCCGTTCCTTTTACCTTCGGGATAAAAGCAATATCTGTGGGCCCCTCGATGATTTGATGATGACAAATGGAAGTGCTCGGCCGGGCCAGGACTGATTTGATTTGTTCAATTAGTCAGTCTTCATAAATCGCAAATCGGGAAACAACAAATGGACAGAGATAATGATTATAATCCATGTCTCAATCCATATGATATCTAGAATGGAGGAATATATGATCCCTTATCTAATGGACAAGTCATTGACAAAGGTCAGAGTTCATCGACAAGGTCAGAGTTTGACAGAAGCTTTTGAGAGCTACGATTGCCAATTGGTTCCTGAAGTCATACGCAATAATAGTTTTAGACTTATCCAAGTGGGAGACTGTTGGATTAATGTCTAAGTCCATAACTATAATTGGTAAGCCTTGACCCGACCCGGCATGGTCCATTTGGGTTGCATGGCATCATGCACTTGGATAGACTAAATGAGAGAAATAAGACACTCATAGTTATTAATATATTATAAGTTCTAGTATATTAATAATAAGAATAATGAGATTATTTAATTAGTATTGATCAAGAATTAATCTAGGATTAATTAAGTGATCAAAAGAAGACTAATTAAATATATGGGTTGATTGTGTAAATCATCCATACTTGTATAGTGGGCTAAGCTCCATGGATAATCAAGTTGGGCTAAACCCCATAGGATGGTCCATGGATGCTCCATGGTGTATTTGAACCCATGGATCCAAGGAAATGGAAAGTCATGACAATTAGGGTTTACCCTAATTGTAACACTATATAAAGATCACATTCTTGGGAAAAATCGGTCACTAGAGAGAGTAAGAAAGGGCTAGCCGATTTCCATGAAGTGTAGAATTCTCTCAAGTCATTCCATTTGTATTTGATGTTGTGTGATTCCATTTGAGGCTTCCACACTATTGGGGCTAAGCTCTTAAAGCTTGAAGACATCAAGCTACATCAAAAGGTATGTATTCTATCTTGTTACATTCATTGATTTGTATGCTAGATTAGGATAATACCTTGGAAGTTCTTATTTGCATGTATAATAGAGAAAACATAGATCCAAGGTATTTAGGGTTGCATGTACACTTAGGAGTGTTAGAATGCTCAAAACCCAACACTTACAAGGACTTACATTAGGGAGATTGAACGACTGCATGGTGTTCCCTTATCCATTATCACGGACAGAGATAGTAGATTCACTTCAAGGTTCTGGCAGTCGTTACAAAGTTCCTTAGGAACTAGGATGGACATGAGTACATCCTACCATCCACAGACCTACGGGCAAAGTGAGAAAACTATCCAAACCTTGGAAGATATGTTGCGAGCCTGTGTGATCGACTTTGGGAAAGAATGGGATACTCATTTACCCCTTGTCGAATTTTCCTACAACAACAATTATCACACGAGCATAAAGGTTGCTCCATTCGAGGCCTTCTATGGCCGAAAGTGCAAATCCCCTCAGTGCTTGGCTGAGGTGGGTGATACCCAGTTATGTCACACCCCCAAAACCGATGAACGGCAGAAACTTTCTGGGGTGGAGAACGTCATGTACAGTATCATAACAATGAAAAATAGTAAACAAGCAACAGCATCATCCATTGCATTAATAATATAATTTCATACAAGTGTGTTCTGTCAATTTTTATAAACACCAAAATAATATACATCAAAATGAAAGAGGAGTCTTGAGCTAGCTCCTTCTTCTCAAAAGCCTGGCACCTGTACCTGTCTATTGGTGACCTGAGAATACAAGTTATTTTGAAAGCGAGCATCAACTTAAAGCTGGTGAGATCATAAGTATATTAATGTCTGACTTTGTATGAAAACGTTTGTAAAATGTTTCTGTAAGATGCTTTGTACAATGTTTTGTATAATGTTTGAACTCTCCTAGAAAACCCTATGTTTCCTACTAACTGTAGCCTTCTACCAAGGCATCTAGTGTTTGTGTGTATGTCTCTTGTTAGAGTGTGTGTTTTCCCAATTCTGGCTATCATTAACAAAAATATAGTTTCTACATTTCCGTGCATCGTGTGAATATTCACGAAGTGAATGTAAAGGGGAAAATATTATCGTACCGTAGTATTTGTAATAAGTGACTACCGTGGTACTAACTACCTTAAAACAAAAGGTGTTCCAAGTAACATGTGATCGACCTGTATCCTGCTACCGACTCTAGTAAAACGACGATGTAAGACGCCATAAGAAATGACATTTGGCACCCGTACACTTGCAAGTCCCACTGTAGCGAGCAGCAAGGTGTAGGATAGTCAATCCAATATACATCTATACGCAAACTCAAACGCTCCCCAATTAAGGAGATTCAGGATACAAGAGCGGTCGTGGCAGGAAGTGCCATGACCCGCTCAACGGTTCACATAACTGCATGAATGTATATGTAATGAATGTGCTAACTGAAAGTGTAATCTTTCTCGGTCTAGCCTGTATGTACTTGAAATGTTCTGCGTGTGCTAGCTGTGATGTATGTTCTCTCTATCTAGCATGTATAGTAATGTACTGTGCGTACTAGCTGTAATGTACTGTATGTATTACTTGTACTGACTCATGAATGAACTGACTCATTGTATGTTTCATTGTTCTAGTGATAGTAATAGTATCCTCATGTGCTACCCCTATGGTAACTTACTAGTGATGTAACTGGTACGTATGAACATGGAAGTATACCCTTGCTACCCAAGGGTACCGAATGAACTGGAAGGACCTTTATGACTATATATGTACACATGACATATAACTAATATTTAAACGACCTTCAGACGGGTACCCGATATCCCACCAGACCACATCTCAAGCGCTAAAAGGAAATAGGGCGGGCAGGCCTTCCTAAGCTTTTTAAACATTGCTTATATAACTATACATACCTAGACATACAATTGGTAATAAGTATAACAGAGTTTAAGTAAATGTACTTGATAAGTATAAGAACTTGTAAAACAGTTTGAAGGAAAACAGTTTGATAAACAATTTGAACAATAAGGAAATCACTAGTTTTGTAGTTATTAATCACATGTGATTGATGTAATAACTATAAGTATTTGAATTGTATCCCCCCCCCATAAAAGCATTTAAAAACATTTAAACCATTGATTAAGGGGTATGAACTCACCTGTAGTGAGTGGTTCTGATGAAATGTTGGATCAGTTGCTAAGTGCCAAGTGGCGACTTGAGTACACACGCAAATCCTATTTACCATATATTGATACATATATGAATATAATTAGTGTTAAGATCAACTAATTAATGAATTGGGACAAACTTAGGGACTAGTAAACACTTATATTGAAGTGTTACAACCATATATGATTGTACGAAGGGTTATAAGCCTATACAAGTGAGTGTATGGCCAAAATACACACTATATGTGTGTGTGCGGCCAGGAGTGCGGCCAGGTGTGCTGCCAGCACGTGTGTGCGGCCAGAAGGCGTGTGCTGCCAGAACACATGGTGTTCTTGGTGTTCTTGGTGAAAGATGTTACCTTTACGGATGATACTTGAGAGAATTTTCGGGTCCTTGCTTTGTAGAAGTGTAAGAAATTATCAAAATGACCAAGGATAGTATATATAGGAGGGTGTGTGCGGCTGGAGGGGTGTGTGGTTGGCTGGCTGCACACTCTAGTGTGCGGCCGCACACACCTGGTTTGGTGTGTTTGGCCCGAATTTTCGATGCTACTCCCAATCTAACCCATCCTCCGACACGTATCTCAATTATACTAATATTTAAGCACTCTTTTAGACCCAAAACTTCATTATAAAATAACAAAATGAAGCTAACTTTGATAAAAATGAAGAATGTAAGCTAGAAATTTCGGGTTGTCACATCATCCCCTCCTTAGAAAGAATTTCGTCCCGAAATTAAGCAATTAAGTAATTACAAGTAACTAAGTAAAAAGATGAGGGTATTTCAGTTTCATCTGATCCTCTCGTTCCCAAGTGAATTCAGGTCCTCGCTTGGCGTTCCAGTGAACCTTCACTATCGGGATACAGCTTTGTTTCGTTTGCTTGACCTCTCAGTCCATGATCTCTACTGGTTCTTCCACGAAGTTGAGGCTCTCATTTATCTCGATCTCGTCGAGTGGGATTACAAGAGTCTCGTCGGACAGACACTTTTTCAGGTTAGATACGTGGAAGGTAGAATGTACGTTACTAAGTTCGCTCGGTAGATAGAGTTTGTAAGCTACTGGGCCGATTCTGGCAAGAATCTCGAAAGGCCCAATGTACCTTGGATTTAGCTTTCCATGCTTTCCGAAGTGTATCAAGCCCTTCCAGGGTGAGACCTTCAATAAAACACGGTCGCCCACCTGGAATTCCAACGGTTTTCTACATTTATCAGCGTAGCTTTTTTGTCGATCTCTGGAGGCTTTCAATCGCTCACGGATCTGAACGATCTTCTCTGTCGTTTCCCGTATGATCTCTGGACCGGTGAGAGTGCTTTCAGGATCTCGTCCTTTAGCTAACTGGGTATCACCCACCTCAGCCCAGCACAGAGGGGATCTGCACTTGCGGCCATAGAGGGCCTCGAATGGAGCAGCCTTTATGCTTGTGTGATAACTGTTGTTGTAGGAAAATTCGACAAGCGGTAAATGAGTATCCCATGCCTTCCCAAAGTTGATCACACAGGCTCGCAACATATCTTCCAAGGTTTGAATAGTCCTCTCACTTTGTCCGCCTGTTTGCGGATGGTAGGCTGTACTCATGTGCAGCCTAGTTCCTAGGGAACTCTGTAGCGACTGCCAGAACCTAGAAGTGAACCTACTATCTCTATCCGAGATAATGGATATGGGAACACCGTGTAGTCGTACTATCTCCTTAATGTAAGTTCTTGTAAGTTTCTCCATATTGTCTGTTTCCTTGATAGGTAGGAAGTGCGCGGACTTGGTCAATCCGTCGACGATGACCCATATGGTATCAAGTCCACCCGTTGTCTTGGGCAACTTGGTAATGAAATCCATAGTGATTCGCTCCCACTGCCATTCCGGGATCTCAGGCTGTTGAAGGAGGCCTGAGGGTTTCTGGTACTCGACCTTGACCTTTGCGCAAGTGAGGCATTTACTCAGGAAGGTAGCAATCTCTGCTTACATGTTAGGCCACCAGTATAACTTTTTGAGATCTAGATACATCTTATCTGATCCTGGGTGCATGGAATAACGAGTGTTGTGCGCCTCATTCATGACTAAGTCTCTGAAACCACCAAGTTTCTGGGTCCAGATCCGATTCATGAGATAATAAGCTCCGCCACCCTTGACTTCCAAGTTCTTATCCATCCATTGCAGGGATTCACTGGTCACATTTTCAGGTTTCAAAGCATCGAGCTGAGCCGTCTGTATTTGTGTGGATAAGTGTGAATGGATAGTTATAGTCAATGATTTGACTCGACGACTAGAATATTCCTTCCGACTCAGGGCGTCAGCTACTACATTGGCTTTACTCAGTTGATAACGAATTTCGCATTCGTAATCACTGAGTAGCTCGACCCACCGTCGTTGTCTCATGTTGAGCTCCTTCTGGTCGAATATGTGTTGTAAGCTCTTGTGGTCCGTAAAGATAGTGCTTTTCGTTCCGTACAAGTAATGTCTCCAGATCTTCAGAGCAAACACAACTACTCCTAATTCAAGATCGTGGGTTGTGTAATTGACTTCATGTGTCTTTAGATGTCTCGAGGCATAGGCGATGACCTTACCTCGCTGCATCAGAACACATCCGAGTCCCTGATTTGACGCATCGCAATAGACCACGAAGTCTTCTATTCCTTCGGGAAGGGATAGTATTGGTGCGGTGCACAAGGCTCGTTTGAGCGTTTGGAACGCTCTCTCCTATTTCTCTTCCCAGTCAATGGCCACGCTCTTCTGGGTCAGTGTTGTAAGAGGCTTCGCTATGCGGGAGAAGTTCTGAATAAACCTGCGATAGTAGCCAGCGAGGCCTAGAAATTGACGAATTTCTGTAGGCGTCTTCGTTGCTGACCAGTTGTCAATGGCCTTGATTTTGGAAGGGTCAACGTGTATACCCTCTTTGCTAACCACATGCCCTAAGAATTCGACTCGCCGAATCCAAAATTCACATTTCGAGAACTTCGCATAGAGCTTCTCCGAACGTAATGTTTCGAGGACTTGTCGCAGATGTTGAATATGCTCCTCCTTACTTCGAGAGTAGATAAGTATGTCATTGATGAAGACGATGACGAACTGATCCAAGTAAGGACGACACGCCCTATTCATTAAGTCCATGAATACAGCGGGTGCGTTCGTCAATCCGAACGGCATCACTACGAATTCGTAGTGCCCATAACGAGTTCGGAAGGCTGTCTTTGGAACATCCTCCCCTAGCACTCGTAGTTGGTGATATCCGGATCTCAAGTCGATTTTTGAAAAGAAGTTCGCCCCTTGAAGTTGTTCAAACAAATCTTCGATCTGAGGCAAAGGATAACGATTTTTGACAGTCAGCTTGTTGAGCTCCCTGTAGTCGATGCGCATACGAAACAATCCGTCTTTCTTCTTGACGAACAAGACTGGAGCTCCCCAGGGTGAGAAGCTTGGTCTTATAAAGCCCTTGTTGAGCAGTTCGTTAAGTTGACCGGACAGTTCTTGCATCTCTGCAGGTGCTAGACGGTAGGGTGATCTGGCTACTGGAGTAGCCCCTGGACCTACGTCGATTCGGAACTCGACTTGACGTTGCGGAGGTAATCCTGGGAGTTCTTCTGGAAATATGTTGGGAAATTTGCGTACTATTGGAATTTTCTGAATGTCCTTCGTTTCTTGGCTCACATCGACCACGTGAGCAAGGAATGCACGACATTCCTTTCGCAAGAATTTCTAAGCCTGGATGCTCGAGATGATACGAAGGTTCATGTCGGTTTTGTCACCATAGACTACTAAGGTTTTGCCAGACAGTAGATTAAGGCGAACAACTTTTTCGTAACACATGATATCGGCACGATGGAGACTCAACCAATCCATGTCGATAATGACGTCAAAAATTTTAATTGAGACTGGCATAAGATCGATAGAAAATGAATGGTTATCTAAAGTTAGGGTACACCCTACGAATATACTGCTAGTGCTCTCTGTCTTCCCATTAGCCATTTCTACAGTGAACGGTTCATTAAGTGCTCGTGATTTTTGCCTAAGTAAATGAGCAAATTTTTTTGGTTCACGAAACTCCTCTCCGCTCCACTATCAAATAGAATGCATGCATAAGAGTTATCGAGGAGGAACGTACCAGTGACCAATGTAGGGTCGGCAACTGCTTCCTCATGACCTATGGCCAGAACTCTTGCCGCTCCACCGGCAAACCCTACCTTCGAGCAGTTTCTTTTGAAGTGGCCTACTTCGCCACATCCGTAGCAAGTTTGGCCCGCTCCAGCACCGGGGGCTTGATTTATTGGCTTCGCCGGAGCTTTACAGAAACGGGCTGTGTGCCCCTTCCCGTTGCAGTTCAGACACTACATCTCCCGGCATGCGCCCACGTGATGGAACTTGCACTTGTTGCACTTAGGCAAACTTCCAGCATACTGCTTCACCGAAGCAGCATCGGCAGGTGCTATCATTGCATGTACTGCCACGACCTGCTGCTTTTTGGAAGCCTTAGCCTTCTTCTTGTCATCCCAGAACTTCCGCTTGGAATCAGCGGTTCTTGTAGGTTCTGAGATGGCCAATGTAGTTGTTGCGGCCGGGGTACGAATCCCGTGATCTATTAGCCGCTGTGCCAATCACTTGGCACTATCAAATGTAGTGGGGTGTGATGCCAAAACATTTCCCTGGTATGGGGGCATCAGTCCCCATATGTATCTCTCGATCTTCTTTCCCTCTGAAGGAATCATGTTGGGACAGAGGGCCACCAGTTCACAGAACCTGGCGGTGTAGGCGACTAAATTGGAGCCCTTCATGGTTAGGCCCCACAGTTCTTCCTCCAGCTTTTGGATCTCGCCCCTCGGGTAGTATTCCTCAATCATGAGGTCTTTCAAAGTTTCCCAGCCCATAGCATTAGCCCCTATAAGAGATAGTGACTTAACATGGCCGTTCCACCATGTTAGGGCCTTGGTTTCAAAGGTGCAAGCAACAAACTTGACCTTGCTCTCCTCTGAACAAGAGTAAATTTTGAAAACCGATTCAGTTTTCTCAAACCATTGCGAGAGGGAAATGACTCCGTCAGTCCCCTTGAAGGACAATGGCTTGCAGTTCGTGAAGTACTTATAGGAGCACTCTCTCGAGCGCACAGGAGCTTCAACCTGTATAGACTGAACAGGGGTTCCTCCTCCAGTGGAACCAGATGAATGATACTGAGCCATGGTTGTAGCCACAGCCACAGCTACGACAACATTTAGGGCTGTCGTGTCGAATTGAGGAGTAGGTGGTTGAGGAGGTGGTATCGGTGTTTCGTTATTATGGTTTCTTCTTGGGTTTCTGCGAGGCGGCATCTTTGATCTATAGTTTAAGAAGATGAAAACATTGATAAGAAATTAATGGAAGAATTGATGTGAATGACTCATGGATCAACTCTTCATAGCCCAACAATACGATTGAATAATATAATTGAATAAAGATGGAAGCATTTGGATAATAATTTCCATTAGATTAGATATATGTCAAAGTTACTGGGATTACCAATGTAATAAGTTCGGGAAAAGTGACCTAGAAGTAGATCTTACATTAACCAATATGGAAAATTTTGACAGAACTACGACCTAATCAAGACCTAATAGGTCTAAGATTTACAAGGATAGGAAATTAAACTACGGTTGTTAGTACAACTAGGTTATATCCAAAAGAGAAGTTGGTGAGAATCTATCGGCGACGAGAACCACCAGAGTGAGTCCTGGATTTCGACAGAAGGCGTTCAATGTCCCTCATACGCCTATCAGACCTAACTTGCTGAGCTCGAAGTTCCCTGACTTCAGCTCGGGTTTCAGCGAGCTCCCTCTGAAGCATTGCATTGCTGACCTGAGCCCTTTCCTGAGCAAACTCTAGTTGGCAAATGTGGACAGTGTTAACACCAGTGTTGGCATCAATCTCCAAGATCCGATTGATAGATGATTGACCCAGTATCATGTTCCGAGACATCCTACTAACCATGATGGGTAGGACTTTGTCAGAAGAACCTCCATCAGTGAGGTTGTAGAAACTTTTGTCTCCATTGTAGGGAATGGGTTGACCCTGTTCATGGCTCCAGGTATTCAAGTTTGTTGCCCATAGAGGTGTGGGTCCTTGAAATGTTGGACGAGGGTTTGGGTTTTGATCAGCTGGAGGTAGGTTGTTGACTTCTGGCTTTGAGTCAGAACCATCAGAAAAGCCTTCAGCTTCATGATCATCCAAAGGGATTAGGAAATCATCTTCTAGTTCTTCTTCCAGCCATCCTGCCTTGCCGTGGTTGGGATAGTACGGGTCTCCGGGAATGAGGAATCCAGCCATTAAATCTATGCGAGAAGAGAGGTATAAGAATCTAGCACATAAGTAACTTATAGTAATGCAAAATACTCCTATAGTATTTTAAGTTTAGGTTCTATTGTTCTCATTGTGGCATTGTAGGTAAGTTTTTTGACTTGTTTCAACTTCACAACCACACTTAGGCACATGCTAGTCAACCCTCGGATAATATAGTTGATCAGGCTATATCTTCCCAGTTTTGACCATATGTCTCTAAGTCTAATTGAGTTGTCCAATAATCTTAATACTTTTGTACAGTCTTAGTGACATTGATTTTAGTATGAATGCAAGCACGTATACTTAATTAAGTATTTAATATTTAAAGTATAAACTCTTGGTCAGGGTATTTTAATCTCAATGTATTTATAGTTAGTATATCTTTTATGGGTAGATATACTCAATTCATTATAAACAATGCTCTGATACCAATCTGTCACACCCCCAAAACCGATGAACGCCAAAAATGTTCTGGGGTGGAGGACGTTGTGTACAATATCATAAAAATGAATAATAGTAAACAAGCAACAACATCATCCATTGCATTAATAATATAATTTCATACAAGTGTGTTCTGTCAAGTTTTATAGACACCAAAAATAATATACCTCAAAATGAAAGAGGAGTCTTGAACTAGCTCCTTCTTCTCAAAAGCCTGGCACCTGTACCTGTCTATTGGTGACCTGAGAATACAAGTTATTTTGAAAGCGAGCATCAACTTAAAGCTGGTGAGATCATAAGTATATTAATGTCTGACTTTGTATGAAAACGTTTGTAAAATGTTTCTGTAAGATGCTTTGTACAATGTTTTGTATAATGTTTGAACTCTCCTAGAAAACCCTATGTTTCCTACTAACTGTAGCCTTCTACCAAGGCATCTAGTGTCTGTGTGTATGTCTCTTGTTAGAGTGTGTGTTTTCCCAATTCTGGCTATCATTAACAAAAATATAGTTTCTACATTTCCGTGCATCGTGTGAATATTCACGAAGTGAATGTAAAGGGGAAAATATTATCGTACTGTAGTATTTGTAATAAGTGACTACCGTGGTACTAACTACCTTAAAACAAAAGGTGTTCCAAGTAACATGTGATCGACCTGTATCCTGCTACCAACTCTAGTAAAACGACGATGTAAGACGCCATAAGAAATGACATTTGGCACCCGTAGACTTGCAAGTCCTACTGTAGCGAGCAGCAAGGTGTAGGATAGTCAATCCAATATACATCTATACGTAAACTCATACGCTCCCCAATTAAGGAGATTCAGGATACAAGAGCGGTCGTGGCAGGAAGTGCCATGACCTGCTCAACGGTTCACATAACTGCATGAATGTATATCTAATGAATGTGCTAACTGAAAGTGTAATCTTTCTCTGTCTAGCCTGTATGTACTTGAAATGTTCTGCGTGTGCTAGCTGTAATGTATGTTCTCTCTATCTAGCATGTATAGTAATGTACTGTGCGTACTAGCTGTAATGTACTGTATGTATTACTCGTACTGACTCATTGTATGTTTCATTGTTCTAGTGATAGTAATAGTATCCTCCTGTGCTACCCCTATGGTAACTTACTAGTGATGTAACTGGTACGTATGAACATGGAAGTATACCCTTGCTACCCAAGGGTACCGAATGAACTGGAAGGACCTTTATGACTATATATGTACACATGATTTATAGCTAATATTTAAACGACCTTCAGATAGGTACCCGATATCCCACCAGACCACATCTCAAGCGCGAAAAGGAAATAGGGCGGGCATGCCTTCCTAAGCTTTTTAAACATTGATTATATAACTATACATACCTAGACATGCAATTGATAATAAGTAAAACAGAGTTTAAGTAAATGTATTTGATAAGTATAAGAACTTGTAAAACAGTTTGAAGCAAAACAGTTTGATAAACAATTTGAACAATAAGGAAATCACTGGTTTTGTAGTTATTAATCACATGTGATTGATGTAATAACTATAAGTATTTGACTTGTATCCCCCCACAAAAGCATTTAAAAACATTTAGAACACTGATTAAGGGGTATGAACTCACCTGTAGTGAGTGGTTCTGATGAAAATGTTGGATCAGTTGCTAAGTGCCAAGTGGTGACTTAAGTACACACGCGAATCCTATTTAGCATATATTGATACATATATGAATATAATTAGTGTTATGAACAACTAATTAACGAATTGGGACAACCTTAGGGACTAGTTAACACTTATATTGAAGTGTTACAACCATATATGATTGTACAAAGGATTATAAGGCTATACAAGAGAGTGTATGGCCAAAATACACACTATATGTGTGTGTGCGGCCAGGTGTGCTGCCAGCACGTGTGTGCGGCCAGAAGGCGTGTGCTGCCAGAACACATGTTGTTCTTGGTGTTCTTGGTGAAAGATGTTACCTTTCCGAATGATAATTGAGAGGATTTTCGGGTCCTTGCTTTGTAGAAGTGTAAGAAATGATCAAAATGACCAAGGATAGTATATATAGGAGGGTGTGTGCGGCTGGAGGGGTGTGTGGTTGGCCTGTGTGCGGCTGGCTGGCCGCACACACCTGGTTTGGTGTGTTTGGCCCGAATTTTCGATGCTACTCCCAATCTAACCCATCCTCCGACACGTATCTCAATTATACTAAGCTTTAAGCACTCTTCTAGACCCAAAACTTCATTATAAAATAAAAAAACGAAGCTAACTTTGATAAAAATGAAGAATGTAAGCTAGAAATTTCGGGGTGTCACAAGTTAACTAAAGGACGAGTTCCTGAAAGCACTCTCACAGGTCCGGAGATCATACAGGAAACGACGGAGAAGATTGTTCAGATCCGTGAACGATTGAAAGCCTCCAGAGACCGACAGAAAAGCTACGTTGATAAACGTAGTAAACCGTTGGAATTTCAGGTGGGTGACCGTGTTCTATTGAAGGTCTCACCCTGGAAGGGCTTGATACGCTTCAGAAAGCGTAGAAAGCTAAATCCAAGGTACATCGGGCCTTTCGAGATTCTCGCAAGAATCGGCCCTGTAGCTTACAAACTTAACTTACCGAGTGAACTCAGTAACGTACATTCTACCTTCCACGTATCGAACTTGAAAAAGTGTTTGTCCGACGAGATTCTTGTTATCCCACTCGACGAGCTCGTTGATCAACGAGAGCCTCAACTTCGTGGAAGAACCAGTAGAGATCATGGACCGAGAGGTCAAGCAAACGAAACAAAGTCGTATCCCGATAGTGAAGGTTCGCTGGAACGCCAAGCGAGGACCGGAATTCACTTGGGAGCGTGAGGATCAGATGAAACTAAAATATCCTCATCTTTTTACTTAGTTATTTGTAACTACTTATTTGCTTAAATTTTAATTTCGGGACGAAATTCCTTTTAAGGAGGGGATGATGTGACAAACCGAAATTTCTATTATGTACAAACATATCAAGTCAATAGAAGTCAGAACAGTTGTTGTTAATTTTCAGACTTTTTAGAATAAGTTTGAGTTTTTCAGGATTCACACTTTAGAGATATCAGGATAGAGAATGCACTAGGGTTATTGTGCAACACTGTTATTCCAAAACTCTAGGAAAGTAGAGTTTACTGCCTGAATAAAATATTTTCAGCCAAAAACCCTAAATTTGGGAGTATATATATGAGAATTTGTCATTATTTACACTTTTTCCAAAAACTCAAGATCCAAACCCATTTCTCTCTCAAGTATCATCCAAAAGATTTTCAAGATCTTCAAACTAGTAAGTGATTCTAGCTTTCTTAATTGATTATATGGCTTAATCTAGTGTTTTAACACTCTTCTAACCGTGAAATCATTCCAAAAGGTTGATTCTTCCTTTTACACCAAGAACACGCACTAGTGTTCTTGGACTTTTAGCTCATTTCAAGCTTCAATATAGTAAGTACCTCTATCCTAGAGTCTTATAAAGATTTTTATACATCTTTACATCAAGAAATAGTCCCAAGAACACCAAGAACAAGGTGTTTACGGTTCAAGAAGTTCTTGAACCGTAAACACCAAGTAAAGGTGCCAAAGTGTACCTAGTCCCTTCCTATGCCTTAGTAACTAACATGGATCCATTCCTTGATGAGCTAAGGACTTGAAAACCCCCAAAATACCATAAACCTTATGAGTTTACGGTAGTAAACTCAAAGGAAAATGGTTTAGGAACTGTAAACTCCAATTAGGAGTGAAATGGTGCCCTAGTTCTTCCATAGACACATACTTCAAGTAGAAAAGCTTCTAGGGACTTTTAAGGCTTCAAACCAACAAATTGTCAAAAGTGTATGAGCTTACATCCGTAAACTCAAGGGTTTACGACCGTAAACTCTTTTTTTAGTGACCACAAAACCGTAAACTCCATAAAGGAGTTTTCCTTGAACCCCAAGCACACTAGCCTTTCCCTACAACACTTAGATGCAATCCTTGGGACTTATAACACTTGTATAAGGTGTTTAGCATGTCCTAGGGTGTCTTAACTTTGTTTATTAGTTGTTTAAAGACTAATTGGATACATATATGTGATATTATATGTTAACTAGGATCATAGAGTGTGTTCAAGTCTTCACTTGACACCTAACAACCCTACATCTTCAGTTCATCCGTACCACTCACTATAGGTGAGTTCATACCCCTTAATTAATGGTTTAAACGTTTTTAAATGCTTTAATGGGGGGGGGGGAATACAAGTTGAATACTTATAGTTATTATATCAATCACATGTGATTAATAACTACCAAACCAGTAGTTTGCTTACTATTCAAAATGTTTACCAAACTGTTTTGCTTCAAACTATTTTACAAACTCTTTTAATTGTCAAATACTTTTACTTAAACTCTTTTATACTTATTATCAAATGCATGCCTATGTGTGTATAGTTATATAAGTAATGTGTAAAGGGCTTAGGAAGACTAGCTCGCTTTATCTCCTTTTCCTCGTTGGGATGTGGCTTTAGGGCATCGGCTATCCGTCCGAAGGTCGTCTATCCATTAGTTATATATTATGTATACATATATAGACATAAAAGTTATTTCAACTAGTTCCACACCTTTGGGTAGCAAGGGTTTCACAAACATGATCATACATTACTAGTAAGCTACCATAGGGGTAGTTTAGGAAGATACTAAAACTATTACTAGAACAAAGAATCATAGAATGAGTCAATTCATTCATTAGTCAATACTTGCTAGATAGAGAGAGCACACATTACAGCTAGTACACACAGTACATTACTATACATGCTAGATAGAGAGAGAACACACATTACAGCTAGCACATGCAGAACATTACAGTACATACAGGCTAGACAGAGAAAGAGTACACTTTACAGTTAGCACATTTATTACATGTACATCCGTGCAGTTATGTGAACCATTAAACGGGTCATGGCACTTTCTGTCATGACCATTTTTGTATCCAGAACCTCCTTAATTAGGGAGCGTATGAGTTTGCATATAGATCTATACTGGATTGAATATCCTACACCTTGTTGCTCGCTACAGTGGGACTTGCAAGTCGGTAGCAGGATACAGGTCGATCACATGTTACTTTAAATACCTTTTGTTTTGAGGTAGTTGGTACAGTAGTACTCACTTATTACAAATACTACGATACTATGATACTTTCCCATTACATTCACTTCGTAAATATTCACATGATGCATGGTAATGTAAAAACTATATTTTTGGTTAATGATAGTCAGAATTGGGAAAACACACACTCTTACAAGAGACACACGCACAGACACTATATGCCTTGGTAGAAGGCTACAATTAGTAGAAAACATAGGGTTTTCTAGGAGAGTACAAAACATCTTACAAAACATCTTATAAACATTTTACAAATGCTTTCATACAAACACAGACACTAATATACTTATGATCTTACCAGCTTTAAAGGTGATACTCGCTTTCAAAATAACTTGTATTCTCAGGTCACCAGTAGACAGGTACAGGTGCCAGGTTTTTGAGAAGATGCAGTTCGTTCAAGACTCGTCTTTTATTTTGATATGTCTATTTTGGTGTCTATATAACTTGACAGAACACACTTGTATGAAATTATATTATTAATGCAATGGATAATGTTGTTGCTTGTTTACTACTATTCATTGTTGTGATACTGTACATGACGTTCTCCACCCAGAACGTTTCCGCCGTTCATGGTTTTGGGGTGTGACAATCCACCACAATAAATCACAAAAGGTGAGTTCATAACCCTATATTTTCATGTTTTCTTCAAGTTTTAGGAGGGGGGGATACTAGTTATAATACCAAAACATATTCTAAACTCAAACATCAGCTTTCAGCATAAAAGTTATGGTCTATTCACGAACTGTTTTGACCATCTTAAACTTAATATTTTTCAAAACTGTTCAGTATGCAAATAGTTTAGGTTTATGCCTTTTAATGACTACTTGCATGTGTTCACACGATTTTTCTACAATGTATGGCGATTTTTACAAAACTGCCTATCATTTGAAGATTAATTTCAGACCAGTCATTGAATATGAACATTTTCACACTAGTTTGAGACCACTAAAAATTATAATAAAAATTATGAACAAAGTAGACTCCTTTTCTAAACTCTGAGTTTACGGATCTAGTTTTCGACTTACGATGATTTTTTATAATTTTTTTAATAACAAGAACAGAAATGTTAAAACTAGAGAAATTGTTTACAAGTTTATTTACACTTTGTAACATATCGAGCAAAGTGTGTAGCAATACAAAAATACTTGTTGAATCTATTTCACGCTATTTTATTTCCATGAGAAAGAAATAATCATTCACATAAGGGTTTTTCATTCACTACAAACATATATGACAAACTATAATAGGTTTCGTTTATGGTTCGTTACACTACAAACTCACTATGAAAGGATTCATATTCACTACAAAAAGAGTTTTTTATTCACACTACAAGTAAACTCGTTAAATCAGGTTGTGAGGCATTACTTCAATGTACCCACTAGGGTACAAGTTAAGATCTTGCAGTTATAACAAGAGTCTCTTGTAGGGAGCGCGTGATACTTGTGTATAGATCTTTATTGGGATTGACAACCCACACCCAAGTTGCTTACAACAGCTCGGCCGACAGGTCAGGGGTGACAAATGTCATAACATTCCAACGCTTGAAGAACGTCGTAATAGGTCACTACGTTATTAGCATGGTTATAATAACTCACATAGGGAAATAACGATACATATAGTTTACGGGGAATTTCTACATTCAAATGGTTTTATTTACTTTAAAACTGTTTATACCATTATAAGTGTGAAATAACACTTGTACATTCGGTCTTGGGTTTTAAGACTGCATTTCATATAACAAGGAAAATATCGGATTTTTATGGAACGAAAACTACTTTTTCAAGGAAAGGTTTTCAACTCTACATTCAAAAACTTATGCACTCACCAACTTAATTGTTGACACTCTTTCAAAATTACTTGTATTCTCAGGTAATCATTAAAACATGTAACTATCAAGCTTTTGAGGATGAGACGCTAAGGCGTCAGACAATTCATTTTATCATTATATTGTAATCGATTTTGAAAACATGTAACTCATGAAACCATGTAAATTTTTCGATTATATTTATGATGGTTATGTTTACTTCGATCACTATTATACTCGTTGTTATGGTACTATACATGAAGTCATCCCACCCCGAACATTTCCGTCATCCTAGGTTTTGGGGTGTGACAGTCCTACACCCCCATCAACCACCAAAACATGGCCAAAAGCATAAAAACTAACCCAAAAAGAGATCTAAGCAAATATTAAGCAATGTTAGAACTTTATACCCGAAATATGCTGGAAATGGATCAACGAATCAAGATTTAAGAGCTCCTTCTTGAACCACCATGTTGCACCAAGCTTTTCTTCCTTCAAGGAGCTTCAAACACACCAAAATACACTCACAAAGAACTCACAACACTCAAAGGGGGATCTAGGGTTTCGAGATTAAGATTAAGGGCTATGGAGGATGGAAATGAGGCCAACACCTGGGACTTAAGGTGTTTAAATAGGGTGCAAAACCCCAAAATTAGGGTTTCCTTCTAGTGGCCAACTCGCCGAGTTGAGGCACCTCAACTCGTCGATTTGACTCATTAAACTTTGCGGCCCAAACAGCTTCGACACGTCGAGTTGAGGCTTTCAACTCGACGAGTTTTCCAAGAAAATGCAAAATAAATAGGAAATAATTTCATACCAGAAACCAGACGTTACAATTTTTCCCCACTTGAATCAGACTTCATACTCAAAGTCCCATGTCTCGAACAATCCTGGGTAATGCTCCCCCATCTCCTCCTTGGGCTCCCAAGTCCACTCCGACCCCTTGCGATACACCCACTTGCACCTTCACTAGCCCCGCTACCTTGTTCCTCAAGGTTTTCGTCTTCCAATCTAATATTGCCACAAGTTTCTCGACATAATTCAGGCGGTCATCCACCAGAATATCCTCCAAGGGTACAACTGCGGAATCATCCACCAAACACTTCCGCAGCTGAGAGACATGGAATGTGCTATGAATATGGTTGAGCTCGGCTGGAAGATCTATACGATACGTAACCCGGCCCACTCAAGCCAAAACCCTGAAGGGACTGATATACCTGGGGCCCAACTTGCCCCGCTTCCTGAACCGGATGACACCTTTCCAAGGTGACACCTTCAAGAGAACCATATCTCCCACCTGGAACTCCAAATCCAACTGACGATTGTCATCATAACTCTTTTGCCGACTCTGAGCTGTCTGAAGCCTGCTCCGAACCTGCTGAATCATCTCAGTAGTCTTGAGTACCACCTTGGTACTCCCCATGACTCGCTAACCGACCTCGCCCCAACAAATCGGGGTCCTACATTTCCTACCGTAGAGCATTTCAAAAGGATGTCGATCAATGCTAGCGTGATAGCTGTTGTTGTTGGAAACTTGGTAAATTTGCATTAAATTCTGGGGTTTTACTTTGTTGCTTACAGTCGATAGAAGCGAAGTAAAAACCTTTATGGACAGGAGTCGATCCGTACAGTTATTCTACATTCAAGATCAACAGTCCAAAGGTTGGTTTTAATTTACTGTCTTGCGTTTACTTTCGTCCAATAATAGAACACTCTTCTTCTACCTTTCTTATAGTCAGATCTAATTGAAAAGGATTGATATGGTTTTTGGACGAAACTTGGCAATCATATTTATAATAATATGATTTATAATTTGCAATTAATCGACATACAATTTTTGGTTTTTCTTGCATTTCTATTGATTCTGATATACAAGAACTCTAAGGACCAAGTTTGCATCAACTTGGATATTAAATTGTTTATGAATTGTGGATGAATTCTAGAAGAATTGCCAACAAATTATGGATGACTTGTTGGAGACCTTTAGATGCTTTTAGTTTGGGGTTTGATTTTCATAATCATGCAACTTTTTTATTTTTTTTATTTTCTGGAACCGAATGAAATATTATAAAACCCCTGCTCAAAGAGAAGCAAAGCAGGGCGTAAAAAAGGAAAACCAATTACAAAATGTTAAAAGGTTGACAACACCAATCAATCCAATTACAAATTCAAAAATTACCCTTATTTTTTATCCAACTAAACACCATTATGATTATATTATCCACAAATTTAGAAGGAGGAGTACGAATTTTGTTGAAGATATGCATTGCATACTTTTAAAATGTTGTCTTTATTATGTTTTCTTTATGATGTTTATGATTTTAATAACGAAGTACTTATATCCTTCGTAATGTTTTCCCCCAACTTGTTGAAGTTTGATAATTTTGTGAGTTTTCTTAGAAACAAGGGGCTATTATTTATTTGGAAATAGTAATTGCCATCATTTGTTATTATTAAATACAATATGACAATATAACTTGGTTTTGTTAAGTGTTAATTTATTTTGGTACTTTGTATGTCGAAAGATTATATCATTATTTTGGAAATTAATTATGAATTTGTTAACCTCAAAAATAAATTTACTAACTATTAAAGGATTAAGAATTACCATGTAAATATTAAAATACCATATATATATAGTTGTAGTACATCTCTTAAGTTGTCCTTTTTTATTTTTCAATTTTGTTTTAAGAATTACCATGTAAATATTAAAATACCATATATATATATATATATATATATATAGCTGTAGTACATCTCTTAAGTTCGTATAGAAAAAAAAAAAACAAAAGAACAAATTCAAAGTTGAGGTATATAATATAACTTGTTTCATGTCCAAAACTTCATAATGATGGTATTCACATTCACAAATCACAATGCAAACATTGTCTTTTTTGGTGGTGGGTCAACATCTTTGATTCCTGGCAGAATGGGCCCTTTGATGGTCAAACGAGAGTACCAAGTGAGTTGAAATGATCCCACGCCTCCTGTACCACAACCCAAAAAAGCAATCATAATTTTCAACACCAAAATCATCGAATTATAAGTGTATTCGCACAAGGGTATTTTCGTAATTTACCTGAAGTATATCGAACACCTTCTCCGCCATATATTTTTTATTCGAATCCGCGCCTTTTTGCTGTAATTTATCCGGGTGCAAACATAACATTGCTCGATTGTACGCTTTTTTCACCGCATTTGCTTCTATTATATCAACAAGTGCCACCGGCTTCCATCCACTATCTGCCCAAAGCACCTGAAAACCGCAAAATAATATTAAGTTCTTAACTCATTAAGTCAAAAAAAAAACAGTAATCCAAGTCAAGTTTTCGGCTTACAAGTTGTAAAGTGGAGAGAAGTGAGCGAATGTTTCCTTTTCTTCCACTTGACCATAGATGGATCTTCGAGTCCAAACCCTACAATCAATCATAGTATTTGTCTAAATACGAAATTTGATTAAAATTAAATTAATAATCATTGCGACTTTTGTAAAAAAAAAAGAGTTACTTTAGTGTCGAGAGACTCTTCTTGTGTTTTTAAAAGTTCGGCCTCAACAGGAGGCAATTCTTCTACCTATACAGCAACAACAGTCAGTAACAGTAACAGTAATAGTAACATCAGTAACAGTAATAGTAACATGACAAAAAAAATAAAAACGAAAAAAAAGTGTACGTGGAAGTTATCTAAGGAGGGATCGTCTGTATTTTCAATATTAACCTTGGAGACATGAGGAACTGATTCTGAGAAATAGAACAAAAAAGTTGATATTAGGTTACAATGATCTGATTTAAAAATAATCTTTAATTTTTCATTTAACTAACCAAAAGCGGGTGAAGCTTCCTTTTGAAAGTAAATATCTTCGAGCTTTCTAATTGGACGATTCTGTGGAAATTTTGGCTTGTTGGTGTTGGACTTCTTAATTTTTTCCCCCACCTTAAAAACAACAAATTTTGTGAAAAAAGGAAATTAAAAAATATTATTTGTGTAAATTAATCTATTTTATCATTTTCAATTTATTCCCCAAATAAAGTATTCAATTCATACTGAACGTATAATATTTTCTTCGAACTTTTTATTTTTATAACTATAAACATAATAATTTAATTATCTCTAATATAAAAAAAAAAAAGATCCGTTGTCATTGCCTTTTATATTTTTGTGTCTATTACTGTATTACATCTAACCCCATTAATATAAGAATAATTCTATTTTCAATTCTTTATTTATTTTCACTAATTAATCTATTTTATTAGATATACAATAAGTTTTTCATTTTATTCTCCGATATAAAATATTAAATTCTTACCGATCATATAATATTTTCTTCAAACATTTTATTTTTATAACTACATACATAATAATTTTATTATATCTAATATTTTCGAAAAACCCAGAATTGAAATATGAGAAGGAAGGTTTATAATTATGGATTTTTGTTAAATAAAGTTAGTGAAATTAAGATAATTGTAAGTAAAATTACCATAAATGAAGCATCTGGAGCCATTTTCACATTTTCTGAAGGCATTTTGCTATTCAATGATGTAGTTCTTGAAACATCTGGAACTATTTTCTCATTTTTTGTTGTAGATGAAGCATCTGGTATTATTTTTATTTTTATATTTTCTTTAGGCGCTTTATTATCCAATGGTATTGTGGTTGAAGCAGCATCATCATTATCATCATCATCATCAGGCACCATTTTCATAATATCTTCAGGTATTTCACTATCAAATGTTTTATTTGAAGCATTTTTTGCCATTTCAACATTTTCTTGATTACCACTGACTTCTTCATGAGTTCGGTTTTTTGCAGTTGTCTTCCATCTAGAGCTTAAGCTTCCATGGACAACATTTGTTTTGGTCTTTGGAGGACTTTTTTCTTGATTTGATATCTTGAAGAAATCTTTGACCATACCTTTGACTCGATTTTTAGGTGATCCAATAACAGATTTATTCATCTTTTTCACCTCAACTTTCTTCTTACCAATAACACCACTCATTGTTTCTTTCTTTTCCACATCGATGGAAGCAGCCTCTTCATAACCTAAACCCATTTAGAAAAAATAAAAATAATCAGCTTTCAAATGTTACAAATTTCATTGGAAAATGTGAAGCTAGACATTACCTTGTTCTTTGGTTTCATTAACTTGTTGTTTCATTATTGAAGTTTCTTTCTCAATGGATTCCATTAAAGTTGCAGAAGGAGGGTTGATATCTTCTTTCTCTGTAGATAATTTATCATTTTGGAAAGAAGAATCTTGCATGGTATCCATGGATATGGCAGTAACTTTACTACCACGAAGAGACATGAGTAATGGAACACCTACGTTGGCCCATTTGTGTATAGAGAAGTGAAATTCGTTACTTGGAGATCCTGTTCTTGCTGTTCTAGGGTTTGATTTGTGGCCTGTTTCCTTTTCTGTGGATTGTTGTTCTTGATTGTTTCCAAAAACATCCCGCCCTTTGGGTGTTGGGCTTGAAAATCTAGAGAGAATGGTGGTGGATGAATGTGGATTTGAACCAAATACAGGAATGTCTACGGCTTTGTTCATCCTGGGAGGCAGGCTAGCGAATTGGGAAAAAAGGGAAAGTATGAATAAACAATAGTGTATCATCATCATATACATGAGCCCTAATTTCGAAATCAGAAAATTTGAGAAACGAAATCACGGAAAGTTGTTTGAAAGCAGGAATTTGGGGAAATATTTTAGCGTTTATAATACAATCAAATTTGAAATCGAAAGCAACGATAGATTCGTCTAATTTGATAACTTAATGTACTTTGAAACAATGAATTTAGAGAAAGAGAAGTGAGAAAAACCTGAATTCAGTAGGAATTGAATTGGCGAAGGGCTCAATTTTAGGGTGAGTAGGGCTTAACGATCTCGAACCAGGCGTCGGAGAAGACCATCTCGGCGAGCGAACAGACTCGCTACTACTCCTGAAAATATCGTTGTAGAAATCATCACTGGTAGGTCTTCTCGGCGAACTATACGACTCACCGAAAACCGGCCGTTCACCCAATCCAGACGGAGAACTGGTGGACTCCTCCGACGACTTGATTCTTCCACCACCAAAACTGTACCTCGTCCGCGTCGGAGGTCCGCCAAACACGTCATCGAAATCGACATCGTTGTCGTCGTCGTTGTCGTGGTTCTTCACATGCGCCATATCAGAAGAACTTGCTCCATTTTCGAACGATCTCTGTGAATGACCGAACCGCATCGACACATGCTCACTCCGACCAACTCTCTCCATTCACTGAACCTCAATCCAAATAGCAAAATCAATGGGAAATGAGCAGTGATTAGACGAAACTGCAATGAGATTACAAATAGCGTTTGGATTCGATTTCAAAAGCTTATGAGATGGCAACAGTGGATGAACCAATTTACCGATGAAATTTCTGGAATGGGGAACAAGGACAAAGAACAGCGGACGTGGGGTCAAGTTAAGCACGAAGGGAAGCCACAAGATGGCGGGGGACCAGGTGGATAAGGCGGGGGAAGGCGGACGACAGCGGCCGGTTGTTAGGCGTATATGGTTTTCGGCCGGTATACAAATTCTCTTGGCGCCAATTAATTGCCATAAATATACTCTATCCACAAATAATAGAAACAAACTTTCCACCATAATCTTAATCCTTCAAGTCAATTTCAAAATTTCAAACCTTATATTATAATGTATACAATTATACATATATCTACATTCTTTTGTCAAACTATATATTATTATATGATGGATATTTTTTAGGCATACTTGGTAAAATTAGCTATAAGCCGGAGACATTTAAAATATTTAAAATGACATTTTTGTAAAATATAAAATAGAAACATAAAGACAATATAGTAATTTTGTGATAATATAGAGGAGATTTTTTTAAACACTACTTGAAATAATTTTTGAATTTGAAACTTTTTATTTAAGCTAAAAAGTAAAATATAATGCTGTCGAACACAGTTTTTTCGAGTTTTTTTCTTAAAAGTTAAAATTTAGAATCTCTCAAAAACTACGTGTCGAAACAAGTCTTCGATCTTTTGGTCAATCATCAAATTTGAATCTTAATTACTTTGGTTAAAATTGAATTTGTATTCAAAAGATTAATGGAACTATTGAACGTATAATAGGTTTGAACATAATTGTATTTTTCTTTTGGTCAATTATCAATTACAACAAGATGCTTGTGTGATTTGTTTTGGTTATAATGTGTTTTATGTCGTATTTATTTAAATTTTTTTCTAAACCTTAAGGTATTAAAATGATTTTTTTTATTAAATTAGATGTCAATTTGAATATCACAGTTGTGTTAAAATAGATACAATAATGGTTTTCCGTAGATATTAGGTATTTGACTACCTTTAAAAATATACCTAACTCATTTAATGTATAAATAAGACCAAACTTTTTTAAGGAAAAATGTAATTTAGGTTTTTGATATGTTTTGTATAGATTTAAGTAATTTACCCAAGGTTGTAAGGATCATAGGCTTACGGAGATCTAACTCATTCTTTTGTTCTTTATAAAAAAGAAGTAAATAAATTAGCATCTTATGTTGTACGATTTATTCTAATTTATACTTTACATCACTATAGCAAGAAGTAAATTATAACATAAAACTATCTAAAGTACTTCTAACACAACTCATTAAAGTGATAAAAGTGGTAAAGATTATCTCTCTTGTAACATACGTTGAAACTTTCATTTATTTTGTAGGAGTAATATTTTTTATGTTTATTAATTTACCATATATCTTCAACTTTTCCGTATTATTTAATATAATGAATACGTCGACAAGCATATGTAAAATGCATATAGGATGTGTCAAAACTAAGTCAAAGTGGTGGGCTCAATAGAGATGACGTGGAAATGGATAACTAGGGTTGAAATGAAGTGTCTTCCAAAATCTGCCTTTGAACTCCTAACATGAGAAGATGAGGCTCTATTGACTAACATAAACTTAACTATCTAGTAACTATCTATAACTTTCAAAAGATTCTTATTTTGTTATAAGTTAAAGAAGTAATTTTGCCGTGTAAATTCCCCTGTAGGGTTATACATTATATATAAATATGTTATACAGAAGAGATAAATATCAGATCCTAAGCATATGGATCTGATAGATACAACAATACATTTGAATAATCCTATCACTTAACTTATCCTTTTACATTCCCCCTCAATCTAAACCGTGACAAGGTTTAGATTGTGTCTTAAATTGTGCAACATGTGCTTGGTCATCGGCTTAGTAAATCCATCTGCTAGTTGATCTTCAGAGGATATGAATTGAACATCAAGAGCACCCATAGCAACTTTTTCTCTAACGAAATGAAAATCCACTTCTATATGCTTAGTGCGAGCATGAAAAATGGGATTAGCTGTCAAATAAGTTGCTCCTAAATTATCACACCACAACACAGGTGGTCTTGGCTGATGAACACCTAGTTCCTTGAGCAAAGATTGTATCCACGTTGCTTCTGCTGTCCCGTTAGCAAGAGCCTTATACTCAGCCTCAGTACTTGAGCGAGCGACAGTGGGTTGCTTGCGAGAGCTCCATGATATTAAGTTTGGACCAAGAAATATTGCAAATCCTCCTGTAGACCTTCTATAATCCACACATCCTGCCCAATCTGCATCAGTAAAGACACTTAGAAGTGTTGATTTTGAGGGTCTAAAACAAAGTCATGTGTTCACCGTTCCCTTCACATATCTTAAAATCCTTTTAACAGCCTCCCAATGAGTATCCGTAGGTTGAGATAAAAATTGACACACTCTATTTACAGCAAATGAATGTCGGGTCTAGTTAGTGTGAGATACTGCAATCCTCCAACCATGCTACGATACTTAAATGCATCTTCACTATTAAGAGGCTTCCCATGATTACGAGACAATTTATCCGTGACCGACATTGGAGTTGAAACACTTTTGCAATTCTCCATGTTAACACGATGTAATAGATCTATGGGATACTTTTGTTGCATAAGAGTGATTCCCCCTGAATTGTGAAGTACTTCAAGCCCAAGAAAATAATGTAGTTTTCCAAGATCTTTAATAGGGAACGAACCAGATAGAGCACGTACTAGGTTATCAATGAGTTGTTGAGAAGACCCGGTAATAACAATATCATCAACGTAGATTAGCATGTAAAGAATGGTGGTACCCTGATGAAAAATGAACAAGGATGGGTCAGCTTTAGACGAATGAAAGCCTAATTGGTGAAGCTTATCACTCAATCGAGAAAACCAAGCTCTAGGAGATTGCTTGAGCCCATATATTGCTTTATGTAACTTGCAAACATAGTGAGGATGAGTAGAATCCTCAAACCCTGGTGATTGTTGCATATAGACCTCTTCATTGAGAAAACCATGGAGAAAAGCGTTATTAACATCAATCTGTCGCAGGGGCCACTTGCGAGAGACCGCCAAGGAGAGAATTAACCGAATCGTGGCTGGTTTAACAACAGAGCTAAAAGTGTCGTGAGAGTCCACTCCATGTTGTTGAGTAAAACCACGTGCAACAAGCTGAGCCTTATGCTTATCAAGAGAACCATCAGCATGTTGTTTGAGCTTGAAAATCCATTTGCATCCCACTATATTGACACCTGGTGGACGAGGCACAAGTGACCATGTGTTATTGTGTTGAAGTGCCAAGAATTCCGCTTCCATGGCTTTGCGCCAAGCCGGGTGAGTAGAGGCGATGCGATGCGTGGAGGGAACAGCCATGAAGCCACGCTTAGTAGCATCATAAAGAACAGTCCCACCAGTAAATTGTCGAGGGCGAGTTATACCAGCACGTCCTCTAGTAACAACCCCTTAAGGAAGGGGTGAGGGGCTAGGTTGATCACTCAAGACAGGAGATGAGATTGTTGGTGACGTCGGGGTGGAGGAAACCGGAGCCTCGGTGGTGGTAGCTGGTGAAGACGTGGTCGAGAGAACTGGAGAGGACGCATTTGGCGGTAAAAGTGGCTGTGGAGAATCACCAAGATTTGGTAGCCCCTGACCTGGAGGTGAAGCTGCAGCTGCATTAGAATTATTAGATAGCAACGATAGGTCATAACTCTTCATATGATCATTAGTAATTTCTGGTTCAACTTGAGGAAATGACATGACTTCAGAAGAGGAAGGTGATGTGTGACTGTTTGTGGAAGCAGCGAATGGAAATCTAGATTCATCAAAAATAACATCACGGGATATATAAACTCGACCGGTACTCTTGTCAAGACATTTATACCCTTTATGCATGGAACTGTATCCAATCAAAACACATAATTTGGATCGAAAATCAAGCTTATGTGAGTTGTATTTGCGCAGGCTTGGCCAACATGCACACCCAAAATTGCGAAGGAAAGAATAATCAGGTGTTATATTAAGTAGTTTTGTAATGGGGGTGGAGTTATGTAGGATGGGACTAGGCATGCGATTTATAAGATAACAAGCAGTAAGGAATGCTTCATCCCAGAAACGAAGTGGGAGTGAAGAATGAGCTAATAAGGCCAAACCTGTTTCGACTATATGTCGATGTTTACGTTCCGCAATACCATTTTGTTGAGAGGTATGTGGACAAGATACACGATGAGAAATTCCTGTTTGTTGAAAGTATTTATGGAGTTTTTGGTACTCACCTCCCCAATCAGATTGGATGGTGCGAATTTTGGCATTCAGGAGGTGTTCAACATGATGTTGGAAGTTATAAAAAATTTGTTCAACATCAGACTTATGTTTAACAAGATAAATCCAAGCGTAACGACTAAAATCATCAATAAAACTAACATAATATATATAACCACCGCTAGACACTTGAGCCGGTCCCCAAACATCCGTGTGAACCAATTCAAGTGGAAAAGATGACACATGAACAGAGTTTTTATAAGGTAATCGATGATTTTTAGACCGTTGACATGCATCACACACCAAGTGTTCATTATCTAAAGACACACCTAACTTATTTGACTTTAAAATAGAGTTGACTACTGCTGAATTTGGATGACCCAATCGTTGGTGCCAGTGAGACTTAGATACTCGAGAACTTGTGAGCGCCTGGTGGGAAGATCGAACATATGAGCGACTAATTGGCACCTGATAGAGACCACCCTTGCTTCTACCTATGAGTAGGATTTTCTTCGTGACCTTGTCCTTAATAAAGAAAACATCAGGGTGAATTTCAACAAACACATTATTATCAGATACAAGTTTATAAGCAGACAAGAGATGTTTATTGATTTTAGGAACACGAAGAACGTTTGTGAGAGTGAGTGGTTTGCCTGAACCAAAAATTTTAGAATGACCAATATGAGATATTTGCAAACCTGCTCCATTTGCCACTTGGACTTGATCTTTTCCTTGATAGCGTTCCTGCACCGTGAGGCGATCAAGATCATTAGTTAGATGATCTGTAGCTCCAGTATCGAGATACCAGTGAGGATCGTTGATGTAGGTTCCGGTGGTGGCACTATTTCCTCCACGGTATTCCTCAGCCTGATATGCATGGTTAAATCTGTTCCTACAGCTTAGAGCGGTGTGACCTGGAATTCCACATACCTGACATCAAGGGCCACTATTTCCCCTGCCTCGTCCTCTTCCACGCCTACGATTGCTTCCTCCTCGATAGTTCCCTCGTTGGTTATTGTAGGAGTTCCGGCGTGGGGTGTTTTGATCTTGACGAGTCACATTGTTGGCAGAGGTCGAGAATTCTGTTGCATTATTCATGGTGCTAGCTTGTGCTTCATGAGCAATTAGATATGAATAAAAGTCAGGTAGGGTTACCGTATGTTGGTTGCTTAGCACTGTAATTGCAGTGAAGAGGTCGCCATGACCTGGCCCTAGTCCGGAAAGAATGTATCCAATGACCTCTTCATCTGTCATTGGGTGACCAATATTAGCCATAGTATCTGCAAGGCTGGTCATTTTGTGATAATATTCAGAGACCGTCATGTCTCCTTTCTTAGTTGTGGAGAGCTGGGCGCGTATTTGAATAGAGTTGCCACGATGTTGAGCTGAAAACATAGTGTGGAGGGACGTCCGGAGTTCGTAGGATGTATTTGAACATCTTGTGATTTGGGCAAGCACTTCTTCTGTCATGGAGGACAGAAGGGCACCGACAATCGCTTGGTCTTGGACAACCCATTCAGCGTATTGGGGGTTGTCAATTTGCCTGACATCTGCACCTGTTCCTGAGGTTATTTTGGCAGTGGGTTTCGATGTGGTACCATCAAGGTACCTGAACAGTTAGACACCTCGTAATATAGGGACGACCTGGGCTTTCCACAGAAGAAAGTTGGTTCGAGTAAGTTTGCATGAGATGGCAGTGGCGATCTTGGAGGAGTTTATTGGAGACATGGTGAAGAAGGATCTGATATAGAGGATCAGAGAGCCGGAAGATGAAGAGAGAATTACCAAGCCCTAGGAAGGCTCTGATACCAAGTTAAAGAAGTAATTTTGCCGTGTAAATTCCCCTGTAGGGTTATACATTATATATAAACATGTTATACAGAAGAGATAAATATCAGATCCTAAACATATGGATCTGATAGATACAACAATACATTTGAATAATCCTATCACTTAACTTATCCTTTTACAATACTTAGGGGGTGTTTGAATAGGAAAAAAAAGTGCTTATTGCTTATTCCCACAATAAACTAATTTAAGTGTTTGGATAAAATCCAGCTTATTAAGCTAAATAAGCTAATTTTACTAAGCATCCCTCCCCATGCTTATTGTTTATTGCTTATTTCCACCACAAATAAGCTATAAGCAATAAACTAAAAAGCTAATCCAAACACCCCCTTAGAGCGGTGGGTATCGATTCGAGATGAGGTTACTAGTACAAAAGTGAGTTTGATCCATGTAAAAAATTGGTCATTATATATATATATATATATATATATATATAGAGTGAGAGAGAGAGAGAGAGAGAAAGAGAGAGAAAGAGAGGTTCAAATGAGAACCAAAAAAGGTTAAGAACCCTAAGAACCTTCATTTTCTTAATAAACATGTATTATGACTAATATCAAATATGTTAAAATCCTGATTTTTTTCTTATTGGTAAAAAAAGGGCAAAATCGTAATTTTTACAGTCTAATATATTTATTCATACATTCATTTATATTTTAACACAAAAATTATACGAAATACCACTTTATATAGTCCGTTTACAGTTTAATACACATAAATCACAGCTTAATACAATCCATTTTACACTAATTTACAATTTTAGAGAAGCCAAACCCAAACTCTACCACTACCACTACCATCACAGACCGCCACCAACCACCTGTGTCAGCGTCTCGACCATATTTCTATCCAAATACAGATCTATATATAAAGTCAAACATTTACAACTTAAATATTACATTCACAATTTAATAAACTTATTAATTCACTCGTTTTGAATTTAATACAAAACAATTATAAAAACTAATGCATATTTACATATGTATACAGATAAAAAATAAATATAGTCACAAGACAAATAATATAAAAATTCATACATCAATAATTCATACTTTAACACAAAATTTACAAAAAATTCACACCAAATGCAGTTAATTCACAATTTAATACAATTAATTACCATTTAATACATAAAATACAACTTAATATAATAAATAAATAATTTAATACACATAATTCTATATTCTTAACTTAAAACTTACATTTAAACTTTTAGATTTAGAGACTAGTGCTTATTTCAAAGTTTAATTTACATAATATTCATAGTTTAAATTATATATAATTTATTTAAATTAAAGAAAATCATATATGTGTATAATGCTTCGTTCTTCTCAAAGAAGCAAATAGAATATTCATAAAAAATTCACAGGTTAATGCAATCGATTCAAATTTTAATACATAAAATTCACAGCTTAATACAATAAATTCACAATTTAATACCTAAAAATTATATATTCACAACCATATTTTCAACTAAAACTTATATTTATACGTTCATATCTAGAGACATTTATATGTATTAAACTGTGAATTTAATATATTAAGTTGTGAATAAAATTCATAGCTTAATACATAAAATTCAAAGTTTATTACAATACATTCATAAATCATTTACAAGTATAATATCATATTTTAGTGTACCAAACAGCTCATTCACAGTTTAATACATGTATAAATTATCTTATATTTCAGAAACCAACATCAAAAGGAAAACATATACATGAATCATAAAAGAGGATAACTTATCTGAAATCAATGAAGAAGATGAATGAGAAATAGAAATATATCCCTATTCTACCACTACCACCACCATCAATACCACCAACTACCACATGTCACCATCAATCATCGCCACCGTCAACCACCGGTATAAACAACGCCAACATCCTTCCCTCAAAAACCAAATCTGGATAAAAAAATCATAATTCACAATTTAGTTCAACATTTCAAACACTAAATCACAACTTAATTCAATATTGCAGACACTAATTCACAACTTAGTGCATTAGAAAAATACACATTCACAACTTAATAACTTACATATTCACAAATTAATACATTAAAAACGCATATTCATAGTTTAATAACTTTGTGAATTTGGTTGAGACATTTCAAACACTTTGTGTGCACCACACACATCAGATGCATAATCACCATAAAACACCAGATCTGATCAGATATATAAGATGATATTATATTAACAATTTATACACTCATTCATAGCTTAATTTACCATATTCACTGTTTAAACTCTAAAAAAACTTCATTGTAGCATTCACAACTTAATAACTTACCTAATTCCATTGAGGCATTTCATCAAGCACTTTGCATGCTTTTTTTTTTTTTGCAGAACTTTCTTATGTAAACATCATCACCGGAGACCAGATCTGATACGGTGATGGAACCGACATTGGCCATCGTGAAATACCATTCATACAAACACCTTATCTAACCTGAAAATAGATAAACACATTAGATCTAATTGAAATCAGGTGGTGTTTGACTAAATATCAGAGAAAAATAGAAGAATGTGAGTTGCAGAGAAGGGGAATGTGGTCAAAAAACAGATCTGGTAAGGATGAGACTGAGATTCTCATATGATGGAAATACCAGAGAAAAAACAAGTGTTCTGGAACAAAAAATGGGTATATTAGCATTTGAACATGCACTAAATACATCAGACATGACCAGATCTGAGAAATCAGTGCATATTTGGTTAGATCCGAGAATTTGATGGCGACTGGTGATTTTTCTGGACAATCTGAGGTGAGGAAGCTCGCCGGAAAACAAAAAGCTTTATGAAATCGCTCCAAATTTCAGATCTGATCAGATCTATACAAATCTGACCAGGTCTACACATATCTTGTATGATAGAGGCTGGTGGCGGTCATCATCAGTGGTGAAAAGAGGTTGTGGTTATGAGCGATGATGGAGGAAGAGGTCGGATCTGGAGGCGACAGTGGTCGTTGATGGCAGATCTGGAGGCTTCCGGTGAAAATCTGACCAAATCTGAATAGATATGTTGAGTTGATAACTCTGGTAGTTCACAATCTAGAGGCATGAAATCAGATCTAAATAGATATGTTAAATGATACATAGTAAACCTTCTATTTCGTGAGAATTACAGCTTATGCCATTCCGTGTTTTGACAAGAATTTCCCTTAATTAGTTGGTTCTTAGGTTCTTAATATTTTTTGGTTCTCATTTGAACCTTTACCTATATATATATATATATATATATATATATATATATATATATATATATATATATATATATATATATATTTCATTCAACATGAATGAAAGTTCGTGTCATTGAGGATAAGTCATATTTTCGTTCAATTGTGGTGATTATAACCCATGAAAATCCATTATTATAATTCAAACCCGCCATTATATGGTAGGGTGTTTTTGGAGATGTATCTATCTTATTTTGATAACTGTCATGAATAACACACTTATAATAATGTGTTTTTTCTTATAGATTTATAAATGTTCATTTATATTCATTGTTTATAAATATTATTGCTGCTAATGTTGACTTTTGGAGAGACGGATGTAACTAAGCTGTAAGGATTAGTTATTTTTATCAACATGTTTAATAGTTTGTCATTAATATTGTTTACATACACCGACAAATAAAAAATTAGGACGTCACCAAAAATGATCTATACTAACATGTTATTTCTTTTATTATGATTATTGATAACTTTTGCTGACATGCTCAATATTATATCGTGAATATTATGTACATTTTACTCACTCACTAGACAATTAAACGGTGACCATAAAATGTTTATAGTGATGTGTTTTTTCTTATAGAGTTATAAATGTTCACTTATAGTCAACGTTTATAAATATTATTGTGGCCATTGTTGACTTTTGGAGACACAAATATAATTAAGTTGTAATGATAAGTTATCTTTACTAACATGTTTAGTGGTTTATAATTACTATTGTTTAGATACATCGATAAATAAAAAATTAGGACGCCACAAAAAATGATCTATAGTAACGTATTATTTCTTTTATTATGATTATTGATAACTTTTAGTGACATGTATTATATTGTAAGTATTGTGTGCATTTACTCACTCACAAACAATTAAACGATGGCCATAAAATACTTATAGTGATATGTTTTGTACCAATAATAATTTTAAAGTTATTACATCAAAAACAACATATATATACAAGGTTCTAAATGGCGTGAGGCGTGGCGTGGCGGCAAGGCCAAGCCTCAAGCTTAACGAGCCATGGCGAGCCACGACGTTTTTCAAGGTGTGATGTAAGGCGACGATTTTGTATCAATTTAAAATTATATTACCACATAAATATAAATTTATATTAAATATAACTACTTTTTAGAAGTGTTAAATCAATAACTAATAACAAAAAGTTAACAAAAACCACAATACTTGTATCTCCGGTTTGAAAAGACATAACAAAGAGAAAAAAACTGTGTCTCAAACGAAAAAACACGCGCCATAACACGCCATAACGCGCCATGGCGCGCCATATCACGCCTTGCCACGCGTTACGCCTAACAGCAACGTTATGAAGCTTTTCGTAACGGCGAAGCCACGCCTCACGCCATGACGCGCCTTGGCGCGCGCCATGGCGCGCCTTTTAGAACACTGTATATATATATATATATATATATATATATATATACTATCTAAACAATATTTTTAAAAACCCATTAAACTAAATTCTACTTCTTTTAGTTCTACTCCTAGGTCTTTTACTATATAAAATACTCTGACCGTTTTCCTTTGAGCTTTTGTATTTTATTATTATCTTAAAGTATATATATATATTCGGATCATGTAACAAAAAATAAAATAAAATAGGGGTTAAACATGCATCGAACACATACACAATGTAGTTTATTAATTAATAGAATTGTTTAAAAATATATAAATTTTAATTAGTAAATATAAATATTAATGACTTATGCAACAAAAATACCTTAGGATCAAAGGTTACAATTTTTTTTGAAAGAGAAGGTAACAAGATTTTTTTCTCAGGCCACAAATGAATATAGCACATTATTTACTATAAACGAGACTTTGTCTCCGTTTAGTATGTATGCGGCTGACTTTATTGCTTTATGTAACGACCCGAATTTTGTTTCCGTCAACGATGTTAGTTTTCGTGATGAGTATGTATTTTCATAAGATTATTTTGGTTTTAAGGTTATCTAACGAAATAAATTAAATAAAAGATGTATTTAATACCTAAAATAATTATTTACTAATTATAAGGTAAATAATTTAGTTAAATTGATTTAAGGGGCTATATTGTTAAAAATAACTCCTTAAAAGGGGATAAATAGAATTGAGGGGCTAAAGTGTTATTAAAAGAAACTTAAAATGTCAAGATGTCTAGGGTTAGAGTAGAAGAGCAACAAAAGCTCGGAGTTAAGGGACTTAATTGGAAAAATCGTGTATAACTCCACAGGAATGAGAATCTGAGTGATTTTATTCCAGTTATGCGTGCGATTTAGGAGTTCATCCTAATCAATTGTGTGTGTCGTTTCTTTCTAGTGAGCATCGATAAAAAAAAAATTCCGTTCGATTGCTTCCCCTGAGTTTATACGTGCGACTAAGAAAGCGATTCCAACAGTTTTAGGCTTATGGATGTAATCGACAATGACTAGGAAGGCTGAAGAAAAAAAACGTGAAGTGGAGGAGGGAGGAGGACCGATCACGAGGCTGTGAAGTGAGAGGGGTCGATGGGTTTGTGTTGGAGAGTTCAATTGAGATCGAAATTTTATCAACAATCTTTATAACTTCTTGATTCTTCATTTCTCATGTAATTCTACTTCAATTTCTAATGTGTTGGTTGAAATCTTGGTTCAATTATCTTCTCTTTGGTGTTATTGATCACACCTTCTTTCTCCTTATAATCTTTGAATGTTCATATGTTTAGTTCTACTTCTATTGGGTGTATTTTGATGGTTTATTGCTGTCAAAACTTGGTTAAGAACACCCTCAAGAATTCTTAGTTCTTGTTCATGTATTACTCCTTGTTTTGGAGACCTTGTTTTCTTTGTTGATTACTAATTTAAACCTTGATGTGAGGATGAAATTGCTATTAATGTTTCTTGACAAGTTTCTACTGTTAAGAATTCAACTTTTATCTTTGTGGGTACTTTTGGTTATGACTTAATGGGTTAAGTGGTCAAAAAATCCTTAAAGATCAAAGCTGGAAAATTCAGCAAAATTACCAATCTGTCCCTGTTTTCAAAAAATATAGAAAAATCATCAGAAATTTGATTAATGATTCGTCAATTCTCAAAGTTTGAATTTGGAGTCTAGTTTGTCGATAAATTTTTCCAGAACCTGTTGTTGCCTCCAACTTAAGTGAAAATCTCCTTTTTCACAAGCTGGTTAGCATTAAGCAGCATTGATAGCAAGTTTTGTAAAAATCATATAAAATTGTAGGAAAATCGTTTGGACCTGTAAAAGTAATTTCTGAAAAACTAAAAGTTTAAGCTACTGGAATATATGAAAATATTGTAAATTTTTCAAGCGTTGGTGGTGTTAAAATGGCTTTGAATAGGTGGCTGTTACGGGTCACAATATGGAACTTTGTTCTAATCGTTTGTCTATATGTTTAAACATTCTATTCTCAACATTCTTGTGTCATCTGTTTTATATTCTCATAAAGTACACAATTGAAGTCTTAATACTATCATTCAATCCTTTTGTGTGTAAAGCTGAGTAACTATAATCCTTTATCTAAAGTCTTAAAGCATACGGTGATTTTTGGTGAATGTTGGAATTCTACACATCAACTTTGCCCCATCTTGCAAGAGCTATAGCTGATAATTTGGGCAGAATTGGATGATACTCCACTCTCATGAAGTTCTAGGAAATCGAGTCTAGTTTCCAGAAAATCTAATATCATCCCAATTAGAGTTGTAGATTCGGTTTTATGCTTAAAAAATTGAACAAGGGTCGGGCTGGGAAATTATAAAAAAATAATAATACAAACGTTAGAATAAAGTTGTATTTTTGAACCAAACACTTTATTTGTTAATTGAATGTTATGTGTGATGTTTAGGTGGGGCCTTGAGAACTTCAAGTAAGTTCAAGACTTGGAATAGAAGGAAGATTTCATCATGTCTAAAGATGAGTTCATAGTTTTAACTCACTAAGGTTGCATAATTGAAACGTGCAATCCGTAGATTGTGATTTGCTTCATTTTCGAATGACCATGTGATTACTTGTGCTTGATGATGATATGATATTTGTGATGCTAATATATGCTTTGTGATAATGCCATGTCATTACCTAATTGCTATGTTGCTTACACTTTGATGAACTTGATGTATATGACATGCTAGTTTAAGTTGCTTGAAAGAATGATGTATGAAGGTGATTTGATGTGTTGATTATGAATATAATGCATGTTTAAATACACACTTATATTGTATAAATTACATGCTTTATTTAATGTATAAATGTCTTTCATTTTTAATTAAGTTATTATAAAGCCAATAGTATAAAAACATCCATAGTGTCATACCATATCAAAACCAGTATGTCAATAATCAAACATGTCATAATGAAACAATATCAGAGTATAATCCCAAAGATCTCATGTGCGGAAAACATAGTGTGATGCGCTGCGATCATGCCGACTCCTTTCCTTTTGAAGAAGAAGTACTTGAAACCAAAACTGAAAACCGTAAGCATGAAGCTTAGCGAGTTCCCCTATCATACCACATACCATACAATAAACATACTGTCAGGCATATCTGGGTTCCCGACCTACCCTGCTGAGCATACCAGGGTGCTCAACCTACCACTGTTAGGCATACCGGGGTGCCCAACCTACCCTTGTCAAACATACTGGGGTGTCCGACCTACCCCTGTCAGGCATATCTGGGTGCCTGACCTACCTTCCGATTTATCTCAACCGGTTACAGGGACTTTTTCACCCCTACCACTACCACATAATAACATATCATAAACACACTGTTAGACATATATGGGTATTATCTACCCCTTCGTTCTCTTTCAACCGGTAACCGGGGACTATTTCACCCCTCCTACCACTATCAAATAATATCATAGCATCCTAGCACATAAGGCATAACAGATAGTGGCATACCATATAATTATCATAAAGACAATCGTCTCAACTATAAATAACTACTAGTGGGCCGACATTGGTGCCTTCGACCCACTTCTACTGGAAGGTAACTCACCTCATACTGCTGAAGTCCCACAGACAAAACCCTAGCTGCTGGATGACAGATTCCCGAACTGTCAACATCAAAACGACACCCAATTAATAACTGGGTTCCAACACATAACCATAAGTCCATGCTTGGGGTAAAAGACTACTTTACCCCCAACTTAGCTTGATTTAAGCCCAAGGCCCAATCTAAAGGCCCTAAAGTCAAACAATGAGCCAAAGCCTAACATATGGCCTAGTTTTCCAAATTGGGCCCAAAACTTTACATGGTCTTACCCTAAGGCCCACCCATTTATAATACTCCAAACATTTGGTAATTCTAATGGTCCAACATCTCATAATCATCAAAGCCTAGTTATGGCCCAATATTCCAAATTGTACCCAAGCCTTTCCAATGAGCCTTATCCTAAAGCCCATCCCAATATTCTAGTCCATATACTTGTTCTTGAATGGCCTATCAATAGCCAAATCACCAAAGCCCAACAGACAGGCCTAACTTAAGGCCCAAAACAATTAGGGTTTTCACATAAAATGATGATTAGGGTTAAGTGTTCTTACATAACCCATTAAGGACTTATTCCATTAAGTCCATCATTTTATTAGGTAAATCATATGATATGATCGGGTGTAATTTCATAATTTAATTCCAGTGGCCCAAAACGCGGGTATCAATAATTCCAAACCAAAAAAATCCACAATTAGGGTTTTCTAAACCCTAATTAGGGTTTCCAACCCAATCGCATGCCCATTAGCTAAATGATTAGGTCTTAAGGTCAATTAAGGCTTCATTAGGTCAGCTAGGGTTAAATATGTCGGGCACCACCCATTACTACCTCGGGTAGTGGTGGTCAACAGCGACTCACGGTGGCGGCCACTACCTTGTGGTGGTGGTTATGATTTTTGGCTAAGTAAAATGTCCAAGCATCCCAAAATAACAATCACACACACAAAAGCACACAGCTACCCAATGTGGCAGCTGGTGGTGGCAGAATGGTGGTGGCAGAATGGTGGTGTGAGGTGGCAACGACGGGTTGTTTCCTTGAATAATTCGGCCATACAATACATTTTACATCGCAATATCCAAATAAACACACACCCAAAATAACACACACACACAACCACCCTTGTGGTAGTAGGAAGTGGTTGGAGGTGACAGGCACCACCTCGCGGTGGTGGTGATGGCTTCACTTTTAAGATTTCCAGTCAAACAAAACACACACACACACATCTTTTGCTCGGAGGATGAACCCAACCACCCACCTGGTGGCGTGCAATGGTTGGAGAGCGTTAGTCACGACGAAATACCCGCAAAGCGGAGACAGTGGACGACTGCAGCGGCACAAACGACAACAACATCAATGACTTATATCGGTGGCAACGTAAATGCTTGGCGGTACCAGTGGTGTGGCTGACGAGGGGTCAAAAGAGGAAGAAGGCACGTTTTCAACCGAGAACAGCGGCGGTGGTCGTAGCTGAGGCGCAGCAAGCGAAGAACAAAGAAAATAGGCGGCGACGCGAGCTATAGCAGCTACAACAAAGGCAGGGACGTCCGCGGGCAGTCTGTGTCGTTGTCGACAAAGGGATTAGCGACGGTGCTGGATGGCGACTCCTAACGAAGTCATTGCTCCTCCGATTCTACAACAGGTGCAACTTCACTCCTATTTCCTGTCGGTCTTTGCTATTGCTGGTGACAAGAGTCGTTTGATAATGCTAGGTGGTCAGAGCCGATAGCGGCGGTTGGAGGATGAGGGTAGTGAAGGCGGTTGTGAATAGTTTTTAGGGTTAGGGTTACTGGGAGGGTGATGGGTTATATACCCCGTCTCCATGAACTTCATCCCATAATACCACATTTAGTCCCTCCTTCTTCCTTTTCTTTCAAATTGAGGCCATATATTAGCATTAAGCCCTTGTCTTCTGAAATCGTTACAATCCAGCTCCAAATGTTACCCCTTTAGTCCATACTCTCAATAATCTATTCAATACAAGTCTAGTTGATATAATTTAGATTGTAAATTCCTGAACTTATAGAATTTAGCTCCCAAGACTAACACTAATTAAATTATTATGGCTTCAGGGCTTTGATAAAATAATATATATAATACATCTCGGGATTTTAGGGATTTATTTATTAATTTTATCTTTTTATTTATTTAATAAATAGGATGTTACAACTCTCCCCCACTTAAATTCAATTTCGTCCTCGAAGTCATTCCTTACCATTCCTATCACGCCAAACCACTCAAGTGACCTGGCTACAATCCCGATCACACCCTAGCCTTCCCAGGGCAACCAAAACCAACCTTCGTAAGGCCCTCCAATCTATAGATAAACGAATTCCCTTCACCATCCGACAAGAATCTCTTGTGAATAAAACCCAACTGCTCAATCATGAAATCTAGAATCTCGAGAGGGTCTGACTCCCTGACAGACCGCCCATACTGAATCATTATTGTTGAATCCAGTCCACTTATCCCCCAACTAGAAAATCGACTTCTGATCACTCGAGGTTCCCACTAGAAGATAGCATCAGACCAAATGTCCCTACAGAACACTTATACTTGACAGAAGGCTCAGATAATCCTTCAAGTAGAAGATTCATCCCTGCAATGGTTAGACTCAGACGAGAGCTGCGCAACAGGGTCAAATCAATTACTCTGAGATTATTTAATCCCGCTATGAGTGACTTAGCATAACCCAAGCAATCAATTATTCCATCCATACATGGAACCGTGAAACACTAATATTGTGCAAAACACTAAAAATGCCCGAAATAGCATGCTGCCACATGGCTGCTTTCCAAAATCCACCGAGACCTCCCTGGTCTTAATTCATTTTCCAGTCATCTGAATACCGATTTTTGGCCCAGTTGCAGAGCCAAAGGACTCCCATGTAGTCACCTCACACTACTCCCGAACGAAATCCTTCTCTGCCAATAGTTTCCACTAATTATCTTGCCACTGTGGCTCTAATGACATTTTGATTTAACTGATTGGGTCCATACATCGAGTCCTGACGTCACCAAATCCACGCCTAAAAATGATTGCTACATGAATAAAAGGTAGCATTACACCACAAATGACCTTATACAGTCCATTGCTTCCTTGATCCCATAACTGTAGTGGCGTTCCTACGGTCGTATAACTGGCTCAACCAGGTCTAATTCATCTGGGGAAATTCCTGAACCATTCTGTGGATTTGCCACGCCCTCACTACTGCACCCAAACTGTTGGGTACTACTGTTCCTTATGCGATCTAACAACACTGCCATGCTATCTACCAACATAATGAATGCTACGGCTACACCCGCAATCTTACAATACTCTAGCACTATCTGCCAAGCTTGTGAATGTTATGGCTACACCTACATACTTACAACACTCTCGCACTATCTGCCAACCTTGTGAATGCTACGGATACACCCGCAGACTTACAACACTCTAACACTATCTACCAACCTCGTGAATGCTACGGTTACACCCGCAGACTTACAACACTCTAACACTATCTGCCAACCTTGTAAATGCTACAGCTACATCTGCAGACTTACAACACTCTAACACTATCTGCCAACCTCGTGAATGCTATGGCTACACTTGCAGACTTACAATACTCTAACACTATCTGCCAACCTTGTGAATGCTACGACTACACCCACAGACTTACAACACTCTAACACTATCTGCCAACCTTGTGAATGTTACGACTATACCCGTAATCTTACAACACTTTCCATACTATCTAACTGCTTGTGAATGCTACGACTACCCCTGCAGTCTTACAACACTTTCAGCCTAACACAATTGTAGCCCGATGCCTTACCGTTAATCTACCAATTCGAAACTCACACAGAGTCGAGCACACACTTGACCTAACACTCAACTGAACTTGAGTCCTAACTGGAGCTCTAACTTGGTCCCCAAAACCTGCTATCCGATGCCAAGAAAACATGAACCAAATGTTGGAACGTCTTCTGAACTCCCAACCCACACAATCCTCAAACCAAGCAGCCACTTGGGCCTCCCTCTTCCTTGACGAGGATGCAAAAACTCATCCTAGTTTCACACCTATTTCTACTCCTGAATACCTGATCACTTCTCCCCCACTTAGATTTGACTTAGTTTTCACGGCACACGAGAATTGAAGGATTCCCAATCCTTCTTGCTTTCTAATAATCCACTGTTGACAACCTGTGCTTACCAATGCTAGCGATCAATTACCAGTTAAACCCTAAGATCACCCATTCTATGAAATCTTGAAGTGTACTCTTGAAATCTGGTCCACTCCGACACCTCAATCCACCTTCCATGCTGGCGACTAGGAGCCTTAATCTTTACCCTGGTTGACGAATCCTCGTTCCCACCTCCATTCTCGCAGTACCATTGAACTCTAACCGAACATAAACCATGTGAGAATAGAATTCTCTTGAACATCCAATGACCCAACACCTATGCATTTAACAACCACATCTGAAACCACCATCCTCATGCTACCAGTTCTTTCCTAGTAACGGTAGTGCCTTGAACTCCAAAGCTCTTCCATAGACAAATGTCAACCATACCCAAAATAATGATAGAACCACTGAACTCTGACTTCACTGGAATACTATCCCACAAATTCCTGACCAAAGATCCCCTAAGAAATACTCATGAATGGATCCCGATAAAGACCCAGAATGATAATGTATACGCAGAACCCACTCCGCAAGATACGTCCATCTGTAGGTGCATCAAAGGACTTTTTGGCATGCAGAATGGCATATAACAATCCTTGATGACCCAAAAAATAGTAGAGAACCAACCCGAGATCTGACTCGTTCAAACTCAATCAAAATTCAAATGTGCTACAATTTTTTGGTGTCCACGTTGAGGTAGCAGAGGATAACACATCCACAAACATCTGAAGAAATCTTGACTACTGTAACACCCGCGTTTCCAGGCTAAGCATTATCATTGATGTAATAGTCTAGGTTAACCTTTGTAACCCGTTTTCAAATAATAAAGGTGTATTATTTGAGTATTATGTGTTTTGTGCTTAATTGCTTAATTATGTGGTTTGATTAATTAAGAATAAAAAATAAGCGTCATAATTTAAGTGTAAAATAAACTTGATATCTTTGGATAATGTTGTAGTAGTTGAAACGAGGTTTCCGAATATATATAGAACGCCCAAATCTGACTTCGTATGAGGAAGTTATGATTTTCTGAAGTTTCGACTTAGCGGTATGCAGCCCGAAATACTCGATTTGAGATCAAGCGGTTTTTAGCCGAAGCAATCTAAACGAGAATCGAAGGTCTCGTTGTTAGTAGCGAAACAATGAAAAGCTAGGCGAGAACGGACGTCGGACGAAGAAGTTATGAATTTATAACAAAGTTTTCCTGTCCCGGCCTACTAAAAATAAATAATAAAAATAAATCAAAATTAGCCGACGAAGTCTAAACGAAAGTTGTAGAGCATAGTCTCACCTACGCGTGGATATAAAGAACGTTGAAAACGGAGTTCGTATGAAGAAGATATGAATTTTCAAAGTTTATTAAATAATTAATATTTAAATTTAATTATGAAATCCGACATTATCCGAAGAGGAGTCATCGGACTCATCCGAAGTACGCCCAGCGTACAACGAAGCGTGACGTCCCTCGCACTCGAGTTCTTCGGATGACGCATGCCATGACGACTTCGGACGCGTACGCCCCGCGTACAGGCGTACACCCAGCGTACTACGAGGCCTCAGCCTCCTATAAATAGGATGCGAGGGTTCCAGGCATATTTACTCAATTCTTCTCTTTTTCGTGCCGAAGCTCTGCGTGTGAACTCCCGAAGCCATCCCGACACCCCAGATCTCATATCCAAGTTAAGAAGGAAATTTTACGCTCCCGGGATCCCGAGAAGTGCGATTCCCGAGCCGAAGCTCTGCCCACAAGAAGTTCGATTTTCGTAGAGATCTTCCAGATCTGCTGAGGATTACTACTTCTGCAAGCCGTAGTGCTGTCCGATCATCTTCTGATCAAGTGAGTGTGTAGTTACTTTCTTCTAACGCATAATTATGAAGTATTTTATACGAAATACTATGTGTAACGACCCAAAAATCACAACTAAAAATTTCTTTAAAAACATTACTAAAATCATATTTATAAAAACGGTATCATAAGTCATAACATAATTTCTCGAGTATTAATTCAAAACATAATATCATTATCAGAGTCAAACATTCCCAGGCTAACTGACTATGGTGTGTGCATTGCAATCTTCCCGAGCTCCTCTTTTGAAAACTGAGTACCTGAAACCAAAACTGAAAACCGTAAGCACGAAGCTTAGTGAGCTCCCCCAATCTACCACATACCATGCAATAACATATAAAGCACATACTGGGCCTTGCCCACTGCATCGGACCGAGGTCCGGACTAACTGGGGCCTTGCCCCCTGCATCGGACCGAAGTCCGGAAACTGACTGGGACCTTGTCCCCTGCATCGGACCAAAGTCCGGACTAATTGGGGCCTTGCCCCCTGCATCGGACCGAAGTCCGGACTAACTGGGGCCTTGCACCCTGCATCGGACCGAAGTCCGGACTAACTGGGGCCTTCTCCCCTGCATCGGACCGAAGTCCGGGCTAACTGGGGCCTTGCCCCCTGCATCGGACCGAAGTCCGGAAACTGACTGAACATAGCATAGCATAACATATCAACTAGCATAAACACATATACTGCATACTGCATCGGGCCGTAGCCCGGAACACATAACACATAATACCTGTCTGAGCCACGAAGGCATCAAACATACTATCTACTACATCAGACCGAAGTCCGGAAATTACTGCTAACTGAATGGGCCGGCATTATGGCCTTAGACCCGTTCCTAATGGAAGGAAAATCACCTGATACTGCTGAACTGCTGCTGCTTAACCCTTTGACTGCTACCTGACCTCTGACTCCAAACTGCTGCTCCACTAGCTCCTCGAGCTACCAATATCAATATAACACTTAGTCCAACTGATCTCCAAAGGTCAACTAAGTCAACTCTGGTCAAAGTCAACCTTCCAGGTCAACCCTACTCGCCGAGTCCACCTAATGAATCGCCGAGTTCATATGCTCAGGGTCTTTCTATTCGCGACTCGACTCGCCGAGTCAGTCCATGACTCGCTGAGTCAACTATTCCCGAGTCCTGACCTGTCCAACCCGTTGAGTCTCCACCCGACTCACTGATTCAAGTCTTAACTCGAAGGGTTTGGGACCATGCGACCTGACTCGCCGAGTCCATGAACAGACTCGTCGAGTCCAAGGCAATCTTCAACAGACTTGCCGAGTTGTTCATCCAACTCGTCGAGTTCATCTCCATCTTCATACTACTCGCCGATTCCACTCAAAGGAATCGTCGAGTCTATTCAGTCCTTAATCCATGCAGTGGCTTTTCGAGCCAAACAGGGCTTCCAACTCATAGATCCATACTTCTAAGGCCTATCCCCCACGTAAAGTGGCCAACTTTACGTGTAGATCAAGAGATCTAGGCTTAAAACAATCCAAACTAGGGTTTAAGACAAAGAGGCTTCACTACCAACTCAAGAACAGATGCTTTATGACTTTCTAGGTCAAGATACACTCAGATCTGAAGTAGCAACTTCAGATTTAGGCTTCTAACTCGAAATAGTTCTTAAGCATGGCATAAAATCCCCAAATCACATAGCCAAGGTTGATCTATTAAACAAAAGAGGGAAGGTAATGATTCATTACCTCAAATGCTCTGGAAGACCCCACAAACTCTGGATCTACTGCCAAATCTTGAATCCCAAATGAGTGCCTTCTTCCTTCTTCCTTCAAATCACCCAAAATTGGCAAGAAAACTTGGTTGAGCAACAATGGAGGTTTAGGGTTTCTGGTTCTGGACTATAGGGCCGCAAATGACCCCTAGGAAAGAGATTAAGATGCTTAAATAGGGTACCAAGTCCCGAAATTAGGGTTTCCCAACCCAGACCTGACTCGCCGAGTCCACTTGCCGACTCGCCTAGTCAGTTACTTGCTTTACACCCGGATCCCGCTCCGACTCGTCGAGTTCCTCCCTGGACTCGACGAGTCAACCCTCTATAACTTAGGGTTTTTCCTTTCCTTTCTTGACCTTTCTGATTTCGGGTGTTACAACTCTCCCCCACTTAAACTAAACTTCGTCCTCGAAGTTTGCTATGGCCAACTGCCCTGCAAACTGCCTCTAGCTCTCTGTTTGGGAAAACTAACATCCTTTTGTCCAACACTCTAGCCACTCACAATGCTGGTCACTACTGCTGGTACATACTGAATCCTTCTCTTTTCCATAATTTCCTCATCGTTACATCCTCCGACTGAAAATTCTGTTGCCCCTCATCCGCCTACCGGATGCACTGAAACCACCCTGGTCCAACTATTCTGCCAATATCTGAGTTACCGGACTCCCACCGGTCACTACACTCCATCGCAATCTCCTAGTCGCTCCCAGCGACTCCGGAAGATACATCGGCTATCTATAACTGTTCTATCCATTCTGCCATCCTTACTGAATCGATGCTGCTGGAACCAGCCTACTTATCTCTCATATAACTACTAACTCGAGCCTTCCATCCTGAAAGAAAAGTTACCTGCCTAGCTATCCTTACAGATCACTTATACTTGGCAGGAGGGCTCAACTGATCCTGCTGAGAGGACTCGCCATATTCAAATCAACCAACGATACCGTCAACACTTGCATTCCAACACAAATACTAATACTGTCCAAAACTCTGAAATTATCCAAACACAGAACTGCCGGCAATACTGAACATGCCTGAAACACTGAACTGACTGAAGCACTGAACTACCTGATGCACTGAACTGACTGAAACACTGAGTTCCAACTCAACTGTGGAGTCAAAGGACTCCTTACTTAGTCGCTCCCACGACTTCTAAATGAAATCTTTCTCTGGAACTAGTTTCCACTAGTTATCATGTCACTGATGCTCTAACAACCTTCCGATCCAATCGATCGGACCCATACGTCACAGCCTGACATTATCAATTCCGCGACTAACAACATGACGGCTCCCAGACTGATGGTAGCCCTTAACGTACCCGAACCCCATCGGTCTACTGCTACTCTGATCTCACGACTGATGTGACGATCTTATAGCTAGATTGCTGACTTATCCATAACTGAACCATTATTGTGGAATCGGAATTCTAACCCGTGGATTCCCAAAACCTCACTGCTGCACCCGAACGGGTGGGAATTACTGCTTTCCCGCGTCCAACCACGCGCTCATGCTGCCTACCAATCTGATAAAAGCCACGGCTACACCCGCTGACTCACAACTCTCCAATACTATCTGGCTGCTAATGAATGCTACGGCTACCCCCGCAGACTTACAACACTACTACTACTATCTGACTGCTAGTGGATGCTACGGCTACCCCCGCAGACTTACAACACTACTACTGCTATCTGACTACTAGTGAATGCTACGGCTACCCCCGCAGACTTACAACACTCTATTACTATCTGACTGCTAGTGAATGCTACGGCTACCCCCGCAGACTTACAACACTCTACTACTATCTGACTGCTAGTGAATGCTACGGCTACCCCCGCAGACTTACAACACTCTACCACTATCCCGAGGACATCCTGACTATCCCTAGACCTGCTAGTGATTCCTCATCCTGATTACTCAAAACCAGCCCTCAGTCTTCGAATACTGCATTAACCTCAACATCTTATATCTTTGATATTCTTAGCGCTTCGTCGAGGAATTCTTCGGCTAGGTTCCCAAACCGACCGTCTACTAATCCGGATACAAGAAGCTATTGTTGGGAAGTTTCCAACCTCCCAACTCCTGAATCTATGCAACCTGCATGCTGCCTCAGACACTGGCTACTAATACGAAAACATCTCTTGTTAACCGCTCTCAGGATCCTCATTCCGACTCACTTGAGTCCGATAGGTGGTCCTCCAATCCTGGATTCCCAACCAGTTTCTAACCATCTTGATTACATGAACTAACTGCTGGGAAAAGTTATCGAACTCCCAATTCTGAACTTCTCAATCCATCCATCACTGTACTACTACCATTTCTTCTCAGAGGCCGTGCACTCATTCTGGGTCTACGTGACTCTTATCCATGTATACCCGGAGGGTTCTCCCCCACTTCGATCCTGCTTACCCCTTGCTACATCACACTCAAAAGAGATCCCGATCTTTACTACCATTCCAAAACATCTACTGGGGAACCCAAGCCCGCCAGGTAGGAATTTAACCAATCCATCCCAATCACTAGCCACTCCGAACTAGCGAAACGTACCAAATCTCTCCCAACCATGCTACAGTTACTGCATCCTCCGAAACCTTCTCCATAAGAGCACATCCCCTAACTACCAACCAATTATCCGAGGTATGCAATTGGCATATAACATAATCACAAGCAAGCCACTCCATAACACAACACTTATACCACAATTGATGCAGAACCATAACAATATAATCATAACATAAGCTGACAGAAAAACAAAAGTTACATACCTCCATTACTCAGTGCTGCTCGAATCCCTGCTAAAATCTACCGGAAAACTCGGCTCCGAGCCGTAGGCACCCTTGCCCGGCCTCGACAACCGCTGGCGGTACTTGAAGTCCCAAGGGCAGGAGCTGGCACCTGCCCTGCTGAATACAAACTCGGACAGTGGGCCTTCTTGTGGCCCCTCTGACTGCAATGGAAACATAACGGATCAAGTCCCTGGGCGATGGTAACAACACAGTCTCTGCTAAAATGACCAATCTGGCCGCACTTGAAACACCCAACATCGCCACCACTTCTACGCCTACATACACCCATGTGCGTCCTTCCGCACTTCCCGCATCGACTGCGGCTCTGATAGTTCCTTGTCCTCAAATCCGGACCCTTGGGCCTCTTACCCGAACCTGTGGCTACCTGAGTCTCATCCATTTTCCTCTTCCTTTCTGACTCCCTGCCTAACTCTCGCTCCTGCGTTACCCCAACGGCAACGCCCGCCGACTGAACAACAGCTGTCTGAACCTGGAGCCTCGCTATCAATCTGTCAGTGATCCTCACGACCATGTCGGGTAGATCCTCGCGAATGGCTCGCGAAACTTCCTCAACTATCCAATCATACAGAGGTCTCTCTTGGAGACAGGATGTCCCATTCACTCCTGTCCCCCGATGGCAAAAACTAGAAATGGGATCCCCCTCCCTGATGGATCCTCGAACTCCATAAGAATCGAAATCTAGACGAGCCCCAAAATGTCCTGCAACTATCTCGGCCTTAAAGGCCTCAAGATGACTGTCCATGAGCTCCACAATGGCCTCTCTAACCGAACCGAAAATCATAGGAGTCTGATCAATGATGTTGTGCATAATCTCTGCAGAAATGAAATCCCTCATCTGATCATCAAGCGACCCGGCTCCAAAGCCCGAGCCAGATCCCTCCTCGACGCCTGAACTGCTAACTGGTAGCTCGCGCAATGTCACCATGCTGAAAATATAACAATTCTTGATCAATTTACACATTACTATTGAGGGATCTCTCACACACTCTACTAGTTCCCTGGTTTTTTCCTTGGCTCCTCTTGAATCGAGCACGGATCCTCTGCTTTCAGTAGTACGGGCCCATACTACCTTCCACATCTATCCGTACTTTCCTCAAGAGTTACCTCAACTCCACCAAGTCCCCTTTACTCTTCTACTGATCTCTGCTACTCTCATCCTAGGCTTGCCCTAGGGAACCTCTGATTCTACCCAAACAGTCCTCAGCTGCTGAAGGCCTCCTTGTAACGCCAATTAGCCACCACCTGAATACCATCACATGTGACGAGGCTCAGATAATCCTTCAAGTAAAAGACTCGTCCCTACAACGGTTGGACTCAGACAAGAGCTGCGCAATAGGGCCAAATCCAGCACTCTGAGGTTATTCAACCCTGATCACATGTGATGTGACGTATTCACCTAATGGCTAACTCCCATCACTCAGAGTCCCACAAAGCACAAAGAAAGCAACATTCAGATAAAGGAAACATACTCAAGCAAATCTATTCTCATAACAAAAAACTGCACTAGCATACAATGCTAAGCTCATACTATCAGGCATAACCTACACATGCTATCCTATTACTGTCTACTTAATACTAGCATGAAATTCTTATCAAGCTGAAACACATAAAATAGGCACATAAGGCATCATCCTAGATCCTTAGTCCTATTCTAGCATGCTGTTCTACTGAAGTTGAGACTGAAACTGAAACTGAAACTGATACTGATAATCATAACATAACTTGTATGGGTAAATTGGGAGTACTTACTTGAGCTCGGCTGATTGCATGCACCACACCCTTTTCTCTGTTCAAAATCTTTTTACTTTTTCTAAGACTCTTTTCTTTATACTTTTTCTAAAATTGTTTTCTTTTCTCAAAATTATTTTGTAACCATGGTTTTTCTCTTGAAAACTTTATATCACTTCCTTAGTTTGAGTTCAGACACACTCGGAAGTGCGCCCGAATCCCTCAAACCAAGGCTCTGATACCAACTTGTAATGACCCAAAAATCAAAAATAAAAATTTCTTTAAAAACATTACTAAAATCATATTTATAAAAACAGTATCATAAGTCATAACATAATTTCTCGAGTATTAATTCAAAACATAATATCATTATCAGAGTCAAACATTCCCAGGCTAACTGACTATGGTGTGTGCACTGCAATCTTCCCGAGCTCCTCTTTTGAAAACTGAGTACCTGAAACCAAAACTGAAAACCGTAAGCACGAAGCTTAGTGAGATCCCCCAATCTACCACATACCATGCAATAACATATAAAGCACATACTGGGCCTTGCCCACTGCATCGGACCGAGGTCCGGACTAACTGGGGCCTTGCCCCTGCATCGGACCGAAGTCCGGAAACTGACTTGGACCTTGTCCCCTGCATCGGACCGAAGTCCGGACTAACTGGGGCCTTGCCCCCTACATCGGACCGAAGTCCGGACTAACTGGGGCCTTGCCTCCTGCATCGGACCGAAGTCCGGACTAACTGGGGCCTTGCCCCCTGCATCGGACCGAAGTCCGAAAACTGACTGAACATAGCATAGCATAACATATCAACTAGCATAAACACATATACTGCATACTGCATCGGGCCGTAGCCCGGAACACATAACACATAACACATAACACATAACACATAATACCTGTCTGAGCCACGAAGGCATCAAACATACTGTCTACTACATCGGACTGAAGTCCGGAAATTACTGCTAACTGAACGGGCCGACATTGTGGCCTTAGACCCGTTCCTACTGGAAGGAAACTCACCTGATACTGCTGAACTGCTGCTATTAACCCTTTGATTGCTACCTGACCTCTGACTCCGAACTGCTGCTCCACTAGCTCCTCGAGCTACCAATATCAATATAACACTTAGTCCAACTGATCTCCAAAGGTCAACTAAGTCAACTCTGGTCAAAGTCAACCTTCCAGGTCAACCCTACTCGCCGAGTCCACCTAATGACTCACCGAGTTCATATGCTCAGGGTCTTTCTATTCGCGACTCGACTCGCCGAGTCAGTCCATGACTTACCGAGTCAACTATTCCCGAGTCCTGACCTGTCCAACCCGCTGAGTCTCCACTCAACTCACTGATTCAAGTCTTAAATCGAAGGGTTTGGGACCATGTGACCTGACTCGCCGAGTCCATGAACAGACTCGTCGAGTCCAAGGCAATCTTCAACAGACTCGCCGAGTTGTTCATCCAACTCGTCGAGTTCATCTCCATCTTCATACTACTCGCCGAGTCCACTCAAAGGACTCGTCGAGTCTATTCAGTCCTTAATCCATGCAGTGGCTTTTCGAGCCAAACAGGGCTTCCAGCTCATAGATCCATACTTCTAAGGCCTATCCCCCACGTAAAGTGGCCAACTTTACGTGTAGATCAAGAGATCTAGGCTTAAAACAATCCAAACTAGGGTTTAAGACAAAGAGGCTTCACTACCAACCCAAGAACGGATGCTTTACGACTTTCTAGGCCAAGATACACTCAGATCTGAAGTAGCAACTTCAGATCTAGGCTTCTAACTCGAAATAGCTCTTAAGCATGGCATAAAATCCCCAAATCACATAGCCAAGGTTGATCTATTAAACGAAAGAGGGAAGGTAACAATTCATTACCTCAAATGCTCTGGAAGACCCCAAAAACTCCGGATCTACTGCCAAATCTTGAATCCCCAATGAGTGCCTTCTTCCTTCTTCCTTCAAATCACCCAAAATTGGCAAGAAAACTTGGTTGAGCAACAATGGAGGTTTAGGGTTTCTAGTTCTGGACTATAGGGCCGCAAATGACCCCTAGGAAAGAGATTAAGATGCTTAAATAGGGTACCAAGTCCCGAAATTAGGGTTTCCCAACCCAGACCTGACTCGCCGAGTCCACTTGCCGACTCGCCTAGTTAGTTACTTGCTTTACACCCGGATCCCGCTCCGACTCGCCGAGTTCCTCCCTGGACTCGACGAGTCAACCCTCTATAACTTTGGGTTTTTCCTTTCCTTTCTTAACCTTTCTGATTTCGGGTGTTACATTATGTGTATATTTTGTTTTTATGTGTGTGGATGTATATTCACTTTCTTCTATCTTATAGATCCGATTATTTCTCTATGAAATACATGTTATGTGTGCGTGCCTCATCTGTTATGTGGAAAATGTATTGATTGAGCATGCTATACAGGTTTTAAAACTATGTATAAAAATGTATATTTTATCTACTAATATGTTGGGTAGAACATGGGTAGATAGTTGGTGTGTAATAAACAGATGAGAGGCCTCGATGTTGTTTTGATCCAGTCATCTAGCGGAATTTAGATGACGACCATGGACTTTTCTAGACAGTCTAGTGGAACGCTAGCAGGCTCATAACCTGTAGGTGTTAATGAACTTGGGTGTTCATTCGCTGTATTCCATCCCCCTCATGGTTGCCTTATTTGACTTATATTGCCGAGGAACCCCCGAAGCATGTGTAGTCGCCCCGATGAAATATTCTTAGACTAGGTCCCTTATGTTAGTTGTCTTAGGGACATAAAGTGAGAATAACGGGAATGGGTAATTGGGTTATTGTTGGTTGGTGGAAATTAAATATAATTATTTATTATGGGTTGAAAACCCTATATGCTCACCAGGCTCCCAAGCCTGACCCACTCAGTTTATTTGTATTTCAGGAAGTGGCGCAAGGGCATAAGATGGATGAACCATCAAGTTGTGTTGTTTACAAGTCTGTGTATGTATATATTTGTTGAATGACTTGTAATGTTATCGTTTATGCTTTATGGTCTGTATCGGAACATGACATCCCGAGTTTTGATTATATAATGAAAATACATTTCTTTTATGAAATGCTTTGGTAAACATTGTTTAATCACGTTGTTTTTCGGAACAAATTCCGCAAATCTTTCAAATCAAAAGGATTTACTCTGAAATTACTTTAAAAGCATAAATGAAAATCGGTCTTTTATGGCCGAGATTTTGGGGATGTCACAGTTGGTATTAGAGCATTAGTTTAAGCGAACTAGGAATTTGTAGGATTTCTAGACTTAAACTTAGAATGCTAAGTGAAATTTTGAGATGTGTGTCTGTTATGTTTTAGACACGAGCACTAGTTTATTTTAGGAAAGTTGCCTAAAATGCTTTTATGTGCTAAATGTTATATGTTGCCATATATGATATTATTTGTTCGGATCTATGGTCTGTTGGCGACCGGATCTAGAGACCTTACGTGTGTAGGATTCTAAGCGCACGTCTACGAATTTAGAACTAGCATGTAAACGTTTCGGAGTGATATGGATGATTTGAATATCTATCGTGAATGAGGATCTAATTTCACCTTTTTTGGTGTGTAGATAAAAAATGGTGAGAACAAGAAGTGGAGTTGGAAATGCTGATGAAAACAAGAATCAACCAGCCATGATTGAACAAATACCTATCGTAGCAGCAACACCTGAGCCGATAACAATGGCTGGTGTACAATTGATGATTCAAACAATGTTGGATCGTCAAATGGAGGAGACTAGGCGGTTGCTTCAATAGAATCGTGAAGAACTGTCAAATCGTATGGAAGAGCCTGAATTAAATGAAGGGCACTTGGAAGGTGGAAACTTCAATGGGTCTATTGGTCAAGCCAACCCACCGATAGATAGACAAAACAACCATGATGGATGGATTGATGGAATGGGATGCAAGTACAAGGACTTTCTAACTTTCAAACCATCGACCTTCAATGGAAAGGAGGACCCGATTGGTGTTATGGATTGGATCTCCGAAATGGAGTTAGCCTTCATGACTTGTGGCTGCAGAGGCAAGTTGCAGACTATCTATGCAGTGCGTCAGTTCCGAGGTGGAGCCGTTCGTTGGTGGAACACTCTAGGGAAGACTTTAAGCCCTAATGAGCCACTGCAGTTGTCATGGGCATAATTCTTGGTGCAGTTCAAACGCAAGTTCTGCTCGGCTCAAAATCTGTTGGAATTAGAGAACAAGTTTCTGACATTGACGAAAGGCAGCATGTCAGTTGATGAATAAACTAATAACTTTACCGATAAGATGGAGTTTGATTTGCGCATCGTTCCAGATGAGTTGACAAAGGTTGACCGGTATGCAAAGGGACTCTCATGGGAGTACGCAGTGCCAGTTCGTCAGGCACCTACTCTAGAGGCAGCTATTTGGGCTGCCAAGTCTGTCGAGAACATGAATAAGGGGAGAACCACCGACAAGGTTGAGGTTGGTGAGAAGAGAAAGTTTGAAGGAACATCTGGTTCCGGTAAGAGAAGCAAATTTTCGAAATTTGATTCGAAAAAGTTTGGAGGAAAAGGAGGCGAAGCGAAATGGTGTGATAAGTGTACGAAAAAGCACTTTGGGAAGTGTAGTGAGGATGTAACCTGCTACAAGTGTGGAAAAATTGGGCATTTTGCCAATGAGTGTCCGTCCAACAAAAGGATGTGTTTTGGTTGTAATGAAGAGGGGCACATTTTGAGAGACTGTCCGAAGAAGAAGGAGGCAGCTAAGCCCAACATTCCACCAAAGCCGAAAGCGAGAGCCTTCCAAATGACACTTGAGGCTGCTAAAGATGAAGCTGATGTCGCTTCAGGTACCTTTCTCGTAAACGAATTACCTGCTCAAATTTTGTTTGATTCTGGAGCTAACTACTCCTTTACTTCGCATGAATTTGGTAGAAAACTAGCTTTGCCTATTGATAGACTAGATAATGCTTTATTAGTCGAAGTTGCTATTGGCAAGTTTGTACCTGTTAGACAACGTATGAAAAACATCTTAATCGACCTTAATGGGAATAAGTTTCACGAGGAATTATTGCCTATCGAACTAAATGGTTTCGACACCGTTTTGGGAATGGATTGGCTTAGCGCCAATGACGCCGAGATATTATGCAAGAAGAAGATAGTTAAAGTAAACCCGCCAGGGAAAGAGTCATTTATGGTGTACGGGGATAAACGCAGAGTGAATTCTGGAATCATTTCCCTAATGAAAGCCAGAAAGTGTTTGACCAAGGGATGTACATCATACTTAGCATTCGTGATTGATGCTAAGAAGGAAAAGAAGGTGATGCAGAGCATTCCAGTGGTGTGTGATTATTCGGAAGTATTTCCCGAAGATCTTCCTGGATTACCACCTGATAGACAAGTGGAGTTCAGAATAGACTTGTTACCAGCAACCACGCCAATAGCAAAGGCACCTTATCGATTAGCACCGACGAAGATGAAGGAGCTGATGATGCAACTTCAGGAGTTATTGGACAAGGGTTTCATTAGACCTAGTTCATCACCCTGGGGAGCTCTGGTGTTATTCGTAAAGAAGAAAGATGGAAGTATGAGAATGTGCATCGATTACAGAGAGCTGAACAAGGAAACAATAAAGAATAGATATCCGTTGCCGAGGATTGATGACCTATTTGATCAATTGTAAGGTTCGAGCTATTTCTCGAAGATCGATCTTAGGTCAGGATATCATCAGCTAAAAGTAAGAGAGCAAGATATCGAGAAGACTGCATTCAGAACTAGATATGGACACTACGAGTTCTTGGTTATGTCGTTTGGACTAACCATTGCTCCAACAACATTCATGGATTTAATGAATAGGGTTTGTAACCCATTCCTTGATAAATCCGTGATAGTGTTCATAGATGACATTCTGATTTATTCGAAAAGCCAAGAGGAACATGGCAGACACTTGCAAGAAGTGCTAGAAGTTTTGAAGAAGGAGAAGCTGTATGCAAATTTCTCCAAATGTGATTTTTAGATTCGTGAAGTCCAATTCTTGGGTCATGTGATAATGGTTGATCCAACAAAGATTAAAGCTGTAATGAAGTGGGAACAACCGAAAAGTCCCACAGAGATCCGAAGCTTTTTAGGATTAGCCGGATATTACCGAAGGTTTATCCAAGGCTTTTCTTCGATCGCTACTCCATTAACAGCTTTGACCCACAAGGGAGCTACTTATGCTTTGAGTGATAAGCATAAAGAAGCATTCGAGAAGCTAAAGAAGAAGCTATGCGAGGCACCGATACTTTCTCTACCCGATGGAGTTGAAGACTTCACTGTTTATAGCGATGCATCTGGGGTTGGATTGGGTTGTGTATGGACCCAAAGAGAAAATGTGATAGCATATGCCTCTTGACAGTTGAAAGAGCATGAAAAGAACTACCTGACTCATGATTTGGAGTTGGCAGTGGTAGTTTTCGCTCTGAAAATATGGAGGCATTACCTCTATGGCACGAAGTGTAAACTTTTCACTGATCATAAGAGTCTCCAATATCTCTTCAATCAGAAAGAGTTAAATATGAGGCAACGACGCTGGCTAGAGTTACTCAAGGACTACGACTATGAGATACTTTACCATCCCGGTAAAGCTAATGTTGTTGCTGATGCTCTCAGTCAAAAAGTCAATGTTGAGAGAAAAAGGCCAAGAGCGTTGAGAATAGAAGTTGTCTCGATAATTGTGGAAAGTATAAAGAAAGCTCAAGAGGAAGCTTCTGAGAAGAATGACCGGAAGGAGGAACGTTTGGGCAAAACGTTGGTGTTTGGTACAAACGGTCATGGACTGAGGGTATTCCAAGATCGTATTTGGGTACCTAAGTCAGGAGGAATTAGGGATCTTCTGATGGAAGAAGCTCACAAAACCATGTACTCGATTCATCCTGGTAGCACTAAAATGTATAGGGACCTGAAACCCTACTACTGGTGGCCTACGATGAAGCTTGATGTTGCAAAATATGTGGCCGAGTGTGTGACTTGTGCGAGAGTCAAGACACAACATCAGAAACCATATGGGAGTTTAGAACCTTTACCTGTGCCTATGGGTAAGTGGGAAGACATTGCGATGGATTTTGTCACTAAACTACCCAGAACAAAGAACGGTCACGACATGATTTGGGTGGTCGTTGATCGATTCACTAAGAGTGCGCATTTCATAGCAGCCAAGGAGAAATGGTCTATGGATAAGCTTGCGAATTCTTATGTGAAAGAAATTGTGAGGCTTCACGGTGTCTTGTTAACAATTGTATCAGATCGTGATAGCTGTTTCACCTCAAGGTTTTGGAAAAGTCTACAAGAGGAAATGGGTACCAAGTTGAGTTTAAGTACAACTTACTATCCACAAAATGATGGTCAGAGTGAAAGAACAATACAAACACTTGAAGATATGCTGAGAGCATGTACCCTGGAATTCCTAGGTAACTGGGATGAACATTTACCTTTGGTAGAATTTTCCTACAATAATAGTTTCCACTCGAGCATAAAGATGGGACCTTATCAAGCTTTGTACGGACAAAAGTGTCGTACGCCGTCTTGTTGGCTTGAGGCTGGGGAAAAGCAGTTAATGGGTCCCGAGATGGTCCATCAAACCGCTGAGAAGTTGAAAGTGATCAGAGAAAGAATGTTAGTAGCTCAGGATCGTCAAAAGAGCTATGCTGACAAGAAGCGAAGACCGATGACTTTTGAGGTTGGAGATTCGGTTTTGCTTAAAGTCTCTCTGTGGAAGGGACTTATAAGATTTGGTAAAAGGGAAAGTTAAGTCCAAGGTTTATTGGACCGTTTAAAGTTCTTCGGAGGATTAGGAACCAGGCTTACAAGCTAGAACTACCAGAAGAAGTGAGTGGTATTCATAACACTTTTCATCTGTGTTATTTGAGGAAGTTCACAGGAGAAGTTCCCGATATAATTCCAATTTTTGAATTGAGAATTAATGAAAATAAGAGGTTAATTGAAGAACCAAAGGCAATTGTTGACCGAAAGACTAAGAAGCTTCGACGCAAGATGGTCGAATTGGTGCTTGTTCGTTGGAAACATTCAAATGGGCCAAATCTCACCTGGGAAATGGAGAGTGACATGTTGAGTCGCTATCCGCATTTTTTTTGTTGATGTGTGATTCCGGGGACAGAATCATCCTAAGGGGGAGAGAATTGTAACGCCCGCGTTTCCAGGCTAAGAATTATCATTGATGTAATAGTATAGGTTAACCTTTGTAACCCGTTTTCAAATAATAAAGGTGTATTATTTGAGTATTATGTGTTTTGTGCTTAATTGTTTAATTATGTGGTTTGATTAATTAAGAATAAAAAAATAAGCATCATAATTTAAGTGTAAAATAAACTTGATATTTTTGGATAATGTTGTAGTCGTTGAAACGAGGTTTCCGAATATATATAGAACGCCCAAATCTGACTTCGTATGAGGAACTTATGATTTTCTGAAGTTTCGACTTAGCGGTATGCAGCCCGAAATACTCGATTTGAGATCGAGCGGTTTTTAGCCAAAGCAATCTAAACGAGAATCGAAGGTCTCGTTGTTAGTAGCGAAACGATGAAAAGTTAGGCGAGAACGGACGTCGGACGAAGAAGTTATGAATTTATAATGAAGTTTTCCTGTCCTGGCCTACTAAAAATAAATAATAAAAATAAATCAAAATAGCCGACGAAGTCTAAACGAAAGTTGTAGAGCGTAGTCTCACCTACGCGTGGATATAAAGAACGTTGAAAACGGAGTTCGTATGCAGAAGATATGAATTCTCAAAGTTTATTAAATAATTAATATTTAAATTTAATTATGAAATCCGACATTATCCGAAGAGGAGTCATCGAACTCATCCGAAGTACGCCCAGCATACAGCGTAGCGTGACGTCCCTCGCACTCGAGTTCTTCGGATGACGCATGCCATGACGACTTCGGACGCGTACGCCCCGCGTATAGGCGTACACCCAACGTACTGCGAGGCCTCAGCCTCCTATAAATAGGATGCGAGGGTTCTGGGCATATTTGCTCAATTCTTCTCTTTTTCGTGCCGAAGCTCTGCGTGTGAACTCCCGAAGCCATCCCGACACCACAGATCTCATATCCAAGTTAAGAAGGAAGTTTTATGCTCCCGGGATCTCGAGAAGTGTGATTCCCGAGCCGAAGCTCTGCCCGCGAGAAGTTCGATTTTTGTAGAGATCTTCCAGATCTGTTGAGGATTACTACTTCTGCAAGCCGTAGTGCTGTCCGATCATCTTCTGATCAAGTGAGTGAGTAGTTACTTTCTTCTAACGCATAATTATGAAGTATTTTATACGAAATACGTGTTATGTGTATATTTTGTTGGTATGTGTGTGGATGTATATTCACTTTCTACTATCTTATAGATCCGATTATTTCTCTATGAAATACATGTTATGTGTGCGTGCCTCATCTGTTATGTGGAAAATGTATTGATTGAGCATGCTATACAGGTTTTAAAACTATGTATAAAACTGTATATTTTATCTACTAATATGTTGGGTAGAACATGGGTAGATAGTTGGTGTGTAATAAACAGATGAGAGGCCTCGATGTTGTTTTGATCCAGTCATCTAGCGGAATTTAGATGACGACCACGGACTTTTCTAGACAGTCCAGTGGAACGCTAGTAGGCTCATAACCTGTAGGTGTTAATGAACTTGGGTATTCATTCGCTGTATTCCATCCCCCTCATGGTTGCCTTACTTGACTTATATTGCTGAGGAACCCCCGAAGCATGTGTAGTTGCCCCGATGAAATATTCTTAGACTAGGTCCCTTATGTTAGTTGTCTTAGGGACGTAAAGTGAGAATAACGGGAATGGGTAATTGGGTTATTGTTGGTTGGTGGAAATTAAATGTAATTATTTATTGTGGGTTGAAAACCCTATATGCTCACCAGGCTCCCAAGCCTGACCCACTCAGTTTATTTGTATTACAGGAAGTGGCGCAAGGGCATAAGATGGATGAACCATCAAGTTGTTTTGTTTACAAGTCTGTATATGTATATATTTGTTGAATGACTTGTAATGTTATCATTTATGCTTTATGGTCTGTATCGGAACATGACATCCCGAGTTTTGATTATATAATGAAAATACATTTCTTTTATGAAATGCTTTGGTAAACATTGTTTTATCACGTTTTGTTTTTGGGAACAAATTCCCCAACTCTTTCAAATCAAAAGGATTTACTTTGAAATTATTTTAAAAGCATAAATGAAAATCGGTTTTTTCTGGCCGAGATTTTGGGGATGTCACAACTACCTCCTCTTGAGTTACCTCGATCATCCTGAGGACATGGTGCAAAACTCCCTTCTGATCTCGATGACAAGAACTAACAATAGGATCCTCCTTCCTGAAGGATTCTAAGGATTCACAAGCTTTGGGCTTCAGATGAGCCCCTAACTGCCCTACGACAAATCTGCCCTGAAAGGCCCCGAGACGACTACCGAGATCTCCCAAAATCCCTTCCTTGTCTTAATAAAAAAAACCCACCGAAGTCCATTCCATAACTCTGTGAGTATTCTCCGATGAAATGAATTCATGTGATCATGCATCGATTGGCCCAGGTCCTGCTCCTGAGCTGGAGTCAGAATTTGGACCCCATTCTTAAGTGCTCCAATTCGATCTCCCGCTCTCTGGATATAAAAATCATGTCATTCAGGGTCTCGCACCCTAATACACTTACTGAACCAATCGCCCATGGATGAACTGCAGTAGCTGAAGCAACCTCCGCCCTAAGCCTGGCTACAAACTACTCCCAAGACATAGTCTCCAATCCCATAAGCGTAATAGGTCGTACAATCAATCCTTGCCACCCGATACAGGAGATCTAAGGCGAACCAAACCCTATCTCCTAAGGGGTAGGAATTAGTGCGGAAAACACTTCCATCTCCTTAATCCAACGCGAACTTAAATCCATGGCAGTCCTTCCACTAACTGGCTCACCACCGGAGCTGGGACCAAACCCTGGTCCTTCCCCATGTGTGCTCATCCTTATCTGGCAAGGCAGATATCCCCATGATCAGATTATAACCAAGAATTGTCCTTCACATAAGCTTCTTATATTCTTCAAGAATCCCTCTAATTTGAGTATGGATCCTGTGCTTTCAGTAGTATGGGCCCAATACTACCTTCCACACCTATCAATACTTTCCTCAACAATCCTCCCGAATCTTGCAAGTCACTTCCTCAAACTGATGCACCCAAGTCTCACTAAACCTCACTACTAACCCACTAAAGCATATCCTAGGCTTTCGTAGGTTCCCGAATCCACCCAGTCCTCAATTGCGGAAGGATTCCCAACAATGTCAACTAGCTACCTCATGAATATAGCCACATGTAGCAGGTATCAGATAATCCTTCAAGTAAAAGACTCATCCCTAGAACAGTTAGACTCAAATAAGAGTTGCACAATAGGTTCCAGTCCATCACTCTGAGATTATCCCGCCTGTGCTACATGTGACTTAGCATATTCACTTAGTAGCTAACTCACATTACTAAGAGCCCCACAAATCACAAAGCAAGTAGCATTGGGTAATGGTAAAACTAACCAACAAAATCCAATCAAGACATTCTATTCAACTATTTGAACCACACTAATCATGAAATTCCAAGAGCTCAAACAATCAAACATAACCTAGACATGTCATCCTATCACTGATTGATCAATACTAGCATGCACATCTACAAGCACATACTGTAGGCATATAAGGCATCCTTTCTAGATCCTTAGCCCTATTCTAGCATGCAGTTCACATATTCTCAATTCATAACATAACATAACATAAGATAACATAACATAACATAACATAACATAACATAACATAACATAACATAACATAACATAACATAACATAACATAACATAACATAACATAACATCACATAACATAACATAACATAACATAACATAACATAACATAACATAACATAACATAACATAACATAACATAACATAACATAACATAACATGTATTGGTATCTTGGGGAAAACTTACTTGAGCTCGACTGATTCGGCGCATCAAACTCCTTGTTCTTTATCAAAACTCTTTATTTTAATTTTTAGAAAATTATTTTCTAGTAAAAATCTTTCAAACCCCAGATTTGAGGCCAGAAACACCCAAGAGTGTGTCCGAATGCTTCAAACCAAGGCTCTGATACCAAATTATAACATCCCAAAATTCAAGACCAAAAATTTCATTTTTAATTAAGTTATTATAAAACCAATAGTATAAAAACATCCATAGTGATATCCCATATTAAAACCAGTATGTCAATAGTCAAACATGTCATAATGAAACAGTATCAGAGTATAATCCCAAAGATCTCATGTGCGGAAAACATAGTGTGATGCTCTGTGATCATGCCAACTCCTTTCCTTTTGAAGAAGAAGTACCTGAAACCAAAACAGAAAACCAAAAGCACGAAGCTTAGTGAGTTACCCCATCATACCACATACCATACAATAAATATACCGTCAGGCATATTTGGGTGCCTGAACTACCCTGCTGAGCATACTGGGGTGCTCAACCTACCCCTAGTAGGCATACCAGGGTGCCCAACCTACCCTTTTCAGACATACCGGGGTGTCCGACCTACCCCTGTCAGGCATATCATGGTGCCCGACCTACCCTTTGGTTTATCTCAACCGATTACGGGGACTATTTACACCTACCACTACCACATAATAACATATCATAAACATACTGCTAGGCATATATAGGTAGTGTCTACCCCTTCGGTCTCTTTCAACCGGTATTTCACCCCTCATACCACTATCACATAATATCATAGCATCCTATCACATAAGGCATAACAGATAGTGGCATATCAAACAATTATCATAATGACAATCATCTCAACTATAAATAACTACTAGTGGGCCGACATTAGTGCTTCGACCCACCACTACTGGAAGGTAACTCACCTCGCACTACTGCAATCCCGCAGCCAAAACACTAACTGTTGGATGATAGATTCCCGAACTGTCAACATCAAAACGACACCCAATTAATAATTGGGTTCCAACACATAACCATAAGTCCATGTTTGGGGTAAAAGACTACTTTACAACCAATTTAGCTTGATTCAAGCTAAAGGCCCAATCCAAAGGCCCAAAAGTCAAAAAATGAGCCAAAGCCCAACATATGGCCCAATTCTCCAAATTGGTCCCAAACCTTTACATGGTCTTACCCTAAGGTCCAAACATTTATTCTAGTCCAAACATTTGGCAATTCCAATGGGCCAACATCTCATAATCATCAAGGCCTAGTTATGGCCCAATTTTCCAAATTGGGCCAAAGTATTTCCAATGGGCCTTATCCTAAAGCCCATCTAAATATTCTAGTCCATATACTTGTTCTTGGATGGCTCATCAATAGCCCAATCACCAGAGCCTAACAGACAGGCCCAACTTAAGGCCTAACATAATTAGGGTTTTCACATAAAATGACGATTAGGGTTAAGTGTTCTTATATAACCCATTAAGGACTTAATCCATTAGGTCCATCATTCTTCTAGGTAAATCATACATTGTGATCTGGTTTAACATCCTATTTCTGATCGTTCATGATTAGGGTTCATGGGCTGCAAACCGTGCATGAGGGACTCTCGGGGTTGTGACAAGTTGATATGAGCTTAGGGCATCTCGTCACCTATCCGAGGGTATGAGGTTTGTGGGAATCGGGGTTATATCGAGGAAGCGATGGTAGTTTGATGATTTGGCAAAATACGTCCTGTAGTTGAAATTGATGGAAGCGGAGTACGTTGGGTGTACGCTTAGCCAAAAGCCCTATAGTGACATTTAAGCTGAGCCACCTAGTACGCTGGGCGTACCAGAGGGTATGCTGGGTGTACTAGGCACAAAAGAAAATCCTAATTAAGAGGAGTGTCCCTATATAAAGAATGAGATGGCCTTATTCCTGGCCACCATCCTCATTCAATAAACACCCCTAAACCCTAATCCTTGTTCTTGAGCTTGTGTGTGTGACCATTGTGAGCTTATAAGTGTTATTGTGGAATTTTGGAGTGAAGAAGGAGCATGGAAGAGAATAAAGATGGAGTATAGGCTTTGGATCTAAGCTTTTCTGTGGTTGGAGTATCATTTGGCGGTATAAAGATCAAGGTTTTCCCATCCTTTTTGTTTTGTGCATGATATGGTCCATTTTAGGGCTTTTGGTCCCAAAGCTTGAGGCTTTATGAGTTGTTGTACTCCAAAGCTCAATATCTGTCCTTTTAAGTGTTTCTAGTAGTGAGGATCCATAAAAATGAGGTCTTGAACGTGAGAATCAACCCATGCATGAGATTTGAGTATTTTGAGTTAAGAGAATAAGAGTTTTATGTGTTTGTGACCTTATTAGCCTTGCAAAGGCTTAAAGTCACTAACTTTATGGAGTTAGAGATGATAGGGAGTCCAGATCTGAGAATTGAGTTAAGGTCTTAACGGGTTAAGACCAAGAGAATGGACTAAAGCAAAATTGGACGTACGCCCAGCGTAAGTTCCACTACGCCCCGCGTACTTTGTTGGAGTCCCCAATCAGTTTCATGTAGGCGTAAGTACGCTGAGCGTACCAAGAGAGGTACGCCCTGCGTAACTTCACCATTAGCTTTTGGGCTGGATCTTATCATGGGTCGTGAGGGTTGGGACTGAATCTTTGGGCTCTTGAATTAGAGACTATGAGTAGAGAAATATTATAATTTTGCCTTGGGCCCTAGTGTTGGACTTTCCATTTAGTTTTGAGAGTGGGCCTCGGGTGAGCCCATTTATTATTGGGCCTTTGTGGGCCCAATGGGGTTTAGGCTTTTAATAGGCTAGTTAGTGGTCTTCCTTTAGACCTAATGAGTGAGAGGCTGGACTTAGTTTCTAAATGGGTTAATTGTGGTTTTGGGTCAGATTTAGAGGCCGGTGCATAGCAACAGTGTTACAGGGGCTGTTCATCATCCGAGGTGAGTCTTCTCACTATACTTTACCTAGAGTGGTACTTATGTGTGACCGGAGGGTCTTATGTGTTTACATTGAGTATTACCTTATCATGCTTTATGTTTTGTGCTATGCATTATGTCTTTGTGATTTATGCTATGCGGAGCTTTACAGACTAGACCAGAGGGTCCAACGAATCGTGGGACTAGAGGGTCCCATTGAGACACATTGACCGGAGGGTCTTACAGTGATATAGCCTCGAGTGGCTGAGGAGCTGTGTGTGTGGTATTTTGGGGAACTCACTAAGCTTTGTGCTTACCGTGTTATGTGTTATTTGTTTTAGGTTTTCTCAGAATCGCAGGAAGGCACCGGCTCGATTGAACACACCAGAGAAGGAGTTAAGATTTGAGGATCCTGGATTATTATTATAAAAAAAATATAGAGTTGTGTTTTGCAAAGAAATTATACAGAGTTTCGTGAAACGTGAGATGACAATCAACCAGAGCCCGAACAGTGATTTCCCAAAATATCATTACTTGTTTTTGTCGTGAATTATTATTGAGATATTAGTGATGTATGATAGAAGATAGGCTAGGTATTTCATATCTTAGGGTTAGAGTTGCCTGATTTGTGATGCCTTAGCCTAGAAAATTTTCTATCTGTGACGTGTTTTGAGTATGTGCAGAGTAAGAGTGTCCAGCAGGATTCTTTTAGAGAGAGAGGGCTTGGAGTAGAGGAGTAATCTAGGAGAGATACCTAGATGAATAGTTGAGGAGCCTATTGAGAGAGTATTTAGATCCCTGCGTGGGGTAGGGTTACTGGAGTTCGGTGACACCTGTTGAGCGTGAGTAGAGAAAATAGAGTTGTATCCTAGAGTGGTTTTATGTGCTGGTGGAGGTTATTCAATGACTGAATGCTGCTTGCTTCGTGCTTTGTGGAATTATTGATGATGGGACTCAGCTACTAAGTGAATATGACGATATTCAGGAGGTAGGTGGCTGGCATCATGAGAAATTCTACAGCAGCTGATGGCGGAGAAGTGTGAGAACCTAGGAAGAGCCTAGGAAAGTGACTGAGTCAAATGAGTACGCTAATAGAGGAGAGTATTCACTGTAGGGAGAACGTGTGTAGTGGGATTGGTGATCAGGAAAGTTGAGCAACTACTTAGGAAATTTCGGATGATCCGTGTGGAATGTATGGGTAGATGTGGAAGGTAGTATAGGCCCGTACTACTAAAAGTAGAGGACCCATACTCGAAACAGGGAGAATTCCAGAGGTTCTGAGTAGCAGATTGAGAGGAGAGATAACATGGTTCGAGTACCATGATTTGCGGTAGAATGAAAGGAGATAACATGGTTTGGGTACCATGATTCGTAGCAGAACGAGGTGACCACATGGTTCGAGTACCATGATTCATGGCGGTTAGTGCTTCTGGTTTTACCAGTTGACCCATGGTAGTTGACTAGTCTGAGATCAGGAGATAGAGTATGGGTCCAGAGGGCCATGTCGAGCAAGTTTTAATGGAGTATACCTGAAAAAGGGAAATTGAGTTCGTTCCCGAGGAATTTTATTGGTGAGATGCTAGTGGGAGTCGCAAGGCTCAGGGATGAGTAGAGATTATGCTTATTGGAGGATCAAGGTCTGAGTCGGGCCATCGACTGATGGATGAGATGTCACCTTCTGTTGCAAGAGTTGCGTTGTTTCTGTTTTTCGGGAGAAGCGAAGGAGATACCGAGTTTCCAATTTTAGAGTTTGGAGGAAAAACCCTATGGGGTAGCATTGCTGGTGACCTTTTCATCAGAATATATGGGCAGTTTGTCTGCTGTGAGGTATTTTTGGTACTAAAGAGTCATTAGTGGAGGCTGAGATGGAAGAGACCCAGGAAGGTGCCTATATGAGTGTAGCATGCTTTTATCAGCAATTTCAGGTGGTTAAAAGGAATATATTAGGGTGGTGGCCCTCGTTGTTATGTCGTGTATCAATTGTGAGAATGAGGTTTAATGCTTTGATGATGATTCCCGTGTTGGGATTCGAGTCGAGGAGTCAGAGATGTGGTGCGTGATAGGGCATTATTTCCGGACTGAGGGTCAGGATTTTCGGATATAATTAAGGTGTCCAGCGGAATATCGGTGTGAGATTTCGAGATGTCTAGAGGCAGTTGCATTGGGAGGATTTTGAGTTTTTTGTCTGAGTCTCGGGAAATTTGGAGTTGCTTGGTTTCCATCGGGAAGACCATTGAGTGTTTACGTGGTATGTTCCATGAGTCAAGTGTGGTGTACCTGGTGGAACAATCTATGGAGTAAAATGTTGGTATGCCCACTGGTGATAGTCCGAACCCTGAGTTGGGGAGAACTGGGTAGTCACTTAGGAAGATCAACGATTCGTTCAAGTGCGGTTAGGGAACTGGTTATGGAGATCTGCGGTGCAGACACTTGAGACCTGGGTTATTGGTTGATGAGGCAGGGTGCAATAGCTTAGATTTCAGGTATAGGTATAGATTGTAATCTATACCCTAGAAGAGGGCAACATTTGGTTTGTCGACCAATTTTAGAGTCGGTATGAGTAGTTCCTTTGGGCAGTGATCAATAGAGGGTGGAGCTTCGGATTTTGTTAACATGTTTTTAGTCGTTGACAATTCACCGTGTTTCAAGTTATGAGTTGAAGTATTTTGAGGTTCAGAGCTGTGCGAGTGGAAGACCAGTGTATGTGACAAGACATCATGAGGTTTTGTGATGGTGTACTGGGTTATCTTAGTATGGCGCCCTAAAATTTTGAATTATCATGAGATTTGAGTTGTAAGTGGAATATCGAGTGACTATTATTCTAGTGGGAACCCATCAGTTAATTGTCCCTAGAGCGAGACTGTCTAAGGGTGTACCTGTGTTGAGATAAGTGCCTGGCTTACGAGAATTTGCATTAGGAGTGGTAGTGCATAAGCTGGGTGAGTGTAAGAACCTATCTATGTCAAACTGCGGAGCATGAGTTGGTGAACTCAATGTGGTGATGTGTGATGATGAGGTTATGGGGTGATAAGAAAGCAAGTGGATCCGGGTGAAGTATTCGCTTGGGATTATCAGGAGAAACCGTGGAGTGAGCCCATGGTGACTCAGTGAGCGAGAGAGTGTAGTAAGACTACGGAGAGCCACAACACCCATCAGTCAGCAAAAGAGAGTGTCTTGATACTGCGGGGGGCCGTAGTACTTAATGATTAGAGGGAGAGAGTGTTGTGATACTACGGGGAGCCATAACATTCACTGGATAGTGGGGGTGGGTTGTGATACTGCGGGGAGCCATGGTATTCATTAGTCAGTGAGAGAGTATCGCAAGACAACGGGAGAGACCGTAGCACTCGGTAGAGAATAAGAGTGAACACTGTTCTGCCGAGGGGGGGGGCTGTAGTATTCACTAGTCAGAGTATGGCGCAGAGGAGTTCAAAGGCTTGGGTAGCCTTACCGTATGAGTCTTTAGGAGCATGGTTTCCGAACCAGGGGCGAGACGGGGGTCTCCGTGTCAGTTGGAAATTGATATATCCCAGGTTAAGTGGGGATTGTCGTAATCGGAAGGAATTGGGGAGAAGTTGTGTGCTAAAATTCGCGAATCTTGGGTCATGAGTTGAGCACCATATTGGAATTGAGTGGTTCCAAGTCTGCTGTTGAATCAAACTCTCGAGCTTGAGTCTGGATTCGTTTGTGTGTCGAGTAGGCGAGATGAGGTTTCGGTTTTGTAGATGGGTCTCATTTTGAGGGATATTGATCTTCATTTGATTTCTTAGACTGGAGTGGGTCAGTTTCGTTGGTATGAGAATACTCGCGAGAGGCATGGAACCAGTGGGTGGTAGATGACAAAGGTCGGAAGCGAGACGATTTCAGATGAGTTGTAGCATTCGCTTGGGGTAAAGCGAACTTCGTGACTGTTGTGTCGCGATGAGTCGAGATAGCTATCGTGAGAAGGAAGTTGGTGAGACATTTTGGTTTGCAATGAGTAACCTTTGGAGGTTCATTTATTGGGTCGGGAGTTGACCTGGTGCTCAATATTGAAGGGGAAATCTGAGAGGAAGTTAGGGCTTATGTCTATGGGTGTCAGAGGATACTTCCAAGTGAGTATAGTCTTTTCTTGCGTTTGAGGTCAGATTTTTGGGATTTATTCTTTCCGATAAGTTCTGATAGTGGTTCAGGCGGTGGGTCCTTAGTCGGTTATGACCTTTTCATTCCTTTTGAGTTTGAGAGGGATCGATTAGAGAATCAAAGTTGGTAGAGTGCTGTTAGAGTCTGTTAATCGATGAGAGATTAACATGATATTTTGGAATGGCGGTTTGGCAGGGAGACAGACCACTAGAGTTTTCTAGTTTGGAAAGAAACAAATCGAGTACCGCGTCGGCAGATGGGTCTGTCCTTCTTTAGGGTCGGGAGTTCCCATTGGGATCAGGTATCTTTGGAAGAGATTATTGTATGATAAGAGGTCCTTTCGGTGGTGCTTTTCGAGGCCGAAATTAGTGCTTCGACCCACTACTACTGGAAGGTAACTCACCTCGTACTACTGAAATCCCGCAGACAAAACACTAGCTGTTGGATGATAGATTCCCGAACTGTCAACATCAAAACGACACCCAATTAATAATTGGGTTCCAACACATAACCATAAGTCCATGTTTGGGGGTAAAAGACTACTTTACAACCAACTTAGCTTGATTCAAGCTAAAGGCCCAATCCAAAGGCCCAAAAGTCAAAAAATGAGCCAAAGCCCAACATATGGCCCAATTCTCCAAATTGGTCCCAAACCATTACATGGTCTTACCCTAAGGTCCAACCATTTATTCTAGTCCAAACATTTGGCAATTCCAATGGGCCAACATCTCATAATCATCAAGGCCTAGTTATGTCCCAATTTTCCAAATTGGGCCAAAGCATTTCCAATGGGCCTTATCCTAAAGCCCATCTAAATATTCTAGTCCATATACTTGTTCTTGGATGGCTCATCAATAGCCCAATCACCAAAGCCTAACAGACATGCCCAACTTAAGGCCTAACACAATTAGGGTTTTCACATAAAATGACGATTAGGGTTAAGTGTTCTTATATAACCCATTAAGGACTTAATCCATTAGGTCCATCATTCTTCTAGGTAAATCATACATTGTGATCTGGTTTAACATCCTATTTCTGATCGTTCATGATTAGGGTTCATGGGCTACAAACCGTGCATGAGGGACTCTCGGGGTTGTGACAAGTTGATATGAGCTTAGGGCATCTCGTTACCTATCCGAGGGTATGAGGTTTGTGGGAATCGGGGTTATATCGAGGAAGCGATGGTAGTTTGATGATTTGGCAAAATACGTCCTTTAGTTGAAATTGATGGAAGCAGAGTACGTTGGGTGTACGCTTAGCGTACTCATGTGCGTGACATTTAAGCTGAGCCACCTAGTACGCTGGACGTACCAGAGGGTATGCTGGGTGTACTAGGCACAGAAGAAAACCCTAATTAAGAGGAGTGTCCCTATATAAAGAATGAGATGGCCTCATTCCTGGCCACCATCCTCATTCAATAAACACCCCTAAACCCTAATCCTCATTCTTGAGCTTGTGTGTGTGACCATTGTGAGCTTATAAGTGTTATTGTGGAATTTTGGAGTGAAGAAGGAGCATGGAAGAGAATAGAGATGGAGTCTAGGCTTTGGATCTAAGCTTTTCTGTGGTTGGAGTATCATTTGGCGGTATAAAGATCAAGGCTTTCCCATCCTTTTTGTTTTGTGCATGATATGGTCCATTTTAGGGCTTTTGGTCCCAAAGCTTGAGGCTTTATGAGTTGTTGCACTCCAGAGCTCAATATATGTCCTTTTAAGTGTTTCTAGTAGTGAGGATCCATAAAAATGAGGTCTTGAACGTGAGAATCAACCCATGCATGAGATTTGAGTATTTTGAGTTAAGAGAATAAGAGTTTTATGTGTTTGTGACCTTATTAGCCTTGCAAAGGCTTAAAGTCACTAACTTTATGGAGTTAGAGATGATAGGGAGTCCAGATCTGAGAATTGAGTTAAGGTCTTAACAGGTTAAGACCAAGAGAATGGACTAAAGCAAAATTGGACGTACGCCCAGCGTAAGTTCCACTACACCCCGCGTACTTGGTTGGAGTCCCCGATCAGTTTCATGTAGGCGTAAGTACGTTGAGCGTACCAAGAGAGGTACGCCCTGCATAACTTCAATATGGGCTTTTAGGCTGGATCTTATCATGGGTTGTGAGGGTTGGGCCTGAATCTTTGGGCTTGTGAATTAGAGATTATGAGTAGAGAAATATTATAATTTTTCCTTGGGCCCTTGTGTTGGACTTACCATTTAGTTTTGATATTGGGCCTCGGGTGAGCCTATTTATTATTGGGCCTTTATGGGCCCAATGGGTTTTAGGCTTTTAATAGGCTGGTTAGTGGTCTTCCTTTAGACCTAATGAGTGAGAGGCGGGACTTAGTTTCTAAATGGGTTAATTGTGGTTTTGGCTCAAAGTTAGAGGCCAGTGCGTAGCAGCAGCGTAATAGGGGCTCTTCATCATCTGAGGAGAGTCTTCTCACTATACTTTACCTTGAGTGGTACTTATGTGTGATCGGAGGGTCTTATGTTTTTACATTGAGTAGTACCTTATCCTACTTTATGTTGTATGCTATGCATTATGTCTTTGTGATTTATGCTATGCGGAGCTTTACAGACCGGACGAGAGGGTCCAACGAACCGTGAGACTGGAGGGTCGCAATGAGACAGATTGACCGGAGGGTCTTACAGTGATATAGCCTCGAGTGGCTGAGGAGTTGTGTATGTGGTATTTTGGGGAACTCACTACGCTTCGTGCTTACCGTGTTATGTGTTGCAGGTTTTCTCAGAATCGTGGAAAGGCACTGGCTCGATTGTACACACCAGAGAAGGAGTTAAGATTTGAGGATCATGGATTATTATTATAAAAAAAATAGAGTTGTGTTTTGTAAATAAATTATACAGAGTTTTCGTGAAACGTAATAGGATGATTATGTTGTTTTTAAAAGAAATTTTTGTTTGAAAATTTACGGTGTTACATCTGGTGTAATTTCATAATTCAATTCTAATGGCCCAAATCGCGAGTCCCGATAATTCCAAACCAACAAATCCACAATTAGGGTTTTCTAAACCCTAATTAGGGTTTCCAACCCAATCACGTGCTTATTAGTCAAATGATTAGGTTTTTAGGTCAATTAGGGCTTCATTAGGTCAACTAGGGTTAAATAAGTTGGGCACCACCCACTACTACCTTAGGTAGTGGTGGTCAACAGTGGCTCACGGTGGCGGCAGCTCATAGTGGTGGTTATGGTTTTTGGCTAAGAAAAATGTCCAATCATCCCAAAATAACAATCACACACACAAAAGCACACAACCACTCAAGGTGGCGGCTGGTGGTAACAGAATGGCGACGTGAGGTGGCGAACAGCACCTTGAATAATTCGGCTATAGAATACATTTTACATCACAATATCCAAATAAACACACACCCAAAATAACACACACACACACACACATAAAGCCACCTTTGTGGTGGTAGGCGGTGGTTGGATGTGAAAGCCACCACCGCACAGTGGTGGTGATGGCTGCGCTTTTAAGATTTCTAGTCAAACAAAACACACACACACATCTTTTGCTTGGAGGATGAAGCCAACCACCCACCTGGTGGCATGCAACGGTCGGAGAGCGTTAGTCACGACGAACAAGCCGGAAGGCAGCAACGATGAACGACTGCAGTGGCATAAATGGTGGCAACAACAACGGCTCACATTGGTACAGAAGAGGAAGAAGGCGCGTCTTCAACCGAGAACAGCGGTGGTGGTTGTGGCTGAGGCGCATCAAGCGAAGAACGGAGAAAGGAGGTGGCAACGCGAGCTTTAGCAGCAAAAACAGAGGGAGGGACGTTTGTCAGCGGTCCTTTTCGTTGTCAGCAAAGTGAGTAGCGACGGTACTGGATGGCGGCTCCTAATGGCATCACCGCTCCTCCGATTCTCCAACCGGTGTAACTTCACTCCCATTTCCTGTCGGTCTTCGCTGTTGCCGGTAACAAGAGTCGTTCGATGGTGCTAGGTAGTCGGAGCCAATAGCGGTGGCTGGAGAATGAGGGTAGTGAGGGTGGTGGCTATGAATAGTTTTTAGGGTTAGGGTTACCGGGAGGGTGACAGGTTATATACCCCGACTCCATGAACTTCATCCCATAATGCCACATTTGGTCACTCATTCTCCTTCTTCTTTCAAATTGACTCCATATATTACCATTCAGCCCCTGTCTTCTGAAATCTTTACAATCCAACTCCAAATGTTAACCCTTAAGCCCCTGCTCTCAATAATCTATTCAATACAAGTCCAATTGATATTATTTAGATTATAATTCCCGAACTGATAGCATTTAGCTCCCAATACTAACACTAATTAAGTTATTATGGCTTCAGGGTTTCGATAAAATAGTATATAAAATACATAATTTAGGGCTTATTATTTATTTTTAATTTTATCTATTTATTTATTTAAAAAATGGGATGTTACAATGTCATTGCGGGGTTATGTGTAGAGGGTTTAAGTAGTTAACGATCTTTGCCTAAAACCTTATCCGGATCATTAAGGGTACCTACTAGGCTGAAAGAGTACTTGTAGGAAGAGTTATAGCCATAGAGGTTGTTAGTTGACGGTTTTTCTAGACGACCATGTGACACATGGTTTGCAGACACTTTGGTGTTCGTGGGCTGGAGTGATGTTGGTCCCTCATTCGCAGCCAACACAAACATCACGTGGGAGTCGGGAGGTGTTGCGATAGAATTGGCACCGTTTGTACTGATTCTTGAATGACACCGTGGGGTACTTTTACTTTGCGAAGTCAAAGTAGCGAAAGTGGAGTCACAAGATTGGTGTTTCGGGTGGAAGTCATGAGCCACTTAGAGCATTCAGCTGGCCATGCACAAGTGGTGAACGTTGTGTTTCTCTTGGATTAGGTAGCACTAAGGGATACTTTTCTATCAATCAGTTGGATGAATATAATAAGAGGTTGAATAGATAATAAAAAGGTTGGTTGCATATTAAAAGGTTGAATCCATAACAAAATGTTGGTTATATATTAAAAGGTTGAATGTGTAACATGATGTTGGTTATTAATAAAAGGTTGAACAAGTAAAGGTTACCTGTATATGATATGTGATTGTTTACATGCTACTCAATTTTTATATGGTATTTGGTTGATCATATATGTTATGTGGTTGAATTGCGGTTGAACATTTATGCATGTATGCGGTGGAATATATGACTTGTTAACTATATTATGCGGTTGTTTGCTATCTTTTATTTGTATATCATTTTTATGCTTCATCATAAAATGAATAATTGACCCATTTGGAGTTTGTATGTTTTATATGCAACTTTATGAAGTCAGTCAGCAGGGGCTGACACCTGTATCTTTTCTTTTTTGTGCATTATGATTGGTCCAGGCAACTTAGAAGATTAGCATTGGTGAGAGAGGTTACTTATGGGTAGTGGATTTATATTAACAATACCACACTTGGACAAGTTTTTGATTATTTACTTTAAATTATTTTTGTTTACATTTTAAATAGTGTGGAATTATGTGTGAAAATTTGAAGTAACATTGTGGTATGAAAATGTTTTAAAAACTAAGACTTCCGCTAACGTATTCTGTTAAATAAATGTTTTAAAAAGAAAAAACAAGTTAATGGTAAAAATCATGACGTTACACTTTATCCATAGAAACTCTATAGTAATCATTCATTAGTGATATTCCATGTAGTGTATGGTTTTCATCGATAGAATAGTGTACATAACCCTTCACAACGTTGCTACGTTCACACACTGACAGTGAGCTGTTTATTTTCTATAAAGATATAGATGTAAATATTAATAAGTTTATAAGTATAAAGTTTAACTGACACATGTATATCTATGTAAACATGTCAGATATACGTACTTTTGTTAATGGTAGGAGTGTGTTAGGTTGAGGTGATGTTATCACACTTTCGTTTGGCTCATCACATATAAATGCAAGATTTTCTTCAACATTATTCAAACTTTCCTGAAAATAGTGTCCCATGTTTAGTATGAAAAACAATTGACAATATTGGAAAATACAATGTAAAAACTTATTATTATATACCACCTTACATTATTTTGAAACTCTTTGTGTGGTATTTACGATTCTGATATACCCATAATTTTCCCCTTTTTTAGGATGACATTATGTAACGAAAACATTAACTAGCAGTCCATTGTTAATAAGCTATCATAAAAAATTCATTTAATTACTTACTTTTTCTGTAGGAGACTTTTTTTTGGATATGGAGTAGTAGTTATTGGAGACTCCACAGTATTATGATTGCCCACAGGAGGAACGAAACTCATAAGATAGTCAACTTTCGACCTCAGATCCTGATTTGTTCTTTTTTGTTCCTCTAGGATTTGCTGAAGAAATAATATTTTTCTTTTGATGGGGATATGGCTTGAGGCGTATGCTAATATCTGGTTGGAGTGACTCTCGTGCCAACCCCTCTTACAAATCCACCATGTTCTTTTCCAAATACCAGAGAGAGGGAAAATTATGACTGATTCAAGAATGATTTTTCCTTCTTCAATTACAGTTTCATGACTAATCTGGAAAAAATATTTGTTTAATAAATATAGTTAGTTGTTTTCTTTATCAATTAGCATTAACAAACACCAAAACTAGATAGAAGCTGCTAGTTTGACACTATATACCAACTCTTCTGCAACAAGCTTCACTTCTTCTCGATCATGTTTTCCCTCTTGATTTCTTGTCCTTTCCTCCACATTAGAGATTGCGAGGGAACTTCATTCGCACCAGTCACTTTATCTTTCACCTATTGAAAAATGATCAATCGATGAAGCAGAAATCAAACAATTTTCATGTGTATATATATATATATATATATATATATATATCATATTAACTAAACGAGAAATTAATAAGTTAAAGTTCAACAATTGAAATATCGATCAATGTACTTACTAATTTTTCTTTTAATTTTGCATACCCCTCACATCCCATGGTATGTGAGTAATAGGACTTTGCTCGAGTGGCTTTTTCTATATTTGACTTAGCCTTCAACACACATTAAATAAAAGGATATCAATGGATTTCTAAATTATTTAAAAATATAATGAAAATGCTTATCATGAATAAAATTAACATTTGGACCAATTTAATTTATAAACTTGAATTCTTCTAATTGTACATTTTTAACGAATGCCTCCTAATTACTTTGTGTGTTAGAAAAACAAAACTGAGGTGATATTACATTTAGCTGCTTTGGTCTACTCATGTAGGCCTTTACGAAATGATTATTAACGGATTTTCTGAAAGATCTCTGAAGTGTACCAAGATGGGACAAAACGTTTTTTCTTGCATGTTCATCGATAACAAAAAACCGCTGCATGAGTAGTAAGCTGAATGTTAGTAATCAACTTTAGTTAATTAATTGTTTAATTAATTAAGATAATCTACATGTACACTTTGTAAAAATAGATATCAACTTTAATTAATTAATTTTAGGTTTTGTGTTATATAGAAAACACATCCTTTTTGGTGAATGAGAGTTTAGTGGATTAAATTTGATTATAATATAGAAGAGTGAGTGTGTGGAGTTCAATCCTCGTTAAACGGTTGAATATATTTTAGTACAAATTTATGGGTTATTAAGAATAGAAACATTCTTTATGCTAGTTGCAAAACATTCTATTCAACTATTTATGAGTTGAATGGAGTACTGTAGAAGCTTTTGAATAAGGAATCAACTTTTATGGGTTTTTAAATAGAAGCATTCTCTATATTTGAAGCGTGGAGTACTTATCCAACACACTAAAATGGTGTTTTTAGTGGTTCATTTGGATGAATTAACATTATAAACTAGGACCAAAATGATGTTTATTAGAGGACAATTGGTCTAACATGCTATCAATTATATATATACTGTAAAATGAAAATTAACAATTAATGTAGCCGAATTCAAATATTACATTTCATACATGTCTACCTTTATTTGAGCCCCACATGTCTCCGAACAAGCTTACCCAAAAAACTTGAAAATAGGGGTGCATTCTCACCAGAAACTTTACCCATTTCATTATAATGAACAATTTTACATTTTTGCCTCTAGATCTATCCAAGTCGTTAAACTTTTGGTAATCTAGTTTTCCCTCTGCTAACCCTTGTTGATGCATTTTCTTAAACCAAACAACACATGTAAGTAATAAATACTAGATTTAAAATACGTGAAGAACTATATATATTTATCAATCTTCATCATTCTTGGCAATAATTTCATCAGTATTTTCAGCGCCGGTCGATGAAGCATCTTTGCTTGTTTCCAGGTCATCGCTAAAAATCTCATCTTTGTTTCCATGGTTCTTGATTTGTATTTCCAAGTCGATGGCATCCATTAGTATAGAAATATGAGTTGGATATCGAAAACAATATACTTATATTTAGAAACCAAAAAAATGACGATGATAATCAAACCATGAATTGTTTAGAGACTTTATGACTTGTGTAAAATCAAATTTCAACGTGGAGTGTGTATATCGAGGGAATTGAAATTTTGGGATAATTTGAATCCTTTTTCTTTTGGGATTCGGAGGGAACTAAAATTAATAATTAAATTTCATACGAGGGAACTGATATTTCACTCTTGTTAATTTGATTTTTCCTCTTCAAAATTAAAATAATAGAATCAATAATAAACACATGAATAAAATTTTATAAATACATAAAAAATAATTTAATAGTTAATAATTATAATTATACCTGACGGGATGTTTTTAATGTATGATTAGATTGGAAATTACACAATTTTAGCATTTTTATAGTGAAATTGGAGTTTTTTTAAAAAGGTTTGATGGTTAAATAAAAAAAAACATATTTTTTGCTAGATTGTATAATCAAGTGATAAATAAGAAGATAAGAGAAAAATACTCACGATAAATAGGTCGAGACACAGATTTTCCTTCATGTGCTCTCGCCCTGGGCAACATTGTGTGGGGATACATGTGGGTCGTCATGGATACAAATTGATCTCATCTTAGGGGCATCAGTCATCACCACCGTGTCATGGTCCAGAACACGACTTGATTTTCTTATGTTCTTCAAATAGGGACCATGCATGGTGTGTGATCGGGGCCAACCACGTGTTTAAACTAAAGGTTATATGTGGATCATGCATTGGGGGCGTCGTCCATCAGTCTAGTGTCATGAAACGAGACACAATACTTTTCTTTCATCTGTTCTCCATCATCGCACATGGGACCATGGTATGAGTGTATGTGGTATATATGAGTGTGGGTAGTCGATACAAATCATTGCATCGAGATACCGATCATCATCTTAATCTAGTATCATATATGGGTCGGAACACAAATTTCCGTTCATGTGATCTCGCTCTTAGGACCAAGGTGCGAGGATGCATGTGGGTCATGGATACAAATTGATGTCATCTTAGGGGGGTTGGTCATGGTTCGTGACACGAACTGATTTTCTTATGTTCTATAAACGGGGGACCATGCACGGTGTGGGTGTGGGGATGACTATGTGTTGAAACTTGAGGGTATATGTAGATCATGCATTGGGGGTTCCGACCATCAGTTTAGTGTCATGGAATGAGACACGAGACTTCCCATTCCTGTGTTCTCCATCATCGAGCAGGGGACTATGGTACGAGTGCATGTGGTACGTACGAGTGTGGGTTGTGGATACACATTACTGCATGGGAAGTATCGGTCATCAACTCGATCTAGTATCATATATGGGTCGGGACACATATTTCCGTTCATGTGCTCTCGCCTTGGGGACCATGGTGCGGGGATACGTATGGGTCGTGAATACATATTGATGTCATCTTAGGGGTATCAGTCATCACCATCGTGTCATGATCCGGGACACAACCTGATTTTCTTAATTTTTACATATATGTAACACCCGATTCAAGGTACTTTTAATTTTGACCCTTGGTATGTAAATAATTTGCATATTTGGTCTCTAGGGGGTAGTTTTGCCAATTCCGAAAATCAATCTTGGAGTAAGTGGGGCGTACGCACCTAGGGGACAAGCCCTAGATTTTAGGGTTTGGACCATATTTAGAAAACATTATATTCCATAATCCTCTCATCTCTCAGCCTCCATTGCCCTTTGAGTCCCATTTCGAAACCGTAGCCCCTCTTGAGCTAATTTGACCCTCTTGTGTGTTTGTTTTAGTGTCTGTTGGTGATATTTGAGGAGACCCAAATTTCAATGACCAAAAATTTCAATTATTGATTAAGTGATTTGCACAACATTTGTATCAAAATATCAACCGATCATATCATTTAATAAAAGCATGTCTCGTATTTGAAAACCGAATCGTAAAAACCTAATAATGTCAGAGTACAAATCTCAGAATAACTCATAATGCGGAAAACAAAGAGTGTGTGTATGATGTGCCACTACCGTGCCAGTTCCTTCCCTTTCGCTGAAGAGGTACCTGAAACCAAAACTGTAAACTGTAAGCACAAAGCTTAGTGAGTTCCCCCATCGTACCACATACCATGCAATCGCATAGCATACATACTACCGGGCAATTTCGGGGTGCCCGACCTACCTAGTATGGCCATTCTGGGGTGTCGACCTACCCATGCGGCCATTTTGGGGTGCCGTCTTACCCATGCGCCCATTCTGGGGTGCCGTTCTACCTATGTCAAGCCATTCTGGGGTGCTGACCTACCCGTTGGTCCTAACAACCGACCCTCGGGGACTATTCCACCCCTTACTACTAATATCACATATATCATAACATAAACATACTATCAGACATATCTAGGGTGTCCGAACTACCCTTCAGTCCTAACAACCGAACTTGGGGACTATTCCCCTCCTACTACCGCTATCACATATAACGTATCATGCCAGCATATAAACATATCAACACATATTATCAGACATATCTGGGGTGTCTGACCTACCCTTCGGTCCTAACAACCGAACTCTACTACTATCACATATAACATATCATGCCAGCATATAACATATCAGGTAGTAGCAAACCTAGATGATATCACAAAGACAATCATCTAATCATAAACTCCTACTGGTGGGCTGGCATTGTGGCCGTAGACCCACCGCTACTGGAAGGTAACTCACCTCGTAGTAGCTGCTGATCTGTACGGGAATCCTCTGACTGCTGCCGTTGCTGCTCCGGAAATCGTCCGACTATAATTCCCACAAAACACTTAGTCATACACTGCTAACTGTTCTTAGGGTAAAATGACCATTTTACCCCTGACTAAATCAAAGTCAAATTCAACTTCTAGTTGACCTGACTTGCCGAGTTGGCTCGCCAACTCGCCGAGTCCCTATCCTTCCATTTGTCCTTATACCCGTCTCTACTCGTTGAGTTAGGCGATGGCTTGACGAGTTTTCCTTCTAAAAGAACATTGACTGAATCCTCGTCCGACTCACCAAGTTGTATGAACAACTCGTCGAGTTCATCTTCAACTGATACACAGGTCCTGTCCTTGAATCGCCAAGTTGTATGAACAACTCGTTGAGTTCATCTTCATCCTTAAGAAGTTTGCCTTGGACTCGCCGAGTTTGCTCATGCACTCGCCGAGTCGCATGAACTTCTAGAACAATGGTTTAGTCCAAAACGTTGGGTCACTCCTCGAGATCCCCTTAAAACCTTTCCACACTCAACTGGGTCCTTATGAACCTCAATTGATATGGGACAGAAACCTTGGACTCGCCGAGTCCAAGAATGGACTCGTCGAGTTGGTCACATCCTCTCACTAAATCTTCGATTTCTGATGTACAACCCTGGATTAAAAGATAGATCTATGCCTCTACATCGATCTAGCACGTAAAGTTACAACCTTTACGTGCTTGCATGGGACTTTGAGCTCAAAAGGTCCTAAAACAATCTCTTAAAATTCATGGGGCCTTCTTTGAGTGCAAGAGCCACTCCTTTCTGCCTTGTAACCCCTATAAGGGCCTAGATCTGAAACATCAACCCCTAATCATGCTTGCAATCATGGTTGGTGACCAAAATGGCTTAGAAAACCCCTAAAACTCCACAAAATGGGATATACCAAAAGAACAAACAAGGTATAGACTTTATACCTTCTGAAGACTGCAATTGATGCTCAAAATCGGATCCTTCTAGCCTCCTCTCGATCATTCAAGCTTTTCCTTCCTTCCTTGGGTTACAAAAGCACCAAAATCACTCCAAATGCCTTAGATTGGTTCAATAACGGCTAGGGTTTGCTATAGGGGTCTTCTGGGAGCAAATGGTATGAAGGAGGCCGAGTTAAGGTGTTTAAATAGGGTGCAAACCCTCGGGTTAGGGTTTTTGTCCAGACAGGACCTACTCGCCAAGTCCAGGACCTGAATCGTCGAGTCCACTGCTTAAACCTCGCGTCTCATCCTGCTTCTACTCGGCGAGTTGGTCCTTCAACTCGCCGAGTCCAAGGCCAAAATGATAAAATATTAATAAAAGAATACGTACTAAGAACCAGGTGCTACATTGGAAGAAGTAGCCTTGATCAAAGAAGTACTTGTAGATCCAAATTTCACACATCATTTCCAGCTTTATTGAGTTATAAAGCTTGGAACTTGCTCCTTGTATGCTTAGATCTAGGCTTTATGAAGTTTTGGTCCCTTTTTAGTCCTTTGATGAGATCTAGTGAGTTTCTTCCACTCAAGAAGTTAGGAGTTGCTTATCTTGATGTTTACGAGGTCCCTAGTCCATAAAGTTAGCATCTTGATGGTTATGGATCAACCATGCATTTGTTTAGGTCCATTTGGTGACAATAGAATGCTAAAGTAAGGTTTAGGTTCTTTGGAGCCATGCAAAGGCTGCAAGTTCATGACTTTATGGATTAATACGTTCTAAAAGGCTTACATATGATCTTTAGATATTTGGTTGCAAGAGCTGGGTGTATGCTGACGTACACTGCCGAGTCCCCAATCCGATACATGACCTAGTACGCCGGGCATACATCTGGTATGCATAGCGTACCAGGCGTGATCATTGGGCTTTGTGTTTTGGGCCGTTTTTAGGCTATTTGGGGTTATATTCCTTTTTGGGCCACTAGCCTTCTAATGTTGGGCCATTTTTAGGCTTTCGGCCTCCCTGGATTTGGGCCCATTATGAGTTTTGGTCATCATTTAGGGTTTTTGGCCATATTGGGCTTTTGGAGCCATTAGATTGGGCCTCGGTTATTGATCCAAGTAAGGAAGGGTTAAAATAGTCTTTCACCCAAAAAGTTGGAGCAATGAAATAGATTCCTATTTATGGTTTATGGCCCAATTATTAATTGGGGTTTTATTGGTTATTTACTGCGAGGACTTTCTAGATCAGCAGTCCGAGCATTTATCTGATTTTTAGTAGTGTTAGGTAAGTCTCCTCAGAGTGCTTAATAGGTCTAAGACACCAATGATTTCCCATGAATTATCATGATTAGGATGCTAATTGTCTGTGTGACTCTTGCATTACTAGTATGTGATATGTATACCGGGTGGGATCCGATGCTAGGTGGGGCCTGATGAGTGTATAGTATGCTATTTGCCTTAGTGATTCTTGCATGTGTTTTATGTGTCTGTGTGAATATCGAGTGGGGACTGATGCTACGTGGGGCCTGATGAATGTGATGAGGTAGGGCCCATCTCATGTTATTGACGTATCTGTTCCGAGCGAGGCTCGATGTCGGGCGGGGTCTGATGGTTGTTGGCCAAGGCCCATTGTATGTTTGATATGTGTGGTATGAGGTATTTTGGGGAACTCACTAAGCTTTGTACTTATGGTTTTTAGTTTATGTTTTATGTACTTCCAGATCGAAGGGGAAGGGCTCGGGATGATCGCATCGCACACACCACAATGTTCTGCATTTTGTTGACTTGATGTACTTGGATAATTATTGACATACTCTGATTTTCTTTTATGGTTTTATGAACATGTTTTGGATATTGGTTTATTATTATAAAACTGAAAATTGTGGTCTTAAAATTTGGGAAGTTACGATATAAGGGACCGTCATGGTGTGGGTGTGGGCCTGGGTGCGTGTTCAAACTCAAGGGTATATGCGGTTTATGCATTGGGGGCGTTGGTCATCATTCTAGTGTCATGGAATGAGACACAAAGTTTCCCTTTCATGTGTTATCCATCATCCGACAGGAGATCACATTACGAGTGCATGTGGTATGTACGAGTGTGGGTTGTGGATACATATCATTGCATCGGGGTACCGGTCATCATCTCGATCTAGTATCATATATGGGTAGGGGCATGGATTTCTGTTCATTTGTACTCACTCTGGGGACCATGGTGCGGCGATGCGTATAGATCATGGATACAAATTGATGTCATCTGAGGGGCGTTGACATGACCGTCATGTCATGGTCTGATTTTCTTATGTTCTTCGAACAAGGGACCAAGCATGTTGTGGGTATGGGGTCGGTCGAGTGTTTAAACTTAAGGGTATATGTGGATCATGCATTGAGGGTGTTGACCATCTGTCTAGTGTCATGGAACGAGACACAAGACTTCCTTTTCGTGTGTTGTGCATCATCTTGTAGGAAACACAGTAGGAATGCATGTGGTATGTATGAGTGTGGGTCATGGATACAGATCATTGCATGGGGGTAACGGTCATCAACTCGATCTAGTATCATATATGGGTTGGGACACAAATTTATATTCATGTGCTCTCACCCTGTGGACCATGGTGTGGGGATGCGTGTGGGTCATTGATACAGATTAATGTTATTTCAGGAGCATTGTTCGTCACCACCGTGTCATGGTCCAGGACACAACTTGATTTTCTTATGTTCTTCTAATAGGCGAGTATGCATGGTGTGGGTGCAAGGCCGGCTACGTGTTCAATCATGAGGGTATAGGTGGATCATGCGTTGGGGGTGCCAGCCATTAGTCTAGTGTCAAGGAACAAGTCACAAGGCTTCCCTTTCATGTGTTCTCCATCATCGTGCATGGGACCACGGTTCCAGTGCATGTTATACGTATGAGCATGGGTCATGGAAACGAATCATTGAATGAGAGGGGGGGGGGGGTACCGGTCATGCATATGGATTTTTGTGGGTAGCGGTCATTAACTGTAGTTCATGGTCCGTGATACGACTTGCTTGTCGTATTTATATGTACATTTGTCATATATTTTAAATACAAAGTTTATATTTATTTGTATATACGTTTATTTTTGCGAATATTAAGAAATAACCAACAAAATAACATAATATTCTTTAGGATAATATCAACTTAAATTAAAGGTTGGCCGGTCTTTTTAACTTTTTTTCATCATAAAGTCTTGCCACCATTAACAAATGAAATCAAGTATCATATCGGAAATCCACCATTTCCCTATTTGTATCATTTCGTTTAAAATAGAGTAATTAAATAATAAACCTGGAACCCAAAAATGTAAATTTATATTTTATATTATTTTATAGTAGCCTAGAAATACATAATATTTAGCGGGGTGTTGGTTTCGGGGAGCCAAATGATATAAGTTTGAGTTACAAGGGTTAAAGTGTAATTCCAAGATTTAATTTGTAAAGATTTTCAGAAGTCAGGGGGTGTTTGGTATCATTTGGACTTAATATGAAAGGATTTATGGAAGCAGAGGCTAAAGAGTAAATTTTGGACCTAATTTGAAAAGGTTTTGTGGAAGAGGGGCCATTTGGTAACATTTGGATTTAATTTGAAAGAAAAACGAGAAGGAGGGACTAAAAGTGTCAATATGGATCAAATTTTGAAATGGACAGGACTTATAAACCTGTCACCACCCGTCCCAAACCCAAACCCTATACACACAAATTAGCCGCCACCCTCACATCACCCACCTCCGGCACCGCCTCCGTGACACCTTAGTGAACCACTGACGACCGCCTGCAACTTCGATGACGGGATGGAAAGCCGATACCGCGGCTGCTATTGCTGTTCTAAATCGACCTCCTTCCTTCCTTCTTCTTCTTTCTATCGTTATTCTCAGCTGCGCATGGCAGCTACCGGTGCTGTTCCGGTCGCCTTGCGCTCCTGTTTCTTCTCCGTAGCAGGTAACCGGCGTCCACCGCCTGCCTTCTACTCAGTTGACGAGCTTGTTGTGTTTTCTGTTATCACCGAGAACTGGTGGAAGTTTTTTGTGGATTGCGATGTGGATACACATGTATGTGGGCTTTCATTCGAGTAGAAGTTGTGACATGGCAGCCGACCATTGTCGCTACCGCCGATGACACTACTGTTACCGCCGTTAGCAGCTGTTGTTGTCGCCATTTCATGCCACCGCCATCGCCAAATGCCACCAGGTGGGTGGTTGAGTTCATCCTTCGAGAAAGGCGTGTTTGTGTGTTTTTGTTGACCGGTAATGTAAAAAATGAAGCCATCACCACCACCGTAAGGTGGTGGCTGTCACCCTCTACCACTGCTTGCCGCCACAAGGGTGGTTGTGTATGTGTGTATTTTCTTATATGTGTTTACTTTGGATATTTGTTGTATGTATGTTGTGTCATTGTATCGTGGATGGAATAATCAAGGAAAAACCCATAACCACCACTGTCAGGTGGTGGCTGCCGCCATCTGCCGCCACCAACCGTTGTTTTGGGTGGCGGTGTGCATTGTGTATTTGGATTGTTAGTTTAGATGCTTGGACATATTTATCAAAAAATCATAACCACCACAACGAGGTGGTGGCCACCACCGTGAGCTGCCGTTGACCACCACTACCCGAGGTGGTAGTGGGTGGTGCCCGACTTATTTAATCCTAATTGACATAATGAAGCCTTAATTGACCTAAAAACCTAACCATTTGACTAATGGGCACGCGATTAGGTTGGAAACTCTAATTAGGGTTTAGAAAACCCTAATTTTGGATTTGTTGATTTGGACTTATCGTGACCAACGTTTTGGGCAATTGGAATTGAATTATGAAGTACACCCGATCACACCGTATGATTTACCAAGTAGAATGATAGACTTAATGGATTAAGTCGTTAATGGGTTAAGTAAGAACACTTTACCCTATTTGTCATTTTATGTGAAAACCCTAATTTTCCTTGGGCCTTGAGTTGGGCCTTTTGTTGGGCTTTGGTGATTTGGCTATAGATAGGTTATCCAAGAACAAGTATATGGACTAAAATACTTAAATTGGGTTTTAGGATATGGGACATTGGAAATACTTGGGCACAATTTGGAAAATTAGGCCATAGATGGGCCATAATTGGGCCTGGATGGTTATGAGATATTGGGCCATCGGAATGGAAAGTGTTGGGACTGGAATAAATGGTTGGGCCTTAGGGTAAGACCATGAAAAGGTTTGGACCTAATTTTGAAAATTGGGCCATATGTTGGGCTTTGGTTCATTGGTAGACTTTTGGGAATTTTGGAGTGTGAGTTGGGCCTTGGGCTTGGAACCCAATTATTAATTGGGTGTTGCTTTGATGTTGACAAGTCGGGAATCTGTCATCCAGCAGCTAGGGTTTTGTAACGCCTGTACATTTGAACTAATCAGTTTAGTGATAATAGGGGTCGAAAACGAATTTTTGACAATAGATTGTTTAGAATAAATAATCTTAACCAAGTTGTAGAATATGTCTCAAGGGTTCCATACATATAAATAACGCCAAAATCCGAGTTATAACGAAGAAGTTATGGTCCGTCGAAGTTTTACGGCAAAATCGACACGACACCGGGAGACGTAAATAGTGAATTTACGATGGAGGAATTTTTAGCCTTATAAATCTAAACAGAATTTGTAGTATACTTTAAACCGAGAATGTACAAAAAAAAGAACGCCTAAATCTGACTTCGTATGAGGAAGTTATGAATTTTCTAAGATTTGACATAGTAGTGCACGGCCCGAAACTCGAATTTTAGTTTGAGCGGTTTTTGGCCTACGCAACCTAAATGAGAGTTGAAGATCTCAATAATAGGAACTCAACGATAGAAAGACAGACGAAAACGGAGTCCGTATGTAGAAGTTATGAATTTTACGCGGACATCTAACGATATAATCTCCTCCCACTATTAAATTTAAGATCGGTTGAGAATTAGCCGATAGAGTCTAGATGTAAGTTGTAGATCTTGTTTTTACCTATGCATAGATATAAGGAACGTCGAAAATGGAGCTCATATGCGAAAGTTACGGGGTTTAGAAGTCGACAGAGTGCTGTGCGAAATCGGGTGACGTGGCTGAATATGGGCCAAGGCTTTCTCCCCAAGGCAAGCCACCGGAAGGTGACATATGGAATGGACTCGACGAGTGGGTCCTCCTACTCGATGAGTAGAGCTGTTTTCCAGCCTATAACTAGAGGTGCCGGGTTCCCTCATTCTTCACACCATTCCAACCTCTTCTCTTTCTCTAGCCCCCAAAACCCCCCTAAGCCTAGGTAAGCCCCTAGCACCCGAAGGAAGCCCCGAGTCTCCCGAAGTCCCGAGAAAACAACCTTTAGGCTTGGAAACACTGCTCCAGCGTAGCCTAGTTTTGAGAAAAACCCGATGTAAGTGAGCTACACCTAACCTATCTTTAGTATAGCTTATGTTTTAGTATAGTAATCTTATTAGGACCTTATAATAAGTACTTGGGCTATTATTATGGGTTATATAAGTATCGTTTAACGCTTATATAATAGTAATAATAGCTAGACTGGTAATTAGTCTCGGTGAATATTAGAATAAACTTTAGTGGTAATGATACTAGGTTTTGTCCGAGGAAAATTGTGTTAAGAGTAACGAAGTGCTGTCCAAGTGCTGAGTCACCACCTTTTCAAGTGAGTGCATAGTTACTTTCATATTACACATAGATATGAAGTATTTTATATAAACTACATGCTATGTGTGCATATTACTTGAATACTTGTTGTTTATGATGAATGAACGATTTTATATATGTTTTAAATGATTTAAACTGTATACATATTTTATATCTGCAAAATGTGTTGGGTAGAACATGGGTAAATTAAAGATGAGATAAATGATGAGCGATGAGAGATGAGATGAATGATGAGCGATGATATATAAGTGGTAAAATATGGTGAGAAGATATGACCTAAGCGATTAGCCAAAACGATGAGCCAAACGATGACCTAAGCGATGAGCCAAAGTGATGAGGCAAAACGATGAACTAAGCGATGAACCAAGCGTTGGCCCCGTCATCTGTCAACCATGGACTTATCTAGACAGTCCAGTGGAACACTAGCAGGCTCGCAACCTGTAGGTGTTGTGAACAATGTGCTCACCGGTGTACTCTAAAAACCCATTGACATGTATTGCGAGTGGAATCTCGAAAACTATACTATCAATAAATGAGGTAAACCTCGGCGACTATGAAGTTCGCGCCCGTTGATTAAACCCCGACGACTATGGAGTTAGCGCCTGTTGAGAAAACCTTGGTAACTATGGATTTAGTGCCCGTTGAGAAAACCCTGGCAATAATGGATTTCGTTTCGATTTCTTAGGATGATCCTTAGGAGTGAATGAACAAGAAATAACTGATTCTTAGGGTAGATCCGTAAGAGTAAATAAGATAATGGGGATGAGTAATTGGGTCAATCGTTTGATGATTAAACATAATAATTATATTATTGTGGGTTGAAAACCCTATGTAGTCACCAGGTTTCCTAACCTGACCTACTCAGTTTATTTATATTATAAGTGTTGATATGAAGTCACATTACACTGAGAGATTAAGGAGATATAAATCACTAATGTAAATAAATGTAAGTTCTGTTTATGCTTATGTTTCTGTGTTGATGATGACATCCCAATGTTTTAAACTGATTAAAATACATTTCTTCGGAAATGCTTTGATAATGTAATTATCATGTTTTTCTGGGAACAAATTCTGCAACATTTTTACTAAAATAGGTACTCTAATTTTATAAAGCATAAACAAAAATCAGTCTTTTCTGGCCATGAAAATAGGGATGTCACAGGTTTCATCTGCGGGACTTCAGCAATGTGAGGTGAGTTTTCCTCACTATACTCAAGGGTCTAAGGCACCAAGGTCAACCCTTTGGATTGTTTTCCTGATATGTTATATGCTCGAGTACTGTATGATCTGTTAGATCGGTATCCTGGTAGATAGGATGTTGTTATGCTGTTATGATCTGTTAGATCGGTATCATGGTAAAGAGGATGTTACTATGCTTAGTGATCTGTTAGATCATTTGATTATGTGTAGATTGTTATATGATTATCGATTATATGATCATATGTGATTGGTGGTTGAGGCTTTACTGCTTTATGCCTGATCCAACAGACCGGGGCATTCCATCCCGATGGTTGTGGGCTGAGAGTATTCCATTGTCACACCCCCGAACCTAGACATCAGAAATGTCCAGGGGTGGATGACTTCGTGTATAGTATCATAAAAATTGAATATGAATGAAACGTAGCAACCAAACATCATACATTGAAGTTACACGCTTACATAGTTTACATATTGAATTTGTTCATCAGTTACACAGAAATAAGAAAGTAAAATTTCTTGAAGTTGCACCACTTGACCTCATAGTCTAGCTTATTACCTGCTACTGGAATTCCTGATAATACAAGTCATTTTGAAAAGCATAAACCAAAAAAAGTTGGTGAATTCATAAGCAGTTTTAAATAAAAATGGTTTTTGTACTTGTTTAGAATTGTTTTCATAGTGCATTCAAAAATCCGATATTTTCTAATAAGAAATGGTTTGAAATATTTGTGTCCGATCTTATATTAATGCATGTGTGTTCATGTTTACAAAAATAGAAAGAGAATGATTTCCAGACAACCTGGTGTTGTCTGCGTTAGATGATGCTGGAATCTTAACCCCCTTGGTTGAGTACCGGTGCGTATAGATTTCCGTTTTATCAAAAAGAAGGTTTCCCGTTTTATCCAAAAAGAACTTAGGATGATTTCCCATAAATCTTACAGCGTTAATTCCTCTAAGTGATTCGTTATAACCATACATGATAGTGACTAATTCGCCTGTCATGGCATAAATCTTACAACGTTAATCCCTCCTTGTTGATGAAAAACTCGAAATTTTTTAAGAGGAGAAGAAGGATTGTTCTTGAGAGTAATATGTGGAATTTGGAGTTGTGAAGTGTGTGTATTGTGTGTGTATTGGCCGAGAATAAGATAAGGGAGGGAGGAGAAGTTGACTTCTTAAAACTTGATGAGATGTGCTCCTTGATACATGTTGGTCAAAGGCATAGATGTATGATGGACAACATTGAGGTGGCACATGCATTATCTCTTATTTCTCTTTTTTTTTATATGGGCCAACCGAAACAAGGAGGTTCTCAGACGAATTGGTGGCCCAAAAATAGGGGTCTTCGATTTTTAGCTTGGCCCACAAGATTTTTTGGCCCACTAACATTCTATGTAAGGGTTTTGGTCCAATTAAGAGGTTTTCGGCTCATTAGGGCCCAAAAAGTGAGTCTTGGTCCAATAAGGGTTTTGGGTTGAGAATTATTGGGTTAAGGCCCAAAGATGATTGGATTTGACTTATTGGATCGAGTTTTGGGCTTATACAAGGAGATTATATTGTTTAGGAATTCACATCTTAACTTTTTTTTTTTCCAGTTGTGACATCCATCCTGAGGATGATTGGACCCACAGTATGTTGGCATTCCAACCCGATGGTTGTGGGCCGAGAGTATTCCATCCCGAGGATGATTGGACTCATAGTATGTGCGCATTCCAACCCGATGGTTGTGGGCCGAGAGTATTCCATCCCGAGGATGATTGGACTCATATTATGTGCGCGTTCCAACCCGATGGTTGTGGGTTGAGAGTATTCCATCCCGAGGATGATTGGACTCATAGTATGTTGGAATTCCAACCCGTTGGTTATGGGCTGAGAGTATTCCATCCTGAGGATGATTGGACTCATAGTATATGTTCATTCCAACCCGATGGTTGTGGGCCGAGAGTATTCCATCCTGAGGATGATTGGACTCATAGTATGTTGCCATTCCAACCCAATGGTTAAGGGGCCTGGGGTATTCCAACCCGATGGTTGATTGGACCCATAGTACACTGTTATTTGTATATGTGCTACTGTTTGCGTGTTGGTACTTTGGGGGAGCTCACTAAGCTTTTTGCTTACGATTTCGGTTTATTGTTTCAGGTGTTTCATAAGTTTTGGGAAGGCGAAGGCGTGACCATACACATCCACATGTTTTGGTCTTATGGTTTCTGGGAAAGTCTGATATGAAACTATTTTGAAAACATTTTTTAATAACTAATTTATTTTGGAAGTTTGAAAAAGTTTTAAATTTTACTGAAATTTTATGGATGTTACAAGTTGGTATCAGAGCCTTGGTTTGAGTAAATTGGAGGAACACTCGTGTGAATCTAGTCCCAAACCAAGAAAAAGATTTTCAAAGGATTTTCAAAATACTAAAGGAGGATGCAGAGTGTATGATCAGCCGGAGCCAGTAAGTAGACCCCAAAAGACTATTCAGTTATTTGATATTGTGATATGTTAGAACAACATGATAGTGATAGGGTAGGGATCTTCAGAAATTGCCTTATTATATGATGCCTTAGTTCCTATAGGGTTCTCTTTTTGAGATGATATGTGAATCTTTCTTGTGTGAACTAGCTATTAAGTGGATACGCTAAGTCACATACTGTATGGTTTAAAAGATCTTAGGCTGAGAGGTTTGGTCTTGCGGCACAACCGTTGTGGATTGAATATTTTAGCCTAAGATTGTTTAAACGGCAGGGTATGTGATTGTATTCATGCGATAGTCATTTGGAACCAATGGAGGGTTGTATGGAAAGCGTGGTATGGATGAGTCGTATGGGGTCAGCCAGCCAATAGCATTATTGGACGAGGTAGCAGTGGTTTCCCTAGTTTGGGCGCAATTCATAGTGGGTCAGCATGAGGAAGGAATGAGCCATGCTTAAGTGAGTATGGGTAGGGGAAGATGCGTGCGATATGTTGGGAGTCTGAGATCGAGGATTTCATGGGAGGATCTATCAGATCTTATTGCATTTTACTATCATTTGACTCGTCTGCACGAATGCTGCTTGCTTTGTGCTTTGTGGAAGTCATGAGTAATGTGAGTTAGCCATTAAATGAATATGTCAAGTCACATGCAAAAAAGGTTGGATAATCTCAGAGTGACAGATTTGACTCTGCTTCACAGCTCTTGTTTGAGTCCAACCATTATAGGGATGAGTCAGTTACTTGAAGGATTATCCAAGCTTTGTTGCATGTGATTGTATTCATGGAATGACTAATTGATATGGTGAGGAGTTCTTCAGCAGCTGATGGCAGAGGGGGTGTGGGTGAGTCCTAGGATAGCCTAGGGAGTATTAGTGTGGTGGTTTAGCCAAGGAGTAGGTTTCAAAAGTATTTTGTGACTAGGACTTAGAGGACCTTAGATAATTCTGGAGGAAAGTATGGATACGTGTGGAAGGTAGTATCGGGCCCGTACTAATGAAAGCACAAGATCCATACTCGAATCAAGGAAGATCTCAGGGATTCTAAGGGTTGCTTAGGGAAGGTAGCATGGTTGGATACCATGCTTCACTACAGTGGTTCTGCTCCTGTCAATCTTTTGGTTGTGGTTGCTCAGACATGAGGATGGTCATGGTATTTAGTGTGAGCCCAGTGGAGTTACTGATTTTTATTATCTGGTGTATACCTAGTGAGTTTCGGTTTAAGGCTTCGGGGGTTTTACTCGAGGACGGGATGTGAGTCGAGGAACTCAGGAAGGAAGTGATGATTATAATCAGCTTGAATTTTGCAGCTGGAAATAAAATGGTTGATTGATGGATTGGAATGTCGTTTTCTATGGCAAGGATTATGCCCTTTCAGTTTTCCAAACTCGAAGGAGTGAGCAGGCTTGTGTCCCCAGGATCAGGTTGTATTCTAGTTCGGGGTCAGTTGGTCAAAGGGGTTGGCGATAGTATTTCAGCGCCGGTGAGCGCAGGTGGGTCTATGTGACATGAGTATCTTGTGAGGCATATGCGACCACACTCCCTACCCATAGGAGCTAAGGTCTGGATAGCCTTGGATCTCTTGTAGTGGGTGAACATGATTGATTGTGGGATCTACTACGCTTTCTGGAGTGAAGACTATGTCTTTGGAGTAGTTTGCAACACGATTTAGGGAAGAGGTTGCTTTAGCTACTGCAGTTCAGCTGTGGACGATTGAGCCGGTGAGTGAGTCACGGTGCGAGATCTTGAATGATATGATTTCTAGATCCCAAGAGTGGCAGATTTGTTTGGAGCATATTGGGAAGAGGGGGATTATGTGGGAGGTCTGAGGATAGGGTCCCACAGGATGGTTATTCAGCATGGTCAGGATTCAGTGGTTTTAGTAACCGTTATTGATTGTCGGATGAAAGCGCCGAGGGAAGTAGCTTGTTGTTGAGGTATTGGTTGGAGCATCTATCTTTCTGTCTTCAAGATTTGAGTGTGGTATCATTCAAGCATTAGGTACTGTCGGTTTCATTGGGATTCAAGAAGTGTTCATCTGGTTCTTAGAAGAGTTTGATCTTTTGGGATTGGCTAGTAATGGAGAACTAGTTGGGAAAGAGCTGGTTGTCATCGGATCGATATTTGGTAAGTGAGAAGGATCGGGAATTCTCCATTTTTCATGTATTGTGAAGATTCAGTCGAATCTAAGTGGGGGAGAATCGTTTTGAAATGTAGAAGTAGGAGCGGTTTCGAAATTGGGATAAGTTTCGCATTCCTGTCAGGGAGGATGGCAGCCCAAGTGGCTGTATGGTTGAGGGTTGTGTCAGTTGGGAGTTTGGTAAAACTCCATAGCATGTGAATCGTGTCTTCTCAATGCTTGATAGTAGAATTTGGGGAATCAGGTTGGGGTTCCAGTTATGAGTTGAGTGCAGTTCAGGTGTTCAGTCGAGTGTGTGCTCGACTCTGAAGGTATTTGGATTGATAGATTGAGAGTAAGGCATAGGGTTGTGAATGTGGTGAGGTGAAAGTATTGTAAGACTATAGGGGAGCCGTAGCATTCACTAGTAGTCAGTTGGGATTAAAGTGTTATGAGACTGCAGGATGACTCGTAGCATTCACATATTCTTTCAAATGATTAGGTCAGCCTGGGCCAGTTTGCAAGATTGTGGGTAGACCACAACATGATTGGAATTAGGAAACGGTAGGTCATTGGAGACTGGACATGATGTAAGACTACAATTATTCTGGTAGCATTCACTTTTCGTATTGGATACGGTGGTGACAGGTTTTCAGGCTATTATGATTGGATGGACCAGAAGGATTGATGTAGCCATGAGTGGTGATATAGCTAGGGAAGTTATTGCTAGTCGAAGTCCTTCAGAGGTCGCGTGGAGCTACTGTAAGATTGCTCGTTGGTTCAACAACCGGGTAGGAATTTGGTATTCCAGATGAGCTTTCTGTCAAGTATAAGTCTACTGCAGGGAAATTGGGCCTGTGACTCTATCATCTAGTAGGAACTGCAAGTTATCAGAAGTGGAGAAGGCAGTTGGGAGTTAAGTGCAATGAATTCGACAATGTTTCAGTGTGGGCGGTCTGTCAGGGAGCCAGACCATCTCGAGACTTAAGATTTCAAATTGAGTAAATGTGATCATATTGGAAGGAATTAATTTATCTTTAGGTTTCAGAACCCTGCGAGGGTTGGTTACGATTGCCTTGGAAAGGCTAGGGTATGCTTGTAGTTGTGGCCGTGTTGCTCAAGTTATTTGGCGTGTCAGGAATGGTAAGGAATGATTTCGAGGATGAAATCTAATTTAAGTGCGGGAGAGTTGTAACATTCCGTTTAAAATAGAGTAATTAAATAATAAACCCGGAACCCCAAGATGTAAAATTATTTTATATTATTTTATAGTAGCCCTAAAATTCATAATATTTAGCGGGGTGTTGGTTTCGGGGAGCCAAATGATATAAGTTAGAGTTTCGGGGGTTAAAGTATAATTCTGGGATTTATTATGTAAAGATTTTTAGAAGTCAGGGGGTGTTTGGTATCATTTGGGATATGAAGGGATTTATGGAAACAGGGGCTAAAGCGTAAATTCTGGACCTAAGTTGAAAAGGTTTTGTGGAGGAGGGGTCATTTGGTAACATTTGGATTTAATTTGAAAAAAAAAGGAGAACGAGGGACTAAAAGTGTCAATATGGATCAAAATTTGGAATGGACGGGACTTATAAACCCATCACCCCGTCCCAAAACCCTAACCCTAGACACACTAATCAACTGCTACCCTCACATGACCCACATCTGATGCTGCCTCCGTGACACCTTACTGAACCACCGACGACCGCCTGCAACTCCGGTGACAGGATGGAAGGCCGATACCACGGCTGATGTTGTTGTTCTAAATCACCATACTTCCTTCCTTTCTCCTTCTTTCTGTCGCCATTCTCATCCGTGCATGGCAGCTGCTGGTGTTGTTCCTGTCACCTTTCACTATTGTTTCTTCTCCGCAGCAAGTAACTAACGTCCGCCGCCTGCCTTCTCGTGGTTTGACGATCTTGTTGTGTTTTCTTTTATCATTGAGAAATGGTGGTAGTTTTCATTGCTTGTGATGTGGATGCACGTGTGTGTGGGCTTTCTGTTGAGTCGCAGTCATGAAGAACCACCATGGCAGTCGACCATGGTGGCTGCCGCCGATGACGTTGTTAGTACCGCCGTTGGCCGCTGTTGTTGCTGCCATTTCATGCCATCGTTGTCACCAAACACCACAAGGTTGGTGGTTGGGTTCATCCTTTGAGCAAGGCATGTTTGTGTGTTTTTTTTGATCGGAAATGTAAAAAGTGAAGCCATCACGACCACCGTGAGGTGGTGGCTGTCATCATCTACTACCGTCTGCCGCTACAAGGGTGGCTGTGTGTGTATTTTGTTGTATGTGTTTATTTTGGAGATTTGTTTTATGTATGTTGTATCATTGTATTGTGGTCGGAATAATCAAGGAAAAACCCATCACCAGCACCGTGAGGTGGTGGCTGTCGCCCTCTGTCGCCACCAGCCGCCGTGTTGGGTGGCGGTGTGCATTGTGTGTTTAGGTGGTGGCAATCACCCTCTACTCCCACCAACCGCGGTTTTGGGTGGCCGTGTGCATTGTGTGTTTAGATTTTTAGTTTAGATGCTTGTACATATTTAGTCTAAAATCATAACTACCACCACGAGGTGGTGGCCACCACCGTGCGACGCCTTTGATCGCCACTACTTAAGGTCGTAGTGGGTGGTGCCTAACTTATTTAACCCTAATTTACCTAATGAATTCCTAATTGACCTAAAAACCTAACCATTTGACTAATGGACACGCGATTGGGTTGGAAACGCGAATTAGTGTTTAGAAAAACCTAATTTTGGATTTGTTGGTTTGGACTTATCGGGTCCCACGTTTTTGGCCATTGGAATTGAATTATGAAGTACACCTAATCACACTGTATGATTTACCTAGTAGAATGATGGACTTAATGGATTATGTACTTAATGGTTTACGTAAGAACACTAAACTTTAATCGTCATTTTATGTGAAAACCCTAATTTTACTTGGGCCTTGAGTTGGGCCTTTTGTTGGGCTTTATGATTTGGCTAGTGATGAGCCATTCAAGAAAAAGTATATGGACTAGAATATTTGGATTGGGCTTTAGGATAAGGCCCATTAGAAAGGCTTGGTCCTAATTTGGAAAATTGGGCCATCGATGGGCCATAATTAGGCCTTGATGATTATGAGACATTGGGCCATGAGAATGCTAAGTGTTGGGACTGGAATAAATGGTTGGGCCTTAGGTTAAGACCATGAAAAGGTTTGGGCCCAATTTGGAAAATTGGGCCATATGTTGGGCTTTGGTTCATTTGTTGACTTTTGGGCATTTGGAGTGTGAGTTGGGCCTTGGACTTGGAACACAATTATTAATTGGGTGTTGTTTTGATGTTGATAGTTCGAGAATCTGTCAACCAACAGTTAGGGTTTCATCCGCGGGACTTCAGCAGCGTGAAGTAAGTTTTCCTCATTATACTCAAGGGTCTAAGGCACCAAGGCCGACCCTTTGGATTGTTATCATGATATGTTATATGCTCGAGTACTGTATTCTGACAATAGTCAATTTCGGGTCAAGTCAAAGTCAAACAAAGTCAACGAGTCAAACCGGTCAACTCAATTAAACCTTGTATATTAGGGTTTACGTTATGTAATTACTGTATAACTCACTATTTTAATGAGAAAACATCACTTGGAAAATTCGTGTGTTTAATTTTCCTTAGCCTTAGTGCTAAACAATGAACCAAACTGATAAAACAATATTCCATACTCATATGGAGTGTGTAAGATCCTAAAACATGGCTTAATGGGGGCTTACGGACCTTGTGTTGTGAAGCCAAACACTCACAAATGCCACACACAAAACCTCTCTCAATCGTTTTCACTCTATCTCTCCTTATCTAGAATCTCTTCCAAATCCCTCCAAGCATGTGAAATCTCTCCCAAATCTCTCTTTGTATGAGAAATCTCTCCAAGCATGTGAAATCTCTCCCAAATCTCTCTTTGTATGAGAAATCTCTCCAAGAATGTGAAATCTCTCCCAAATCTCTCTCTGTATGATAAATCTCTCCAAGAACGTCAAATCTCTCCCAAATCTAACCTCTTTCGATTTATTTTGATCATTTGAGGGCATCCTGGTACTTGATTTGATGAGAAACCACTCAAAGAGGGGAGATAGTTTGGAAAATAGCCCCTTAGGGCCGAAGCCTCTCTATAGGGGCCAAGTCCTCTTGGATCCGAGGCCACTTGAACTAAGTCTGAGGCCCCTTGAGTAGCCTCAGCCATCCAGCCGCAGCCACCGAGCCGAAGCCCAGAGTCGTAGCCGTCAAGACCGCAGCCACGAAGCCGGAGCCACCGAACCCGGAACAAAGCCCCGCATCAGAACTCCCTTCGGACCGCAGCACCTTCCTTCAACATCCGCGACTGAGCTTCACTTCGGATCCTCCTCAGCAGCCGAGCCACTCCGGTTCCAAGGCTGCTGATGACCGAGCCTTAGCACCTGCGGCCCTGAACTTCGGATTTCAGCATTTCCTACCCGGTTTTCAGTATTTTTGGCATTTTAAGCCCGTTTTTAATCATTTTAACGTGGTATTTTCTCCAAAACTCATATTTTAACATATAAGACCCTAAATATTCATAATTTAGACATATTTTTATGGAAATATATATTTTAGAATAAAATCTATTAAGTGAGATCATGAGGTGGAGTGTGAATCTTACCATAATATTTGACACAAACAACCACCCCATACCCATTCCCATGACCAGCCATTGTACTCCCCACCATACCTGCTCAATCAAGAGTACTTTCCCTACCTTTTGACCAGCCTCACTCATGGCCAAAGGCTGAAGACTCTTATCTCTCTTCATTTCACTCACTTCACTCATTTCCTCCACAAATCAAACACCACTTTTCTCTTAAATTCTCTCACACAAATTCGAGATTTCCAAGGCATTTTCCAGCTTTTATCCTTCATTTTGGTAAGTATCATCACCCTCCTTATAGTTATTACCTTTCATTCTACTCAAATCATTGATGGCTTACACAAACTCCATCATTATTGTGTTAGATTCTTGAATCTTCAAAGCAAATCTTGAAGTGTTCTTGAGTTGAACACTTCTCTTCTTCAACATTCAACCACTGAAATCTCTCAAAGTGAGTTCATACCCCTACATTTTCATGTTTTCTCAAGTTTTTAGGGGGGGGGGGGGGGAATACAAGCTAAAACACCAAAAACATAACTAAACTTTTTTAACAGCCTTCATCAGAAAAGTTGGACTCCATTCACGGACTGTTTTGGACAATTTAAACATTTTAGGTTCAAAACTATATTAGTTTCAATTGGCTCAAGTTCTTAGCTTTAAAATGACTACTTGCACATCTCCATACGACTTTTCTACAATTTATGGTGATTTTTACAAAACTGCCTATCATTTCAAACATCAATCCGGACAAGTCTGTGATTATGGACTTGTTCAAACAAGTTAGAGGTCGTTAAAAATCATGATAAAAATTATGGAGAAACTAGAATCATTTTCCAAACTCTCAGAATTTTTGGATTCTGATTTGGACCTTTGATGATTTTTGTACAAATTTTATAAGAACGGGGACAAAAAATGTTATCAACAGAAAAATGCTATCAATTTCATTTCACCTTGTAACATGTTAAGCAAGGTGTAGATCTTTATGTGATTATATGTTATTGCAATATATGACAATATTGTCTCAGTGTGTAGACATACATCAGTTAACAAATGGATTTTCTCTAGACAAAGCATAGAAATAACAATTTGTTATAATCAAAGTACATCTATTACATACAAACATTCGAATAAACTATGTTAAGTATAGTTTATGTACATTACCACTTTTACCCTTGTTTTGATAAAATATAATAGATATAGTTTATCATACATCACATAACACACTCATACAAAAAGGGTACATTCATACAAAAAAGGAATTTTTCATTACATTACACGTGAATTCGTTAATGGCTTTGTGAGACATTTGCTTCACTTTACGAATAAGTCCTGTATTGTAACCAGAGTATCCTGGAGGGAGAGAGTGATAGTTGTGTATAGATCTATATTGGGATTGACAAACCCACACCTAAGCTGCTTGCAACAGCTAGACCGGCAGGTCTGTGGTGACAAATGTTATAACAGTTCCGACGCCTGAAGAACGTCGTTTCAGACCAACTAGGTCATAGTATAGTTATAATAGCTCACATTAAGTATTAACAAACATAGAATTCATGGGGAATTCATGTAGATCAAACGAGTTTACGTAGATTTAAACTTGCAATATTTCATCATAAGCATAACAAATTTCTTGTACACCTCGGTCTTGGGTTTGAAGACTACTTTTACATATTAAGGAAAATATTGGATTTTTCTGAAACAAATACTTCTTTTACAAGAAAAAGCTTTTCATAAACTGTCTACAAATGCTTATGAACTCACCAACCTTTGTGTTGACACTTTTTCAAACAACTTGTATTCTCAGGAAATCACTAAACAGGTAACCAAGTGCTTTTGAGGATGGGACGTTAAGGCATCAAACTTTTCACATTTTGTCAACATATTGTAATTGATTTGGAAACATGTAATTCATACAATGATGTAACTTTTTCAATTATATATATGTTGGTTGTGTTTGCTTAAATCACTATTGTATTTGTTGTTATGATACTATACATGAAGTCCTCCACCCCCGGACGTTTCCGCCATCCTTGGTTTGGGGGTGTGACATGTATGATATGTTAGATCGGTATCCTGGTAGAAAGGATGTTATTATGCTGTAATGATAGATCGGTATACTGTTAAAAAGGATGTTACTATGCTAGGTGATCTGTTAGATCTGTTGATTGGATGTAGACTGTTATGTGATTATCTGTTATATGAGAATATGTGATTGGTGGTTGAGGCTTTACTGCTTTGTGCATGAGCCAACAGACCGGGGAATTCCAACCTAATGGTTGTGGGCTGAGAGTATTCCATCATGAGGATGATTGGACTCCTAGTGTAACATCTGGACTCCCAGGTATATTATTTATTTATTTTTTAGATCTATTGAGCAACTCGACGAGTTGGTGCCTCAACTCGTCGAGTAGAGACTGATTAACCACATGGGTCTAATAACTGACTCGACGAGTCAGAGAGCCGACTTGCTGAATTGGCACTGTGAGATGAAAACCTAAATCTCCAAGTTTGGGACCTATTTAAGAGAACTTATGACCTCATTTGCTCCTCACCAGCTACCTAACTTCCATGTGTGAAACCCTAAACGTGTGTAGTGAGCTAAGAGAGTTACAAGGCTAATATTTGAGTATTCTAGTGCATCTTTTGAGGAAAAGAATGAGATTATCCAACAAGGAACAAGGAGAAACTGTTGGATCTAGTGCTATATTGACCAGAGCTTCTGTGGAAGGTAAAAATCCTACACCTTTCTCATCTTATTAGTTAGATCTCATGATTATGGAAGTTTAGGGTTCTTACCACCTTTTTATTGGGACATTGAGTGCATTGAGTCTATCAGGAGGTCTAGACTTTAAATCTAGACCTTTTGAGGTCCATAGAGTCCAAAGGTCCCAGCTTTATTCAACTATATAAGAGTATTTGTGTTTAAACACCTTTATTAGAGTTGTATTGGCATTTTGGAGCAAAATATGCCATACATGAATGTAAGGATCGAAGCCTTACATGACATTCGAGCCTTGGGAGCCTAGATCTAGAGTGTGGAGTGGTAGATCTGCCTTAAAACGTCTAAATGAGAATTCAGACTGAAGGGACTGACCGAGTCAACGATCTGACTCGACGAGTCGGCTAGGGTTTTCCCCAATGAGTTTGGACATGGGTAACTCAGCGAGTTGATGGGACAACTCGACGAGTTGAGTTGGGTTTTCGCGATGTTCTGAAGAAACAAGGGGGACTCGGCGAGTCACATAGATGCACTCGGAGAGTCAGGTCAACATGAACGGTTGATTGGAGTGTTGACTTCTATTGACTTTAGGGTTTGGTCAAGGCAGGGAGAGTGTGAACCATGGAAGGGTAAAATGGTCTTTTACCCATTCCAAGTGTTTAAGAGAGACAATAGCCTAGTTTATTTTGAGTCGTGATTTAAGTGTTAATTAGAGATTATTATCTTATGTGTTAGGTGGAGGCTAGTACGAGATTATTACCTGCTAGCTTACGGGGTAAGTCTCTCACTATACTTTACGTAGAGTAGTAATCTTTGTGTGACCGGAGGGTCTTATGTGTTATATTGAGTATTGTGATATCCTGCATTATGTCTTTGTGATTTGTGCTGTGTTTTATTCTAAGCTAATGAGTTAGGACCGGAGGGTCCACCCGAGCTGTGGGACCAGAGGGTCCCACTGAGACACATTAACCGGAGGGCTTTATTGAGTTATAGCCTCGAGTGGCTAATGAGTTGTGTGTGGTATTATGGGGAACTCACTAAGCTTCATGCTTACCGTGTTATGTGTTATGTGTTTCAGGTACCTTTCAGGATCACGGGAAGGCACCGGCTAGATAGTACACACTGGAGCGAGATTATTGCTATGATTTTGGGATTGTGATTTTTACTTGTGGATTTGTTGACACTTGAGATACTTGTGGTTTTTAAGAAAATGTACATGAGTTTTATTTTGTTTAAAAATGAAAAATATGTTTGAAAATTTACGGTGTTACATGTTGGTATCAGAGCCTTGGTTTTAGGGATTCGGATGCACCTCCGGGTGTGTTTGGACTCAAACATAGGATTTGAGAAAAAAAAATTTCAAAAGAAATAATTTTTTCTAAAATGAGAAAGAGTTTAAGAGAAAACAAGTTGGAGCAGTGTGTACAATCAGTCAGTGCCCAAATGGTGATTTCCCAAAATACCCTTACTTTTGTGTTATGAGATACTTACGAGATATTGGTTATGCATGCTAGAGGATAGGCTAGGTAATTCATATTTTAGGACTAGAGTTTCCTGATTTGTGATGCCTAAGCCTAGGAGCTACTTCTATCTGTTATGTGATTTGAGTATGTGCTTAGTAAGAGTACTTAGCAGGAATCACCTAGAGAGAGAGTTTTGAGTCAAGTGATAATCTAGGAGAGATATCTAGATGAGTTTACGAGGGGTTTACCTAGAAAGTAGTATGTTATTTGTGAGAAATACAATAATTATGAATCGAGATCCTATGAGGAGGACTTGGGGTGACTACAGGCTGGTGTGGAAGGTAGTATTGGGCCCGTACTACTGAAAGCACCGGATCTGTAAGCAACCCAAGTAAGAATCTTTAGGATGCTAAGGAGTAAGTAGGGGCGAGTGATCGAGTGTGAGTATACTCGAGCGAGTATATGATGATTTTGTGTTGTGTTTCAGAGACATCATGGTGGGTACATGCCACAACCCAGGGAGTAGTGGCTCTGGCGACGATGAGATTCGCAGGATGATTAATGATGAGGTGGCCGCAACCATACGAGAGATGATTTCGGAGATGTTTGGGTCTATCAAGACCACCCTGATCGAGACATTTAATGAGCGGTACGCTGCTGTTACCGTGGCTGCTGCTGCAGCAACTGCAGCTGTCACTGCTGCCAGGCCACAGGGAGGTGACTCGCTGTTGTTTCGGGAGTTCAACAACAGGAAGCCACCAGAGTTTGATGGAACTCAGGATCCAATTATTGAGATGAGATGGATCTCTTATATCGAGGGGTGTTTTTACACATGTTCATATCCTGATCATTAGAGGGTTCAGTTTGCGCTGAAACAACTTCGTGAGGGGGCAAAGGACTGGTGGAAGTTTGTGACTACCAATTTTACTCCCGCAGATCATGTTGCAGTGACATGGGAGAGGTTCACCTAGTTATTCTGAGATAAGTATGTTCCGCCTGTGGAAAGCGAACGTTTGGCCTAGGAGTTTCTGTCTCTCATGCAGAATACAGATTCGATGATTAAGATTACATGAATGTTCCATGAAAGGGCGTTGTTCTGCCTTGAGTACGTGTCTACTGAGCAGGAACGTGTGAGTCTTTATCTGAGCATAATGAGGAGTGATATACAGTATTTCATGGCGAACTCATCATACCAGACATTGGCTAAGCTTCATACCAATGCCAGGCGCAGGGCGATTGAGCTAGAGTTACAGACGAGAGATGAGGAGGAGTCCCGGGGGAGGGACAGGAGACCAACACTGTCACAACCGTCGACGAAGTGGGCTACCGCCGCTGATACGAGGAATGGGGGCTAGAAGGGCCGCACTTATGGTAAGTGCGGCAAGAGTCACGAGGGATCATTGTCACACCCCCAAACCAGAATGGCGAAATCATTCGAGGGTGGATGACTTCATGTAGTATCGTAACAATTGAATACAAAGTAAAGAAAGTAATACAACCATCATATACATATATATATATATATATATAATTTAAAAGTTTACATTGTTGAAAGGTACTTGTTTCAAAACAAATTACAATATGATGACAAAATGAAACTAAATTGACGCCACAACGTCCCTTTTTTTGTGAATCTTTGGTTGGTCATAACTTCTTAGTTATGACTCGGTTTTCAATGTTTTTTATATTTATGAAAATCTTGACATGATAACTATCATTTTAGGCAACCCAATAGAGACTTTTGAACATTTTCTTTTAGATGCTAATTTCATTATATCAAAAGAGATTACAATTTTTTTAACTTTTTAGGTCATTACATTGATTCGAAATATTGGGTTGTCACATCATCCCCCCATTAGAGGGAATTTCATCCCGAAATTTATTATAAAGCTAACATCTGATCTTCGTGTTCCCATGTATATTCAGGTCCTCGCTTTGCATTCCAGCGGACCTTAACAATGGGTATGCGACTTTGCTTTGTTCTTTTAATTTCCCTATCCATGACCTCAACCGGTTCCTCTATAAAGTGGAGACTCTCGTTGATTTCGATTTTGTCTAGAGTGACGACGAGTGTCTCATCGGACAAACATTTCTTCAAGTTTGACACATGAAAGGTAGGATGTACGTTATTGAGTTCCTGTGGTAATCGAAGTTTGTATGCTACCGGACCGATCCTTGCGAGGATCTCGAATGGTTCGATATACCTTGGGTTTAGTTTCCCACGTTTTCCAAAACATATTAGTATTTTCTAGGGCGAGACCTTCAATAGCACTTGGTCCCCAACCTGAAATTCCAAGGGTTTCCGTCTTTTGTCTGTCTTTTGAAGCCTTTAGTCGTTCCCGAATTTGTACAATCTTCTCGGTTGTTTCTCTTATGATTTCCGGGCCAGTGAGAGTGCTGTCGGGTACTTGTCCCTTGGCTAGTTGCATGTCACCCACTTCAGCCCAGCATAGTGGTGATCTGCAATTGCGGCCATAGAGGGCTTCAAATGGAGCAACTTTAATGTTGGTGTGATAGCTATTTTTGTATGAAAATTCAACTAGTGGTAAATGGGTATCCCACGCTTTACCAAAATCGATTACACAATCTCTTAGCATATCTTCCAAGGTCTTTATGGTCCTCTCACTTTGACCGTCGGTTTGTGGATGGTAAGCAGTACTCATGTCTAGTTTCGTTCCAAGAGATTTTTGTAGCGACTGCCAGAATTGTGAGGTGAATCTACTATCTCTATTAGAGATAATGGATATTGGCACACCATGTAGTCGTACAATCTCTCGAATGTATGTTCGAGCCAACTTCTCCATCTTGTCAGTTTCCTTTATGGGTAGGAAGTGTGCGGATTTTGTTATTCTATCTACGATTACCCAGATGGTGTCTAGCCCACCTGCTGTCTTGGGTAATTTGGTTATGAAGTCCATGGTTATCGTTCCCACTTCCACTCGGGTATTTCGGGTTGTTGTAGCAATCCCGATGGCTTTTGGTACTCTACCTTGACTTTGGCGCAAGTCAGACACTTGCCCACATAGGTAATGATCTCTGCTTTCATGTTCGGCCACCAATACAGTTTCTTGAGGTCCAGATACATCTTGTCCGAACCTGGGTGCATGGAGTATCGAGTCTTATGAGCCTCATTCATGACCATGTCTCTGAATCCCCCAAACTTTGGTGTCCAGATCCGATCCACGAAGTAACGAACTCCGTCACCCTTGACTTCAAGATTCTTATCCATTCCCCTTAAGGCTTCACTTGCCACGTTCTCTATTCTCAAGGCTTCCCTCTGAGCTTCCTTGATTTTGGTGGACAGGTGTGAACGATCGTCATGGTTAATGATTACACTTGGCGGCCTGAGTATTCCTTTTGACTAAGAGCATCACCTACTACATTCGCTTTTCCTGGGTTATAGCGAATCTCACATTCGTAGTCATACAGCAGTTCAACCCATCGTCTTTGCCTCATGTTGAGTTCCTTTTGATTGAGACTGTGCTGAAGGCTCTTGTGATCGGTGAAAATCATGCATTTCGTGCCATAGAGATAGTGTCTCCAGATCTTTAGCGCTAAAACGACTGCTCCTAGTTCAAGATTGTGTGTAGTGTTGTTGACCTCGTGCGTCTTGAGGCGTAGGCGATGACCTTTCCTCGTTGCATTAGAACACATCCAAGACCTTGATTAGATGCATCACAGTAGACCATAAAGTCTTCTGTTCCTTCTGGTAAGGACAATATAGGTGCGCTGTATAGAGCTTGCTTCAATGTTTAGAATGCAGCGTCTTGTCTTTCTCCCCAATTGAAAGTAACACCCTTTTGGGTCAGGGTGGTAAGTGGTTTTGCAATCTTCGAGAAGTTCTGTATAAACCTTCGATAGTAGCCAGCAAGGCCCAAGAATTGTCGGATTTCCGTTGGGGTTTTGGGAGCTGACTAGTTTTCGATTACCTTGATTTTGGAGGGGTCCACGTGTATCCCGTCTTTGCTAACCACGTGACCTAGGAAATCTACTTTCCGAATCCAAAACTCGCACTTTGAGAATTTTGCGTATAACTTTTCTTTTCTTAGAGTTGCGAAGATTTGTCGGACGTGTTGACCATGTTCCTCTTTACTCCTTGAATAGATGAGTATATCGTCTATGAACACGATCATAAATTTGTCCAGGAATGAACGACACACTCGATTCATTAAGTCCATGAACACTATCGGTGCATTTTTTAATCCAAAGGGCATCACTAAAAACTCGTAGTAACCATAACGAGTTCGAAAGGATGTTTTGGGAACATCTCCTTCCGAGACTTGCAACTGATGATACCCGGATCTCAAATCGATCTTCGAGAAATAACTCGCTCCTTGGAGTTGGTCGAACAAATCGTCGATGCGTGGTAAGGGATATCGGTTCTTGATAGTAAGCTTATTGAGTTCCCGGTAGTCGATGCACATGCGGAAAGATCCATCCTTCTTCCTTACAAACAGGATTGGCGCTCCCCAAGGTGAGAAGCACGGTCTGATGAACCCTTTGTTGAGTAGTTCGTTTAATTGGCCGGATAATTCTTGCATCGCAGCTGGCGCTAGACGGTACGGCGATTTAGCCACTAGGGTAGCTCAGGGAATTAAATCGATCCTGAACTCGACTTGTCGTTCTGGTGGGACACTAGGAAGATCTTCAGGGAAGGCATCAGGAAAATCACAGACTTCTGGAATGTATTTGAGGTATTTCCCTTCTTCTTCCTTATCTACTACGTGGGCTAAGAAGGCGTAGTACTCCTTACGCAAGTATTTTTGGGCTTTGACGCAAGAGATGATTTGGAAATTGGTACCGGGTTTATCACGATAAATGAAAAGAGTTTTGTCGTTTGGCAGGTTTAGGCGAACGGCCCTTTCATGACAAAGTATATCGGCATGGTGTAGGCTTAACCAATCCATACCGATGATGACATCAAAGCTCTTTATAGTGATCGGTATTAGATCGATTTGAAATGAATGTTCGTTTAGAGTTAGTGTGCAGCCTATGTACATATCATTTGTGCTTTCTGTTCTACCATTTTCCATTTCTACTGTGAATATCTTATTGAGTGATTGAGGGTTCTGTTTTAGTATGTGCTTGAATTTATGACTCGCGAAACTCCTCTCCGCACCATAATCAAAGAGTATGCATGCATAAGCGTTATTGAGGAGAAACGTACCCGTAACCACCGTGGGATCAGCTATTGCTTCGTTCTGCCCTATTGCCAGTACTCTTCCTATGCCGCCAACATTCCTTGCCTTAGGGTAGTCCCTCTTGTAGTGTCCAACCTCACCGCATCCATAACATGCCTGGCGCACCCCGACTCCAGGGACTTGGGTGATTGGTCGTGCCGGTGCTTTACAGAAACGGGCAGTGTGCCCTTTCTTGCTGCAATTGTTGCAGTGCATCTCCCGACAATTTCTGTTGTGATGGAAATTACATTTGTTGCACTTTGGTAGGTACCCCGCATATTGCTTCGCTGGTGCAGGGGTAACCGGAGCAGCAGTGGGGGTAGTAGCGGCATGGACTGCCGCTGTTTGTTGCCTCTTGGAAGGTTCCTGTGAAGACTGACCCTTCCTCTTGTTTCAAAACTTCTTCTTCTTGTTGTTGTTGGTACTAATGTTGTTGTTGTTGTTTCCTATGGTTTGTTTCAGGAAAGCAGTTGTGAAGCCTTGACAGATTCCATGGTCAACGAGAGCTTGTGCCAACTGTTTGGTACTATCGAAAGTGACTGGTTTGGAAGTTAGTACACTTCCTTGAATCTGGGGTGACAGTCCCCAGATGTATCTTTCGATCTTCTTGCTCTCTAGAGAAACCATCCCTGGGCAAAGGACTGCCAAATCACTAAACCTATTGGTATAGGTCGTGATGTCCGAGCCTACCATAGTAAGGCCCCAAAGTTCATGCTCTAGCTTTTGTACTTCGCCCCTTGGATAGTACTCTTGCATTAACAGTTGTTTTAGATTCTCCCAGCCCATAGAATTTGCCACTACCAGGGTTAGTCACTTGACGTGTCCATTCCACCACGTCAGGGCTCTCTTGGAGAATGTACAAGCAGCAAATTTTACCTTGCTTACTTCCAGACATGCACAGATCTCGAAAACCGCTTCTGTTTTCTTTATCCATTGTGATAGAGCCATTATCCCTCCGGATCCGTTAAAAGTCATGGGCTTGCTATTGGTGAAGTCCTTTAAGGTACAATCCCCTGAACGACATGGACGTTGGCCATTCATAGAGCTATTCACTCCTCCTCCCGACCCATTATTACTCATTTGTGCCATTGTTGCTGTTACCGCAGCTGTTATAGCAGCTATCAATGCGACATTTTCCGTCGATGGAGGTGGTGGTGGTGGAGGTATCGTGCCCGACCTGGGTCTTAGGTTTGGATGAGGAGGCATCGCGCTGCCAAGAAATAAAAATAAAAGATTATAAGTTTTGGTGGTTGAGAGTTGAATGATAATGAGTTAACTATCTTTAATAGTTCAAGAATTTGGTTTGACCAACACAGGGCTTTGAGTTTGATTCACCAATGGAGTTTGAATAACAATAAACAAACTCATGAACTCGAATGAAATGCACATAATTAACACACGAAAGAGGTATGCCACATATATATATATATATATATATATATATATATATTAAACATATGGTTGCGTTACATCCGAATTTAGAAAATTTTGACCTTTCTAAAGGTCTTTGATTACAAAAAGTTAAAGAAGGTAAGACTTTTAGCCGATGGTCCTATTCTATATCAAAATTTTGGGAGTTAGGCGAGCACTACTTATTGCGCGGATTACGCTTGGAGCTTGACTCCGCATCCGATTGCTTGGCTCCCATGAGACACCTGTCAAAGGCAACTTGTTGCTCCCTAAAATTTCTCATTTCGGAGAGAGCTGCAGTTATTTGTGATGGGTTTTGAGCATTCTAACACTTCCTAAGTGTACATGCAACCCTAATAAACCTTGGATCTATGTTTGTCTAAGATACATGCAAATAATTGTTTTTCCAAGGCTTATATCCTAACTAGCATGGCATGGGGAACTTGAATCAAATAAAGCTAGTAGAAACACTTACCTTGTAGTTGTAGTTGATTCCTTGGAGTTTTAGAGCCTAGCACCAATAATGTGGATGCCTCAAATGAAAGTCACAAATCACCACAAACTTGGAACTTTGAGAGAATTGTCACACTTCTCTTGAAATCGACCCTCACCTCAAAATGTGTCAACTAGTATTGATTTCAAGAGCCAAAGCCTCCTTTATATAGTGTGGTGGATTAGGGTTACATCCATGTAAACCCTAATACCCATGTCTCTTCATTTCCATGAGATCCATGGGTTAAAGCTCCATGGAGTATCCATGGACTTCTCTATCCAAGCCTAGCCCATTCCAAATAAGCATAAGCCCACACTATATAAATATAGAAGCCCATATTTAATTAGTAATATCTTTGATCACTAAATTAATCCTAGATTAATTATAGATCACTACTAATTAAATAATATGATCTTATATTAATATATTAGAACTTATAATATATTAATAAATCATAACTTGTACTATTCTCAAATATTATCCATAAATTGTTCGGGTGAAGTGCAACCCAAATGGACCATGCCGGGTCGGGTCAAGTACATACCAAATATAGGTATGGACTTAGACACTATATCCAACAGTCTCCCACTTGGATAAGTCTAGTAACTATATTTGCAAGTATAACTTCAGGAACCGATGAGCAATCGTAGCTCTTTAAACTCCGTTGAACTAGAACGCGCCATTTAGATAAGTGATCATATAATCCTCTGTTCTAGATATCAGCCGGACAAATACATGGAACATTGTCTTGCTTATTGTCCAGCATTTGTTTCCCGATTTCCGATTTGTTTGACATAGAACTCAACTGAACACATCAATTTAGTTCTGACCGGGCCCGGTACATTGGTCAAAACAAAATCATCGAGGGGCCCAGATATCAGCTTCTAATCCAAGAAGGAACAGATAAACTTCGACTCATATGTTTTTTCTACCACTCATTGAATTACACACAAAAGCACGTTTTATAACATCGAGTTACCAATGCGTTTACGTACAATCAATGCATAACCAACTCGTAAGTAACAAATCATATCTCTAGGTTTGAAGACTTATATGATATTACCATCTCACGATCACTCGAGATAAAATTCCATGAAGTGATTCCAGTGAGCGTGGGTTGAGTCCAATGCCCAGAACTTATGAGCACTCATGATTTTTGTAGCCATGTCCAACACCTTAGACCTCTGCAACCAATCATGACAGTCTTGATTCAAACCTACTTCCGACATATGACCGACAGTGGAGGTTTGAATAATATGATATACCAAACATAATTATTCTGGAAGTCAAAACATGCAAACGAAATATAGTAAAAGATCGACAAGAGATAGCAACACTTTACTCATAAATAAAACACCTTTTATTCATCATCAAATGTCAATTACACTTTACAAATTTCTGGGTTATCTAACTGATGGGTTTTAGCCATAAGAACTTTCCAATGTGCGCATGCAAAACCCTATTGCTTGGATCTAGGCTTTCTAATAAACATGCTTTGTATCCAAGTCTTCTAATGACTAATTAGGTTAAATAACAATATTGAAACAGATCTAGAATCATACCTTTGAGTTCCTTGTTGATCTTGAGGTCTTGGAGCTTCTAGAGTCACAAATGTCACTCCTCTAATGGCTTACAAACACCAATAGCAAGAAGAATGATTTAGGAGAGAGGAGAGGGGAGGAATTCGACCAGGGTTCTCTTACTTTATGAGATGTGTCGAATTCCCTATGCCATGGGGTCTATTTATACTTGTAGACTCCTTAAGGGTTACAACCTAAACCCTAATTGGATAACTTAGACTTTAAGTTAATCCATATCCTTTCCTTGATAACCCTTTGGACGATTTTGGCTTATCCTAGCCCTAGAAATCGTCCAATCCTATATCAATAAGGATTTACAGTCTAAAGTTTAACTATCAAACAATTGACAGTTTATACCCCTTTATTTAATTAATCTCTTTAAGTCACCAAATTAATTCTAATTAATTCTATGACTTATATTAATCAAATAACAAATATATTATTCATTATATAACTCTCATAATATATTAATAATATTTACTCTCTCTTAATAAATCATCCTATCAAGTTGCTATGGTGAAGGCAACCCAAAAGGACCATGCACAACCGGGTCAAACACTTGTCTAATATAGTTGCAGCGTTAGACACTATTCCAACACTAACTACTAAAACTTATATCATCCTTCAGCCCTATGCTCCAAGCATGTTGGAGATGCTTAACCCTACTCACTCCCTTCGTGAGGGGATCTGCTGGGTTCTCATCCGATGATACCCTCTTCGCCACGAGGAGTCCTTCTTCGATTCGATGTCTGATAAAATGGTATTTTCTGTCGATGTGTCTGGATCTCCCGTGATCCCTTGGTTCCTTGGCTAAGGCAACCGCACTATTGCTGTCACAGAAAATCTCTATTGGCTCTTTTATAGCTGGTACAACTCCAAGGTCTCCGATGAAGTTCTTTAGCCATATCGCCTCCTTTGCTGCCTCGCTTGCTGCTATATACTCTGATTCACAAGTGGAATCAGCCACTGTCTCCTACTTGGAACTCTTCCAAGAAATTGCTCCTCCGTTTAGGGTAAAGACCCAGCCTGACTGAGAGCGGAAATTATCCCTATCAGTCTGGAGCTAGCATCACTATACCCTACAACTCTCAAGTCATCACTCCCACCGAAGGTAAGGACCCAGTCCTTAGTCCTTTGCAGGTACTTGAGGATATTCTTTACCGCAGTCCAGTGTTCCTTGCCAGGGTTCACCTGATACCTACTAACCATGCTCAAAGCAAAAGCTACATCAGGTCGAGTACACGTCACAACATACATGATCGATCCTACAGCTGAAGCATAAGGAAGTCGACTCATTTCTGCTATTTCAGCCTCACTACTAGGGCTTTGTGTCTTACTCAATCTGGCGTTACACTGAATGGGTAACTCACCTTTCTTGGAGTTATGCATGTTGAATCTTCTCAACACTTTGTCCAAGTAGGTACTTTGACTAAGTCCAATTAGCCTTTTACTCCTGTTTCTCAAAATCTTTATCCCTAGGATATAGGCAGCTTCACCAAGTTCCTTCATAGCAAAACACTTCCCAAGCCAGGACTTTACTTCCTGCATGGTTGGGATGTCATTTCCTATGAGTAGTATGTCATCCACATACAGTACCAAAAAACTGACTATGCTCCCACTAGCCTTGATATAGACGCAAGATTCATCTTCACTCCTCGAAAAGCCAAATTCCTTGACTTTCTCATCAAAGCAAAGATTCCACCTACGAGGTGCCTGTTTCAATCCATAAATGGATTTCTCGAGTTTACACACTCTATTAGGGTACTCGTTGCTGACAAAACCCTCTGGCTGACTCATGTAAACATCTTCAGCCAACTTTCCATTAAGGAAAGCGGTTTTGACATCCATTTGCCATATTTCATAGTCATGAAATGCAGCTATGGCTAACAGAACCCGAATAGACTTAATCTTGGCTACTGGAGAAAAGGTCTCATCATAGTCCACTCCAGGAATTTGAGAGAAGCCCTTTGCAACTAGTCTAGCCTTATAAGTGTGTACTTTACCATCCATGTCGGTCTTCTTCTTGAAGACCCATTTGCACCCTACAGTCTTACGACCTGGTACATTCTTAACCAAGTTCCAAACTTGATTGTCATACATGGATTGTATCTCGCTATCCATGGCCTCTTTCCATTTAGCAGCCTTAGGGCCTGCCATGGCTTTCGTATAGCTGTTAGGTTCATCCAGACCTACTAGTGTCTCATCACTAATAAGTGTCTCACCTTCCGCAGTAATATGGAAACCATAGTAATGCTCAGGTGCATTCCTAACTCTCGTGGAACGCCTCAGAGGTACAGGCTCATCAAGTGGCTCAACAGGAGTTTCCTCCTCAAGTTGAGGGCTAGTGTTTGAAGTTCCTTCACCGCTTGATTCTTGAATTTCTTCAAGATCAATTTGCCTCCCACTGTCTCCTTGGCTTATAAATTCTCTCTCTCTCGAAAGACTCCTCTTCTTGCTACAAAGACCACATTGTCACTAGGTCTGTAGAAGAGGTAACCAAAGGATTGCTGTGGGTAGCCGATGAAAATACACCTCTCACTTCGAGGTTCGAGCTTATCATGAGTCTCGCGTCTCACGAAAGCCTCAAAACCCCAAATCTTGATGTGGTCTAGCTTAGGCACTTTGCCAGTCCACATCTCATGAGGAGTTTTGGCAACATTCTTTGTAGGGACAAGATTAAGAATATGGGCGGCAGTATCTAAGGCATACCCCCAGAATGAGATTGGTAGCGTAGCTCGACTCATCATGGAACGAACCATATCCAACAAGGTTCGATTACGCCTCTCAGCCACACCATTCAACTGTGGTGTCCTAGGAGGTGTCAATTGTGAGACAATCCCACATTCCCTAAGATAGTCAAGGAACTCTAAACTAAGATACTCACCTCCTCGATCGGATCGAAGCATCTTAATGTTCCTGCCCAATTGATTCTCGACTTCCTGTTTAAATTCCTTAAACCTCTCGAAAGTCTCTGACTTATGCTTGATTAACTAGACATATCCATATCTACTATAATCATCAGTAAAAGTCAAATAATAACAATTAGCATCCCTTGTGGCATGTTTGAATGGTCCACACACATCCGTGTGTACAATGTCCAACAAACCTTCACCCCTATCACACGAGCCTGTGAAGGGTGACTTTGTCATTTTTCCAAGTAAGCATGATTTGCAACTATCATCTGACTTTAGGTCAAACGACTCCAAGACTCCATCCTTTTGGAGTTGGCCTATGCGTTTCTTGCTTATATTTCCAAGACGACAATGCCATAATGATGCTTTATCCAAGTTATTATTATTAGTAGAATCATTACACAAAACATTATTTCTTAAGTTATCTACAATAGATACAGCTTCATAGACACGATCACAAGGTAATGCTTTAAAATAAAAAAACATTATTATAGAAAACATCTATAGAACCAACTTCATTATTAAATGAAAAGGTAAACCCTTGTTTGTACAAAGCATGAAAGGAAATAATATTTCTTGCCATTCCTGGCGAATAACAACATTTATTCAAATCTAAATTAAACCCACTACTTAGCGATAAAGTATAAACTCCAATCTTGGTGACAGGTGAAGCTTTCCTATTCCCCATGATCAAGTTTATTCTTTCTTGCTCCACATCCTCACTTCTTCTTAGTCCCTGCAAGTCACAACAATATATGAATACCACAACCGGTATCAAGGACCCAAGATTTAGAATGGGGTGAGTTATTAGAAATGATAGTGTAAGTACCTACATGGTTGGGTTTGACTTTCCCATCCTTCACATCCTGCTGGTACTTTGGGCAGTTCCGCTTCCAATGAGACTTTTCATGGCAATAGAAGCATTCAGCCTCTTTTGGGTCAGAAGAAGGAGTGACGAAACCTTTCTTGGTTCCACTTGAAGAAGAGCCATTAAGGGTCCGAGCCTTGGTACCCTTCGAGGATCTCTTTCTCTTCCTCCATCGACTTTTCCCAATTGCCAAAACCGGAGTTAAGATTGGAGTAGGAGTGATAGCAACCGACTTCCCCTTAAGACCTGATTCTGCGGTCTTGAGAAGTCCCTGAAGTTTGCTGAGTGTGACCTCTTCCTTATTCATGTGATATGTCATGCGGAATTGATCATAGCACGATGGTAAGGAGTGCAAAATGATATCTATTGCAAGATCCTCAGGGAAGTTCACATTAAGCTTCAGAAAACGATCCACATACCTTTGCATTTTCTGCATGTGGCTCGTGACGGATTCCCCGTCCTTCATCATGGTTGTTATCATGGAGTAGATGATTTCATACCTCTCTTGTCTTGCACTTTGATGGTATGTTTCCATCAAATCTTGGTGCATTTCATAAGGGTAGAAATCCTCATAAGACTTTTGGAGTTCCGCTGTCATCGTGGCCATCATGATGCAAGCCACTTTCGTAGCATCCCTTTCATGTGCCCGAAATTCAGCGATCTCCTGAGGAGTTGCAGTGGTCTCATCAATCTCCTTAAGCTCCTTGTCAAGAACATATTCTTTGTCCTCGTAGCGGGTAATCATCCTGATGTTTCTGATCCACTCATTGAAGTTGGATCCATCAAAGGTGACTTTCCCATACAAGTTCATAAGGGTAAAGGAGCCATTAGGATTAGAGCCAGAAGCAGCATTGTTTGAAGACATCTGAAATGAAGAGAACAAGATTAGTTTAGATACAAGAGAGTCATTAATAATACACCCAAATGTAATATTAAGGCTAGGATCCAATCACAATATAATATAACTTAGAAGAGGTATGCCGTAATCTAAGCTATACCATATTTGAAAGGTAGGTGAATGACGATTCACCAATTTCCACCACGAAAACCGAAATATTTAAGTATTAGGTTTTTGATTGGTTCTTAGAAATTGCTAGATTCTTTGAGATTCAATTAACTTTTCAAAGGCATGTTTCAATCTCGAGTGTGCCCTCCAAGTTTTGTGACTGGGATGCCGAGGATCACAAAACAAGGTGTGAAGTAACCATGCAAATCACTTGGTACCCTTAAGGTTTATCACTCAATCGATGTGCCGGTAAACCACACACGCTCCATCGATACTATAATAAACCCTAAGTCACCCTTTACCTACCTTGTTAAGTCCAAGTTAGTGTGCCGGTTAACCACACACGCTCCACCAACGACTTAATCAAAGTGTAAAGTGTGATTTCATGGATTAGCACCTTATTCACATTTTTCCTAAAGTAACTAAGATTGGGAATTTAATAAAACATTTAGTTACTTTATAATATTCATCATACTTTGAATGAGAATTTATAAGTCCTTGTCTTACCCGTTCGGCTAACGACCCTCCACCAGTGAAGCAAGCGGTGGGTGAGAGTGGACACCCATTAAGTCACCATTTTATAGGCAACAACCTTATACCCACCTTATAGACCGGCTTCGTGAATGAGGCGTACTAGCGGTAAGACGACTTTGTTCTTATACATATATATATATATATATATATATATATATATATATATATAATTATTAAATCATAATAATATAAGTATAAGGGTTGAATTTTAACTTTTAAAATTCTAAGGGTTGGAACTAAAGTTTTAACTTGACTTTACTTGTTCCAAAACTTGAGGGCAAGTTTTGTAAACTTTCAAAACTTTTCATATCTTGTAACTTATGAGTTTAATAGATTAATAAAATGAAGACTCTTCGCTTTTCTAACTCTTGTGTTCTTTTAATGGTTTTCAATCCAAGAGACTTTTGGTTTTCCATAACTTGAGGACAAGTTATGGACTCCATTAAATAACATTATGATCAAGAATTAATCTACCACATAGGTTACAAATAATTCCTATGATCATCTAAACATCATAAGAACAAGATCATGAACATGAACACTTTCATATATCAAAATCACACTTAATCTTTGTAATTTTGATAACTAGTTGTTGTAAATGAGTTAGAAAAGACATTACACCTTCTAAAACAAGTTTTCAAGTACCAAAACAGTTTAGGGTAATGTTTCTAATCCATTTCCAGCAACTAAAGTCGAAAAACTGCACTCTGTCGACCCTACTCGCCAAGTGCATGAACCTACTCGGCGAGTAGGTTGAAGATACAAGTGGACTCGGCGAGTCCCCCCATGGACTCGGCGAGTCCATCAGTCAGACAGCAAGATTTTGACTTTTTCAAGCATATTGCAACAAGTATCAAACAAACAAGCCTAGCCTCTGATACCACTGATGGGTTTTGAGCATTCTAACACTTCCTAAGTGTACATGCAACCCTAATAAACCTTGGATCTATGTTTGTCTAAGATACATGCAAATAATTGTTTTTCCAAGGCTTATATCCTAACTAGCATGGCATGGGGAACTTGAATCAAATAAAGCTAGTAGAAACACTTACCTTGTAGTTGTAGTTGATTCCTTGGAGTTTTAGAGCCTAGCACCAATAATGTGGATGCCTCAAATGAAAGTCACAAATCACCACAAACTTGGAACTTTGAGAGACTAGTCACACTTCTCTTGAAATCGGCCCTCACCTCAACATGTGTCAACTAGTATTGATTTCAAGAGCCAAAGCCTCCTTTATATAGTGTGGTGGATTAGGGTTACATCCATGTAAACCCTAATACCCATGTCTCTTCATTTCCATGAGATCCATGGGTTAAAGCTCCATGGAGTATCCATGGACTTCTCTATCCAAGCCTAGCCCATTCCAAATAAGCATAAGCTCACACTATATAAATATAGAAGCCCATATTTAATTAGTAATATCTTTGATCACTAAATTAATCCTAGATTAATTATAGATCACTACTAATTAAATAATATGATCTTATATTAATACATTAGAACTTATAATATATTAATAAATCATAACTTGTACTATTCTCAAATATTATCCATAAATTGTTCGGGTGAAGTGCAACCCAAATGGACCATGCCGGGTCGGGTCAAGTACATACCAAATATAGTTATGGACTTAGACACTATATCCAACAATTTGTTCCTGGAGGGAGTTGGTGTGGAGTTGAGCATTCCTTTGTAGCATGTCTAGGCGAAAGATATCAATTGCGTTCTCTTCCATCGTTATGTCAACCTCGAGAATCCAGTTTGCTTGGACTCTGGATTGATAAGCCTGATTGACAAGTTTGCCTACCACAACTGGGAGAGCTCGATCAGCTGAACTTCCTCCGCTAACATCGTAGAAGTCCTGACACATACCGTAAGGAGGACGCAGTCCTTGCTACTGGCTCCAATGGTGGATGTGGCTTCCCCAGATGGGATTTGGTCCTTGAAATCCCATCCTGAAAAGAGGTCGAACCGATGGAGGTCGGACAGCTGACAGATTGATTACCTCAGGCTCTGAAGCTGAGCTATCTGAATCTTCCTCTTCCTCGTCTTCCATGGGTTCCACCTCGGGGTCGTCTACAATTCATCCTTCATTACCTTGGTTGGGGTAGTCGGGATCGCCGAGGTGGTGAAATCCAGCCATTGAGTCTATACGTGAATAGGGTTAAGAATTGACTATAAGCTAAAGCACGTAAAATTTACCCCTAAGTTTGACGGTGGAAGATACCCAAATACTCCCATAGTATTCTTAATGATATGCTCTTGGTAAGTTTTAAATTTGTTGTCCACTGCAGACACTCCCTGGCATACGTTAGTCGACTCTCGGTCAAATATAGTTGATCATGCTATATTCATCACAGTTCCGATTACATATCCCAAGGCACACCTGCACTGCACACTTTATTTATAATACTTCTATATTGCTCTAAATATGAAAATAAATCGTTGTATGCATGTATTTGTGCTTTTATGACTCAAATAGTTTAAGTTAAAATGAAACGCGGTTCAGGTGTAAAAACGTTTTTTCAGAGACTTTGAGTCCCTATGCATATATAGTTTGTATATCTTATGTGGTTCGATATACTTAGTTCACTATAAACAATGCTCTGATACCAATATGTCACACCCCCAAACCAGAACAGCGGAATCGTTCGAGGGTGTATGACTTCATGTAGTATCGTAACAATTGAATACATAGTAATGAAAGTAAGACAACCATCATATATATAATTTAAAATTTTACATTGTTGAAAGGTACTTGTTTCAAAACAAATTACAATATGATGTCAAAATGAAACTAAATTGATGCCATAGCGTCCCTTCTTTAAAAGTTGTTTGTTTACCTGTTTTACTGAATTCCTGAGAAATACAAGTAGTTTTGAAAGAGTAGATCAACATTTAAGCTGGTGAGTTCATAAGTATTTAGTAATAATGTTTGTATGAAATAGAATGAAATGGTTTGTACATGTTTGAATGTTCCTAGAAAATCCCGTATTTTCTACTATAGTAGATGGTAGTTTAATTGTTCCAAAACTTGTAATGCAATAGTGCTTTTAATACCTAAAATAGTAGGTTTATGTAGAATTCGCTAAGGAATTTGAAGAACCCCGTAGATCAATGTGTTTTTAATACTCCATGTGAGTCTTATAACCATGCTATTTGACCAGGATGCCTATAGCAACGTTCTTCTAGCGTTGGAATGTTATGACGTTTGTCACCCCAGACCTACCGGTCTAGCTGTAGCTAACAACTTTGGTGTGGGATTGTCAATCCTGTATAGATCCCTACACAAGTATCACGCTCCCCCTATAAGGGATTTTAGTATATAATACAGGACTTAAAATGCATACTCGAAAGTACGTGAAATGTCTCACAAAACTTAGTATAAAACAGATTTACGTACGAAAATGTCCATTTGTTCTTGTGTATGAAAATATCTCTTTGATATAGTGTTTCTAGTATGTAAATGTTCATGATTTTCTCGTAAACTATACCTATTATAGTTTTTCAAAATGGGTGTTTTGTTCGTATAGTAAACCCTAGTGTAATACTCACTTGTTATGTAAAGTATAACATTTATAGTGACATAAATGATCACATATACTTAAAGTATAAATAAAGTGTTTGATTCGTGTATATATATAAACATGTTTTATTTCAAAAAGACAAGACGTTATCGATAATATATATATATATATATATATATATATATATATATATATATATTGCATACGAAAGTTCCCATGTAGTAGTTATGAATCACATATGCTTGACCTGATAAAAAGAGTATATAGTGAAACTTTATGTTACACACGATAATAACCATGTGTTTACTTGTATTCCCCCCCCCCCCCTTAAAAGTGTATAAAAAGCGTTGATAAAACATTTGAAAGTGTAGTTTATAGGGGTATGAACTCACTTGATAGATTTAAGAAGGTGAGACGAAAACCGAGCAGAACTTTGACTCGAGAAAGGGGATTTTCTCGGGATTCTCGGGAATCTCGGGAGCGTAAACTTCCTTCGGGGCTCGGGTATGAAAACCGGCGCTTCGGGATATTTCTTGCATGCAAAACGAAGTAAAAACGCAAGAGAAAGAGAGGAATTGAGCAATTTTACCCGGAACCCTCGCATCCCTTTTATAGGGGGCTGAAGACCCTCGGTACGCTGGGCGTAACTCGGATCAGTCTGTTGACTCCTCCTTCGGATAATACCGGGTTTTAATTTAAATTTTTATATTTTAATTATTTAATAAACTTCAAAAATTCATATCTTTTTCATATGAACTCTGTTTTCGACGTTCTTTATATCCACGCGTAGGTGAGACTATGCTCTACAACTTCCGTTTAGACTCCGTCGGCCAATTTTGAAATTATTTTTATTATTTATTTTTAAAAGGTCGGGGCAGGAAAAGTCCGTTAAAAATCCATAACTTCTTCATCCGATGTTTGTTTTTGCCAGACTTTTTACCATTGAAATACCATTGTCGAGACCTTCGATTCTCATTTAGGTCGTTTTGGCCAAAAGTCGCTCGATCTCTGTTTCGAGTTTTTAGCTGTCTACCGCTATACCGAACTTCGAAAATTTATAACTTCCTCATACGAGGTCGGATTTGGGCATTCTTCTTATGTATGTTCATGGTTTAATGATAGCTACGACTTTTATTTAAATACCTAAGGCTAATAATTATTTTATTGAAATTTCTCGTTTTACGTTTAACCGTAATGACGGTTTTTGTTGTGAATCTTTGGTTGGTCATAACTTCTTCGTTATGACTCGGTTTTCAGTGTTCTTTATATTTCTAAAAATCTTGACATGATAACTATCATTTTAGGCAACCCAATAGAGACTTTTGAACATTTTATTTTCGATGCTAATTTCATTATATCAAAAGAGATTACAAAATTTTTACTTTTTAGGTCATTACATTGATTCGAAATATCAGGTTGTCACAATCATGCCGAGTGGGGATTTGCTACAAATGTGGATAAGAGGGGAATATAGCGAAGGATTGCCCCAAGGGGTTTGCAGTCTACTTTAACTGCAACTAGACCAGCCATCGGAAGACCGAGTGCCTCCAGCTTCTTCAGGGATCAGCACAAGGATTTGCACCTACTGCTATATGAGCTACTGAGAGTCGGCCAACGAAGGTCGAGACACCAAGGGTTCGTGGGAGAGCCTTTCAGCTGACAACGGAGGAGGTCCGCACAACACCTGACATCGTGGCCGATACGTGTACTTTATTATATTCTTTTGAGATATGTTGTGCTTATATTATGATGTGCGTAGGTACTTTTCTTGTGAGTTCTGTACCTGCTTTGGTGTTATTTGACCTGAGTGCGATTCGATCTTTGGTGTCTTTAGCTTTTAGTCACCACATCAGTATCCGACGTGAGGCGTTGAGTCGACCTCTGAGAGTTTCTACAGCCGACGAGCAAGCGGTTTTTGCTACTAACGTGATCCGGAGGTGTGTACTAGAGATCCTTGGTGTTGAGTTTCCGATAAACCTGGTGCTGATTGCGATGGGTGATGTTTGTGTCATAGTGGGCATGGACTGGTTGAGTCGATTTTGGGCTGTGATCAACTATGAGCGATAGTTAGCGACTATACGGGACCCTAGTAGGGGAGTGCTTACGGTGTATGGTGAGTATACCAGATTTGGATCAGCTTTCTGTTCTGATGCCAAAGCGAGACAGAGTCTACAACAGGGTTGTATAGGATTTTTGACGTTTGTGATGGATATGCGGGCTACCACAGAGAGGCCGAGTTCTATCGTTTAGGTTCCGATAGTGTGCGAGTTTCCTGATGTTTTTCCCGAGGAGTTATTAGGTGTGCCTCCCGAGAGGCAGGTGGATTTCCAAATCGATTTGGATCCAGGAGCGGCATGTTTTGCCGAGGCACCTTATCTCCTTGCGCCACCTGAGATGTAGGAGTTATCCTCAGAACTCTAGGAGCTGCTGGGGAAGGGTTTTATCAGACCGAGTAGCTTACCGTGGGGAGCACCGATCCTTTTGTTCAAGAAAAAAGGATGCTTCACTCCAGATGTGTATTGATTACCGGGAGTTGAACATGCTAACGGTCAAGAACCATTATCCACTATTGAGGATCGATAATCTGTTCGATCAGTTGTAGGGGGCATCTTGGTTATCCAAGATTGATTTGAGTTCTGGATATCATCAGATGAGAGTTTGTGAGGAGGATATCCAGAAGACGACCTGTAAGACTCATTATGGGCACTACGAGTTTGTGGTGATGCCTTTCGGGATCACCAATGCACCGACAACATTCATGGACCTCATGAACCAGGTGTGCAAGCCTAAGTTTAATCGATTGGTGATTGTGTTCATCGACATTATCCTGGTGTATTCGAGATCTAGAGAGCAGTACAAAGAGCATCTTAGAGAGATTCTTCGAGTTTTGAGGACGGAGAGGCTTTATGCCAAATTCTCCCAATGTGATTTCTGGTTACGAGAGGTGTAGTTCTTGGGACACCTCGTTAATCAGAATGGAATATTAGTCGACCCGGCCAAGATTGAGGCATTTATGAGATGGGAGGTGTCGAGATCCCCGATCGAGATCAGGAGTTTTCTAGGTTTAACCGGCTACTATCAGAGATTTCTCCAAAATTGTTGTTCCTCTCACCAGGTTGACCCGGAAGGGTGTCACTTTTACTTGTGGTCCCGAGCAGCAGGCCTCATTTGAGACTCTTCACTAGATATTATACGAAGCCCCGGTGTTAGCCCTCATTGAGGGATGGGTGCGGTGTTGATGCAGAGGGGGCACTTGATAGCCTATGCATCGAGGCAGTTAAAGCCTCATGAGACGAGGTATCCCACCGACGATCTGGAGTTGGGGGCTATGGTTTTCGCCCTCATGATCTGGCGTCACTATTTGTATGGAGTCCGGTATACCATATATACGGACCAAAAGAGCCTGAAGTACCTCATGGATCAGACCAACCTGAAAATGAGGTAGAGGAGGTGGTTGGATGTAGTAAAGGACTATGACTGCGCGATCTTATATCACCCGGACAAGGCTAATGTGGTAGCCAACACCCTGAGCCGTAGAGCAGTGAATGCTCCAATCCGAGTTGTATGCCTGAGGATGACAGTGATGACTCCAGTCTTAGAGACCATTCGAGAGGCCCAGATGGAAGTCGTGAGACTGGAGAACCGCAAGAGGGAGAGGGTGATTGGGCAGGTTTCTGAGTTTATGACAGACAATCGTTGGCTTATGACTTTCCGAGGGCGGATTTGGGTGCCCTATATAGGTGGAGCTCGCCGTATATTGATGAAGGAGGCACATAGATCAAGATTCTAGATCCACCCAGGGGCCACTAAGATATATTTGGACTTGAAGAGAGACTACTGGTGGCCCTGTAAGAAGAGGGATGTGCCATGGGTAGTTGAGAGGTGATTGACCTGTCGTTGGGTTAAGGCGGAGCACCAGAGACCACATGGTCCATTACAGCCTCTAGAGATTCCTCAGTGGAAGTGGGAGCAGATTACGATGGATTTTATCACCAAGCTACCGTGGACCGTGCGTGGGGTTGACGTGATATGGGTGATTGTAGACCGGTTGACGAAGATTGCTCACTTCCTCGCCATCAGTGAGAGTTCTTCAGCCGAGAAACAGGCTGAGATTTATGTGAGAGAGGTGGTAGCACAGCTTGGAGTGCCGACCTCGATAGTGTCAGATCGAGATGTGCGTTTTACTTCTAGGTTTTGGAAGAAATTTCATGAGGAGTTGGGTACTCGGTTGCATTTCAGTACCACATACCACCTGTAGACAGACATGCAGAGCGAACGGACGATTCAGACGCTCGAGGACATGCTACGTACATTTGTTATGGACTTCGGGGGAAGTTGGGACACCTATTTGCCTTTGGCTGAGTTTTCTTACGATAATAACCACCATTCCAGTATTAGCATGCCTCCCTTCGAGCTCTTATATGGGAGGAGGTGTCGTGTAACACCCCATTTATTAAATAAATAAGTAAACAAATTAATGATTGTATAGTAGCCCTAAAATCAATAATTATATATCAAAGGTTGGTCTCGAAGAGCTAATTGTCACAATTTTAGAAGTCGGGAGTTAAAAGCGTGAGTTTCAGATTGGTTTTCGTAAATAATTATGAAGGCATGGACTATTGGGTAATTATTAGGACTCAAATTGACGAGATTTGGGAAGATTAGGGGCTAAAGGGGTAACATATAGAACTGAATTGCAAAGATTTTAGAAGATGAGGGCTGTTTGGTAAAGTTTGGGCTTAGTTTGAAAAAAAATATGGTAAGGAGGGACTGGTTGTGACAAAGTTATAGGAAGTTTGGATGGGATACGGGACTTAAACCCGGTTCATTCTTTCCCTCCCATGTTTGGATAGTAAAGTTTTATGTGGTTCGACGTTGTGCACGTCGTCCTTGGCAGTCGGTGGCTTTTGGTCGCCATTTCAGTGTTTCCAGAGAAGTCAGCCACTATGTTGGTGGCTGAGAATGGTGGTTAGGGCGGTGTGCACGCTCGTGTTGCTGTTGGAGACCGTGATTGAGTGGAGGAGCTGTTATATCGATCGGAGGTGAGGTGACCCACCATGGCAGCCAACCATGGTGGCTGCCGCCAAATTTCCTTCCTTCTTCCGCCACAGCCATTGTGAGAGGTGGTTGTGTGTGTGTGTGTGTGTTTTGTGTGTGCTTGTATTAGCGCATGTCGTGTGTGTTGGTCTAGCCAGAAAATCAAGAATAACCACCACCACCACCACCGTGAGATGGTGGTTGCCACGTGTACCACCGTGGGTGGGTGTATTTTAGTGTGTGTGTTTGTGTACATTTGGTATTATCATTGTATATTGTAACAAAAAAAATATAATGAAAAGAAACCCTAACCACCACCAGCCACCGTGTCGGGTGGCGGTGTGTCTTGTTGGACCGTGACTCGTTTGGATGTTTGGACTAAGGGACTATTAAACCCTAATGGGCCCAATGAGGCCTAATGGTCCTAATAAACCCTAATAGGCCCAATGAATCTTAATGGACCTAAAAGGCCATGCATGTGACTAATAGGCCTAATGAGCCCTAATGGACCTAAGGACTTGGTATTGGGTCTTTTAGGTTGGGGTTGGGTTGGAAACCCTAGTCAGGGTTTAGAAAACCCTAATTTTGGATATATGGGCCTTGGATTGATCAGGATCCACACTAGAATCGTTTACTAAATTAAAATATAAATTAATAAGCAATTGTAATTAACCTAAGGCCATATTGGACTTAATGGAGTAAGTCCTTAATTGTAACACCAAAATTTTCCAAACAGATTTTTCATTTTAAAATCATATAATTCTCATAATGCAATTCACAAATTCTAATTTATTTAGTGTACAAAATGCATCTCCATAATTGTTTGATTAATAATCCAGGATCCTCAAACAAAACTCTTTCTCTGGTGTGTACAATCGAGCCGGTGCCTTCCCGCGATCCTGAGAAAAACCTGAAACACGTAACACATAACACGGTAAGCACAAAGCTTAGTGAGTTCCCCAAAATACCACACACAACACATTATCCACTCGAGGCTATAACTCAATAAGACCCTCCGGTCAATGTGTCTCAGTGGGACCCTCCGGTCCCACACTCAGATGGACCCTCTGGTCCCTCAATTCAGCAGCTCAATATAATACACAGTAAGCATATCACAAAACAAATAGCAAGATATCTCAATACACAGCACATACACATAAGACCCTCTGGTCACACATAAGTTACCACTCTAGGTAAAGTATAGTGAAAAGACTCACCTCAGATGATGGACAACGCCTATAAAAGCTGCTGCTACGCACCGACCTCTGACTCTGAGCCAAATTCACAATCAACCCAATTAGGAACTACGTCCAAACTCTCACTCATTAGGTCATAAGGTAGTCCACTAACCAACCCATCAATAACCTAAAACCCATTGGGACCACCAAGGCCCAGTAATAAATGGGCTCTTCCGAGGCCCAACTCTCAAATGCAAAAAGGCATGCTCAACTCAAGGGCCCAAAGCACACATATAAATATTCTTCTTGTCCGAAACTCTATTGCAACAAGCCCAAACTCCAGGCCCAACACTCAAGGCCCAAAATGAGACTTAGCCCAAAAATCCACAGTGAGGTTACGTGGGGCGTACCTCGCTTGGTACGCTCAGCATACTCACGCATGCCTGAAACTGATCGGGGACACCAACCCAGTACGCGGGGCGTACTGATCTTATGCTGGGCGTACGCACAGTTTTGCTTTAGTCCATTCCCTTGGTCTTAACCCGTTAAGACCTTAGCTTATTTCTCAGATCTGGACTCCTTAATATCTCTTACTCCATAAAGTCAATGACTTTAAGCCTTTGCAAGGCTGATTTGGTCACAAATGCTCAAAACACTCATCCTTTTTTCTCTTTAAGCTCATAACTCATGCATGACTCGATTCTAAAATCCAACATTGGATTTTTATGACATTACCCCACCAAATACACTCAAAAGGGTGTTGATCAAGGTCTTTGGAGCTTAAGAGCTCATAAAGTCTCCACCTTTTGGGACAAAACCCTAAAATGCTCTAATATGATGCTCAAAACAAAAGAGTGAGAAAGCTTAAAGCTTTATACCTCCATATGAAGCTTCCAACATAGATATGCTTAGATCCAAGGCCTGGACATCTCATTCCTTCTTCTCCAAAGCTCGTTCTTTACTCCAAGAACACACCAAACCCACTCAAGGCTCTCAAATGCACTCACAAGTTCCATGAACGAAGGATTAGGGTTTTAGAGGGTTTATAGACTAAGGATGGTGGCCAGGAATGAGACCATCTCATTCTTTATATAGGGACACATCCAAAGTTAGGGTTTCCAATCTGTGCCTAGTTCGCCCAGCGTACTAGGTGACTCTGCTTGAAAATCATGCACACGAGTATGCTAAGCGTACACATATGTACGCCCAGCGTACTCAGCTGCCACTTTTCTCAAATAAGGGACTTATCTTGCCATAATCTTCAAATTTCCATTGCTTCCTCGATATAATGTAGATTCCCATGAACCTCAAACCAACAGAATGGTGACGAGATGCCCTAAAATTCTAGCAACTAGTCACAACCCAATGACCTCCTCATGCCCGGTTTGCAGCCCACAAACCCTGATCACAGGCGATCCGAAATAGGATGTTACAATTCTCCCCCACTTGACTTAGATTTCGCCCTCAAAATCGCTCCTTATCAGCACAAAGATCAAACCCAAACTAGAGAAACAACATCGAAAAGACCTCACATACTAGAACAATCTCATCCAAAAGCACCTGGACCCGCCAGGGACTCCCGACCCCGAAGAAGGACAGATCCAGCTACCATTGCAGTACACAATCTGACTCTCCAGAACTTGAAAACTCTAGTGGCCTGTCTCCCTGCCAGACCACCCTCGCAAAAATATCACATTAATCATCCATCGACTAACAGACTCTAAGAACACTCTTCCAACTCTGATTCTCTAAAAATATCCCCTAAGGACCCACTGCCTGAACAGTCATCAGAACTCATCGGAAGGAAAGAACCCCAAAAACTCGAACACAAGAAAATATGATGCTCGCTTGGAAGTATCCTATGACATCTATAGACATAATCCCCAGCTCCCTCTCAAACATCCCTTCAACACTGAGCATCAGGCCAACTCCCGACCTAAAAGATGGACCTCCAAAGGTTACTCATCATATATTGAAATCATCTCACCGACTTCCTTCTCAAAATAACTATCTCATCTCATCGCAATACACAAGTCACGAAGTTCGCTTTACCCCAAGCGAATACTACAATCCTACCTGAAATCGACTCGCTTCCGACCACTACCGTCTAACAAATACTGGTTCTCTGCATCTCGCGGTACTTCTCATACCAATGAAACTGATCCACTCTAGCCTAAGGTATTAGATAAAGGTCAAAAACCCTCTCAAAATGAAACCCATCTACCAATCTGAAACCTCATCACGCCTATTCAATATACAAATGGATCCAGACTCGAGCTCAAGAGTTTGATTCAACAGCAAAATTGGAACCACTCAATACCAATCTAGTACTCAACTCATGAACCAATACTCGTGGATTTATTCATACATAATCTCTTCACTTACTTCCAATTATGATAATCTCTACTCATCTTGAGATATAACAATTCTAGATTGACACGGAGACCCTTGTCTCGCCCCTGGTTTGGCAACCAGGCTCCTAAAGACTCAAGTGGTAAGGCTACCCAAGCCTAAGAACTCCTCTGCACCATACTCTGACTAGTGAATACTACAGCCCCTGGTAAAACAGTAATCACCCTTATCGACTACTGAGTGCTACGGCCTACCCCGTAGTCTTGCGATACTCTCTCTCACTCACTTGTGAATGCTACGGCTCCCCTTAGGATCACAACACTCTCTCTCTAACCAGTGAACACTACGGCTCCCCGCAATATGACAACACACACACACACACACTCACTCTCTCTCTCTGTCTCTCTAACCAATGAATACTACGGTTCCCCACAGCATCACGACACTCTCTCTAACCGGTGAATACTATGGCTCCCCGCAACATCACAACATACTCTATATAACTGGTGAATACTACGGCTCCCCGCAGCATCACGACACTCTCTCGTTAACCGGTGAATACTAAGGCTCCTCGCAGCATCACGACACTCTCTCGCTGACTAGTGAATACCACGGCTCCCTGCAGTATCACAACCCTCACCCACTATCCAGTGAATACTACGGCTCCCTGTAGTATCACGACACTTTCTTCCACTGACTCATGGATGCTACGACTCCCCATAGTCTTACTACACTCTCTTGCTCATTGACTCACCACGGGCTCACTCCACGGTTTCTCCTTATAATCCCAAGCGATTACTCCCACTCGGATCCACATGCTCCCTTATCACCTTATAGCCTCATCATCAAGTCATCACCACACTGATGAAAGTTCTCGTAGACAAGACATTAGTCTCTACACAGAGACACCCTTAGACGGTCTCACTCCAGCGACCATTAGCTGATGGGTTCCCATTGGAACAAAAGCACTCATTACTCCACTCGCCATCTCATAACTCGAGTCCTAACATGAAAAAAATAGGACATCATACTCGGGTACCTCGGTACACCATCACAACATCTCACGCTGTCTTGCCTTTACCACTGATCTTTCAGTTACACAACTCGAAACCTCGAAATACTCCCATCTCCCAAATTGAAACACAAAGGAATCGTCAACGACTGAATACCCATTGACGAAAATCCGAATCTCCACCCTCTACTGATCACCGCCCATACGAACCACTCATACTGACTCGGAAATTGGTCGACAAACCAGCTGCTTCCCTCCTCTGGAGTATAGGTTACAATCTATACCCATACCCATAAATCTCAGCTATTGCACCCTGAAATCAGCACTCATCCGCCTCGAACTCAACATCTGAAAACCCAGAAAAAATCTCTAGCCATAATAAATCCTCTGACTAACGACCACCTGCTATAGATTCACTCATCCTTCCTTAAGCACATACTCATACATCATCCCGCCTCGCACCTTTCCGTATCCACCAATATCCCAGGTTTCATGTGTCCGCACCATAGATTTCCATAATCAGTTGCACTTGAATGAACTGTTGATCTCCTCAATTGAATACCCAATTCTCCCCCACTCAGGGTTCGAACCATAACCAGTCGATATACCAACAATTTACTATGTAAACTATTTCACCAGATACATCACACTTGACTCTTGGAACGTACCACGCAAACACTCAATGGTCTTCCCGATGGAAACCAAGCGACTCCAAATATTTCGTAACTCAGACAAGAATCTCCGAATCCTCCCAACTTGACTACCTCTGGTTATCTCGAAACCTCAGACTAACACACCACTTAATACCTCAACTATTCTGAAATAACCCTATCCCTCAGTCCGGAAATAATGCACTATCACACACCTTATCTATGACTCCTCGACCAGCCTCCCAACACAGGAATCATCATCAAAGCACGAGACCTCACTCTCACAACCAACACACAACATAACAACGAGGGCCACCACCCCGATATGTTCCTCTTAACCACCTGAAAATGCTGCTAAAAGCATGCCACATTCATAAAGGCACCTTCTTGGGTCTCTTCCATCTCAACCTCCACTAATGACTCCATGGTACTGGAAATACCTCTCAGCAGGCAAACTGCACACATACTCTGATGAAAAGCTCACCACTAATGCTACCCCACGGGGTTTATCTCCAAACTCTGAAACCGGAAACTTGATATCTCATTTGCTTCTCCCAGAAATGGGAACAACGTAACTCTTGCCACAGAAGGTGACTTCTCATCCGTCAGTCAATAGCTCGACTGAGACCTCGATCCTCCAATAAGCATCATCTTTACTCATCCCTGAGCCTTGCGACTCCCACTAACATCTCACCAATCAAAAGTTCCACAAAGCACGAAGCAAGCAGCATTCGAGCATCGAATAATCTTTATCAGCATGTAAAATCATTCTAGGTTACAACTCCAATTGCTCTACTCCCGCAAAATGGTGTCAATAAACTCAAGCAACTCCATCCCCTTCACAGGTATCTAACTACTCTCTCGGTAGGTTCCTCAAATGCTCATCTCGGTATCTCTCCTAGAATATTCCTCTACTCAAGTTCTCTCTAAAAGATCTCTGCTGGATACTCTTACTCTGCACATACTCAAAACACATGACAGATAGCAAAATTCCTAGGCTACGACATCACAAATCAGGCAACTCTAGCCCTAAAATATGAAATACCTATCCTATCTTCTAGCATGCATCTCTAATATCTCAATAATAACTCATAACACACATAAGTAAGAGTATTTTAGGAAATCACCGTTCGGGCTCTAGCTGATTCTACACACTGCTCCTTCTAATTTTTCTCTTAGAAACTCTTGCTCGTTTTAGAAAAATTATTTCTTTTGAAAATATTTCTCAAATCCTTAGTTTGGGTCTAGATATACCTAAGGTGCATCCGACTCCCTCAAACCAAGGATCTGATACCAAATTGTAACACCAAATTTTTCCAAACAAAATTTTCATTTTAAAATCATATAATTCTCATGACGCATTTCACAAATCCTCATTTATTTAGTTTAAACAATGCATCTCCATAACTTTTTGATTAATAATCCACGATCCTTAAACATAACTCTTTCTCAGGTGTGTACAATCGAGCCGGTGCCTTCCCGCGATCTTGAGAAAAACCTGAAATACATAACACATAACATGGTAAGCACGAAGCTTAGTGAGTTCCCCGAAATACAACACATATCACATTAGCCACTCGAGGCTATAACTCAATACGACCCTCCCGTCAATGTGTCTCAGTGGGTCCCTCTAGTCCCACAACTCAGATGAAACCTCTGGTCCGTTAACTCAGCAGGTCAATATAATACACAATAAGCATATCACAAAACAAATAGCAGGATATCTCAATACACAACACATACACATAAGATCCTCTGGTCACACATAAGTTACCACTCTAGGTAAAGTATAGTGAGAAGACTCACCTCGGATGATGGACAACCCCTAAAAATGTTGCTGCTACGGACCGACCTCTAACTCTGAGCCAAATTCACAATTAACCCAATTAGGAACTAAGTCCAAACTCTCACTCATTAGGTCATAAGGTAGTCCACTAACCAGCCCATCAATAACCTAAAACCCATTGGGCCCAATAATAAATGGGCTCTTCCGAGGCCCAACTCTCAAATCCAAAAAGGCAAGCCCAACTCAAGGGCCAAAAAACACACATATACATCTTCCTCTAATCCGAAACTCTATTGCAACAAGATCAAACTCTAGGACCAACACTCAAGGCCCAAAATGAGACTTAGCCCAAAAGTCCACACTGAGGTTACGCGGGGCGTACCTCCCTTGGTATGCTCAGCATATTCATGCATACATGAAACTGATCGGGGACACCAACCCAGTACGTGGGGCGTATTGGATCTTATGCTGGACGTACGCTCAGTTTTGCTTTAGTCCATTCCCTTGGTCTTAACCCGTTAAGACCTTAGTTTATTTCTCAGATCTGGACTCCCTAATATCTCTTACTCCATAAAGTCAGTGACTTTAAGCCTTTGCATGGCTGATTTGGTCACAAATGCTCAAAACACTCATCCTCTTTTCTCATTAAGCTCATAACTGATGCATGACTCAATTCTAACGTCCAAGATTGGATTTTATGACATTACTCCCCCAAATACACTCAAAGGGTGTTGATCAAGGTCTTTGGAGCTCAATAACTCATAAAGTCTCCACCTTTTGGGATAAAACCCTAAAATGCTCTAATATGATGCTCAAAACAAAAGAGTGAGAAAGCTTGAAGCTTTATACCTCCATATGAAGCTTCTAACTCAGATATGCTCGGATCCAAGGCCTGGACTTCTCACCCCTTCTTCTCCAAAGCTCTTTCTTTACTCCAAGAACACACCAAAACCACTCAAGGCTCTCAAATGTACTCACTGTTGGATTAATGTCTAAGTCCATAACTATATTTGGTATGTACTTGACCCGACCCGGCATGGTCCATTTGGGTTGCACTTCACCGACACAATTTATATGGATAATCTTTTGAGAATAGTATGTTTATGATTAATATTAATATATTATAAGTTCTAATATATTAATATGGAATCATATTATTTAATTAGTATTGATCAAGAATTAATTTATAATTAATTAAGTGATCAAAAGGAACTAATTAAATATGGACTCTTATATATATGGAATGGGCCAAGTTCATTTAGGTTGGGCTAAGCTTTCATGGATAGTCCATGGAGTGTTTAACCCATGGATCCTAGGAAATGAAAGGTCATGGGTATTAGGGTTTAACCCTAATCCTCCATACTATATAAAGATGTCTTTGGTTGGTGAAATTGGCACTAGTGTGGATACACTAAAAAAGGGCTAGCCAATTTCACTAGAGAGAACCAAGTAATCATATTCTCTAAAGTATTCCAAGGTGTCTTGGTGATTTGTGATTCCACTTGAGGCTTCCACACTATTGGCGCTAAGCTCTTAAAGCTTGAAGACATCAAGCTACATCAAGAGGTATGTATTCTATCTTGTTACATTCATAGTTTTTGTATGCTAGAGTAGGACAATACCTTGGATGTTCTTATTTGCATGTATAATAGAGAAAACATAGATCCAAGGTATTTAGGGTTGCATGTACACTTAGGAGTGTTAGAATGCTCAAAACCCAACAGTGGTATCAGAGCCTAGGTTTGTTTTCTTGTTATACCTGCAATATAAGCTGAAAAAACGAATTTGGTGCTGTCTGATCATCAGACTCGGCGAGTCCATTAGAGGACTCGGCAAGTCCATGCCTAAAATGTGATCAATTCGATCCAACTCGCCGAGTTGGTTCATGCACTCGACGAGTTGGACCCCCAGACAGCATATTTTCGAGTTTTTTTGGCTAGAAATGGACTAGGAACATTACCCTAAGTTGTTTTTGAACTTATAAACGTGTTTTTTGATGTGGTAATGTTCATGCTAATCCATTTTCAAAGATAATTGTCAATAGATTCATGTTTTGTATTAGTTTAAGGTTTAGACTAATTACATGAAAAAGTTTGATTTGAATTATCTTGTTCTTATGAGTTGCTTAGATTAATAGAAAAGCTAATTGAAATAGTTGTTTTCAATCCATTTTAATCTAAGAGTTGAGTATAAAATGTGTTTGTGTAACTTGTCCTCAAGTTACATGAAAAGTCACATTTAAGACTCATAAAACTCATAAAAGTTGGCAATGGTTACAAAATGAAGAGTCTTGTGTCATTGAATAATTTTTTTTATGACTCCATAACTTGTCCTCAAGTTATGGAAGTTCAAGAGTCACTTCATTAAAGAAAAATATGTAACCATAATTAAATCCATAAGTTATAAAATAAAGAAAAAGTTACTTCTTTTATTAGTTTAAAGTCTTCCATAACTTGTCCTCAAGTTATGGAACTTGAAGAGTTTTTGGATTAAAACTACTTTAAACACATAAGTTATGGAATTAATTAGTTTTGAATAGTTTCAAAACTTGCCCTCAAGTTTTGGAATTTGAAAAGTTTTCACTTATGAATACTTTAATTCCAAGTTAGCCCTTAGAATTTTAAAAGTTAAAATTCAACCCTTATACTTTATAATATTATAAGTTAATAATATATATATATATATATATATATATATATATATATATGTATAAGAGTAAAGTCAGTCTTACCGCTAGTACGTCTCATTCACGAAGCTGGTCTATAAGTTGGGTATAAGGTTGTTGCCTATAAAATGGCAACTTAATGGGTGTCCACTCTCACCCACCGCTTGCTTGACTGGTGGAGGGTCGTTAGCCGAACGGGTTTGACAGGACTAGAATTCTCCCTTCATTAAAAGTATTAATGATAATACTAAGTAACTAAACTCTTACTAATACCCAATCTTAGTTACTTAGGAAAAATGTGAATAAGGTGCTAACCCATGAAATTACACTTTACACTTTGTCTAAGTCGTTAGTGGAGCGTGTGTGGTTAACCGGCACACTAACTTGGACTTAACAAGGTAGGTAAAGGGTGACTTAATATTTATCATAGTATCGATGGAGCGTGTGTGGTTAACCGGCACATCGATTGAGGGGTAATTTATTAAGGGTACCAAGTGATTTGCATGGTTACTTCACACCTTGTTTTGTGATCCTCGGCATCCCAGTCACAAAACTTGAAGGGCACACTCGAGATTGAAACATGCCTTTGAACAGTTCAATTAATCTCAAAGATCTAGGAGTTTCAAAACCAATTAAAACCTAATAATACATTTCGTTTATCTTGGTGGAAATTGGTGAATCGTCATTCACCTACCTTCAAATATTTTATAGCTTGGATTACGGCATACCTCTTCTAAGTTATAAAATAGTTTGTTGGGTCCTAACCTTAATATTTCATATTGGGTGTCATATTAAGGACTTTAAATCAACTATCTTGAATATCTCCCAAAAGATGTCTGGTTTAGACACCTATGATCTTCCTAAATCTCTTGAAACAAGGTTTCCTAATGAAGATGATGTCCCATGGATATCATACTTCTTTCTCCTCCTCCAACTAATCTCCCTAACCCACAAGTTCTTGAAAAGTTTAAGGTCACTCAAGCCCTATTGGCAAGGCAAGGTCTAGGTGTGATCACATCTTGGAGATGTAGTCACATATTGACAAGCCGGGAGAGTTGGGTGTCAAAGTCTTGAGAAAGTTGGTGGTTCAATCACTTTCTAAGTCACATAGTGAGTTCCTTTGGGACACCTATGAAACAGACTATGACAAGACCCTTAATGATCTTATCTATTTGCTAAGATCAACTTCCTAAAACTTTATGGACATTGACAATGATGACATTGGATATCTAGTAAAGCTCTCTCTTCCCGATGGAAAGGGATCGGCCATAGTCAACTCGGTTGACCAAATGGTAAAGAGAAAAGCTAAGTCTGTGATAGTCCCGTGTACCATTATCAAAGGGTCCATATGTTTATGTTGCCAAAGGAAGGGGCATTGGTTGCGAAGCTGCCAAATCTACCTAAGGATGTTAAAGTCAATAAGTTTGACTCTACTTCAGGTAAATTCCACTATCTAACTCTGTTAAGTTTCTATTCTGAGATTCTTGATACATGATGTGACTGGGTCACATGGTGATGTTTTAAGAATCAAAGAAAAGTGAAGAAACTTAAAGAAAGAATATGCTGAATCTGATGGCGTAGATGGATTTCTATCGCATAGTTTGAAGATCGGATTCTTGAGCTACTTCTTAGGAGTTATGAGATATTGTTTAGGAATAGGTAACAACAAGTTTTCATATGGATTGTAAGGATAAGTTTTCCGCAAAGTTTAAAATATATGAAAATTTTTATTTTATTTATTTTAAAATATCCTTACAATGGCATTTGAGGAAAAATTGTTGCTTATATGATTCCATTAAGAGCAAGAGTGGAAATATGAAATTGATTCTTTCATTTGTGGTAATGTCTATATTTACCAAATAAGGAAAGATTCTCATCACCCAAGTTTCAATTGGACCGAAACTTGGAATCATGCAAGTTGTATAGCATGATGAATGAGAACTTTCAAGTTTTGGAAAAATTAAGACTAATTACTTGTTCACATGGATGTGTGAGTCAAGTAAAGGACTAAGGGATCGAGTACACATTCTTGTGCACTGATTAAGTCCACCACAAAAGTTTGATAAGACTATTCGTCATAGTTTACTAAAGCTCAGTAAATATGATTATACTTACAAGCTTAAGTGTAACTCTGAGACATTGGAAAAGGTTCCAATGTATGGCAGAGCGAATAAGAAGAATCAAATTAGGCAGAAGGATAAAAGTTTCTCAAATCTGAAAAGATGGGAGAGTACTTTAGTATCAGTTTTTGTGATCATCTTAATGATTAAGAAACCATATCAAAATTAGTTCTCTAAGGAAAATCTTAGTGCATTCTTATGACTAAGAAGAGGAACTTGAATTGTTGAAATGGTTAAATCAAGAAGATGAGTCATACTTCGTTCCAATACAAGTCTTAGAGTCATACTCCAAGATTGTAACTTGAGTGACAGGTCTTAAAGAAGGTTTAAAACACTTGTTAAATGTAAGAGTAAAAGTTTTCTACTCTTGTACATTTAAAATTGGTAAGTTGTGATTTTTTGGATAAAACAAAGACCAACTTAGGCCAATTGTGTGAAGTGTTTGTCTTGATTAGAATCCACACTGTCTCTTGGATGTTTGACAAGGGAGTCTTATAGGTCAAGAGGACAGTGGGAGTCTTAAAGGTCTTGAAAGTCTCAAGAACTAATCAAGAACAAAACCTGAAGGTCTTCCCTAGCACACGACTTGAGGTTTATAACCTATCGTGTTGACATATTCTGTGCCCATTCCAGTTAAAGTTGGCTTTGCATATGAGTTCTTAGAGTTCTCAATTGGTTGCACAACTACTTGGAAGCAATGGCCGGCCCTTGAGCTGCCAGGTGGCAAGAAATTAAGATTGAGTTCAATCCATATGGTTTTGGATTTGTCATTATCTGTGTCTTGTGATTATGGTTTTGACAAATTCATATGGGTAGGAACTCATACACCATAAAAATCTAAGTGTCATAAGGTTTCTCTCCGATTCATGAAAATGATGGTGAGGAAACACTTTCACTAAGTAGATTTTAGCTAGATAGCAATTGTGATATTTGCATTCTCAAAGTCGTTAGTGGAGCGTGTGTGGTTTACCGGCACACTAACCTGGACTTGTGAGAAGTGGCAAAAAGGTCTAACCATTATGATTACGGCATACCTCTTCATAATTGTTTAGATACACAAGTGTGCTATCTAAGGGAAGGTGTATGATTTTGATAAAGTTTTATCAAAACAATCTAGCATAAGAAATCTAAACTTTGGTAAGAAAGTCAATGAAGTATTGATTTCTAGAAGTCCAGGTGATTTCTGAGAACATGTCAAAGCTAGTGGGAGCATAAGTGTTATGCTAATAATCGTCATGTTAGTGGGAGCATGATAATTATGATAAATATTGCAAGTTAGCAATGTTAATTATAGAAAACAAAAGGTTTTAATTGGGAAAAGTTGTTTTGCTATAATTAAGGGAGAGGAAATTATACTTCATCTCAAATCTATAAGCTTAGATCGTGAGGTTTTAATCATTTAGTCAAGGATATATATGAATTTCATGTTGGAATGGCTCAACATAAGGAAATTCTGTATATGGGTCCATTATTTGCGTTCTAAAATTCGATTATGATTACGGCATCCCTTTTCATAATCTGAATTATGAGAACTTGGCAAATAGAAATGGAAATGTTATAGCAAAAGACTGGTTTAGTCTTTATGTGAGACATCATGAATCGTGTCCCATATGCTTCGGATATAGGATCGATTACATGTGCTATATTCATCCTTTCTAAAATTTTCCAAATGCCTGGGGCATTAAGGAGGGAAAAGGTTTAGAACTGGATATGACTAAAAGGATTAAACAATTGTTGAGGACAACCTAAGGTTTACCAAAGATTGTTTACTCAAGGATAATTGGAAGTATAGTGATAATTCTGGAAGGACCATATTGACATAATCTGTAACGAGGCAACTCTTGTTCAGAAGTGATAGTCAAAATGGAATCTGGAAATGTTTCAAAGTTAGAATTTTTCAATCTGTGTAAGATTAAGGAAACTTAATGCAAGAAGGATATTTCCAAGGAGTTGATCTCCTTTGGAATACTCTGTAATGATTGTTGCCAAGTCTTTGTGAGTTTGTGCATAATCGTTACAAGAGTATCAATGCATATAAGTTTAGAATCTAACAGATTTCAGTAAATGGCATGAATTTGGAATTCTTGCATTTGCAGTAAGGATTTGGGAGTGTGAAAAGAGAATCATTGAAGCTATGTTCAATTGATCTAGTTCACAAAGTAAAGATCATAGACAAACATAGTATGCATACTTGGTGTGTGGCATGACTAGTGTTTAAGAAAACATAGTGTACATGCTTGGAGCATGGGACAACTATTGTTTTAAATTCAAGAATAAAGTTGATAGCTGAAACAGTATACAATGAATAATGTGTAATCATATGGTGATAAATAAAAGGTGTTTTATTTATGTTCAAAGGGTTGATACCATATTGGATTCAATTATTATTGTGTTTCATTTTGCATGTTTTGACTTCCCGAATAAACTGGGTTATTCTTCCGGAATGACTAAGTTATTCAAACCATCCACAGTCGGTCATATGTTGGAAGTAGATATGAATTAAGACTGTCATGGGTTGGCTTGTAGAGGTCTAAGGTGTTGGACAAAGGGCTACAACACTCATGAGTGCTCATAAGTTCTGAGTATTGGATTCAACCCGCGCTCATTGGAATCACTTCATGGATTTTATCACGAGTGATCATGAGACGATAATATCTTATATTCTTCAAACCTAGAGATATGAGTTGTTACTATGAGTTGATAGTACATTGATTGCAGGAAAACGCATACGGTAACTCGGTGTTATAAAACGTGCCTTTGTGTATGATTCAACAAGTAGTAGAACAAGCCATATGAGTCGAAGTTTATCCGTTCCTTTTACCTTCGGGATAAAAGCGATATCTGTGGGCCCCTCGATGATTTGATGATGACAAATGGAAGTGCTCGGCCGGGCCAGGACTGATTTGATTTGTTCAATTAGTCAGTCGTCATAAATCGAAAATTGGGAAACAGCAAATGGACAGAGAGAATGATTATAATCCATGTCTATGTCCATATGATATCTAGAATGGAGGAATATATGATCCCTTATCTAATGGACAAGTTCGTTGACAAGATCAGAGTTCGACAACGGCTTTAAGAGCTACGATTGCCAGTTAGGTTTGAAGTCATACGCAATAATAGTTTTAGACTTATCCAAGTGGGAGACTGTTGGATTAATGTCTAAGTCCATAACTATATTTGGTATGTACTTGACCCGACCCGGCATCGTCCATTTGGGTTGCACTTCACCGACACAATTTATATGGATAATCTTTTGAGAATAGTATGTTTATGATTAATATTAATATATTATAAGTTCTAATATATTAATATGGAATCATATTATTTAATTAGTATTGATCAAGAATTAATTTATAATTAATTAAGTGATCAAAAGGAACTAATTAAATATGGACTCTTATATATATAAAATGGGCCAAGTTCATTTAGGTTGGGCTAAGCTTTCATGGATAGTCCATGGAGTGTTTAACCCATGGATCCTAGGAAATGAAAGGTCATGGGTATTAGGGTTTAACCCTAATCCTCCATACTATATAAAGATGTCTTTGGTTGGTGAAATTGGCACTAGTGTGGATACACTAAAAAAGGGCTAGCCAATTTCACTAGAGAGAACCAAGTAATCATATTCTCTAAAGTATTCCAAGGTGTCTTGGTAATTTGTGATTCCACTTGAGGCTTCCACACTATTGGGGCTAAACTCTTAAAGCTTGAAGACATCAAGCTACATCAAGAGGTATGTATTCTATCTTGTTACATTCATAGTTTTTGTATGCTAGATTAGGATAATACCTTGGATGTTCTTATTTGCATGTATAAGAGAGAAAACATAGATCCAAGGTATTTAGGGTTGCATGTACACTTAGGAGTGTTGGAATGCTCAAAACCCAACACTCACAAGTTCCATGAATGAAGGATTAGGGTTTTAGAGGGTTTATAGACGGAGGATGGTGGCCAGGAATGAGACCATCTCATTCTTTATATAGGGACACATCTAAAGTTAGGGTTTCCACTCTGTGCCTAGTACGCCCAGCGTACCCCCTGGTACGCCCAACATACTAGGTGACTTCGCTTGAAAATGATGCATACAAGTATGCAAAGCGTACACATATGTACGCCCAGTGTACTCTGCTGTCACTTTACTCAAATAAGGGACTTACCTTGCTATAATCGTCAAACTTCCATTGCTTCCTCGATATAACCTAGATTCCCATGAACCTCAAACCAACGGAAAGGTGACAAGATGCCCTAAATTCTAGCAACTCGTCGCAACCCTGAGACCTCCTCATACCTGGTTTGTAGCCCGCGAACCCTGATCACAGACGATCTGAAACAGGATGTTACATTAATGGGTTAAGTGAGGAACACTTAACCGTAATCATCATTTTATGTGAAACCTGCACCCCACTTAGGTTTATTGTTGGGGCTTTCTATTGGGGATTGATGATTTGGTTATTAATGGGCGATCCAAGATCAAGCAAATGGACTAGAATAATTAATGGGCTTTGAGGTAAGGCCTGTATGAGGAGTTGGGCCCAATTTGGAAAATTAGGCCATAGATGGGCCATAGATTGGACCTTAATGATTATATAATGATTGGGACTTTGAATAAGACCATGTAAAGGTTTGGGCCTAATTGGGAAAATTGGGCCATATGTTGGGCTTTGAGCCATAGTTGGACTTTTGGGCCTTTGGATTGGGCCTTAGGCTTGAATCAAGATAAGATAGGGGTAAAGTAGTCTTTTACCCCAAGTGTGGACTTATGGATATGTGTTGGAACTCGATTATTAATTGGGTGTTATTTTGATGTTGACAGATTTGGGAATCTATCAGCCAGCAGTCACAACTTTACCCACGGGACTTCGGAGAGTGAGGTGAGTCTCCTCACTGTTTGTATGGGTCTAAGGCACCAATGCCGGCCCATTTAGTTTATTTATGATAAGAAGACCCGGTGGTTAGCCCTAGGCATTATGCATGAAAGACCAGGAGGCGGCTCCTGGTACACAATATGTTATTATGTATGGTAGGAAGACCCCGGGGTTAGCCTTAGGCAATATGTATGAAAGACCAGGAGGTGGATCCTGGCGCACTGTATGCTATTATGTATGAAAGAATAGGAAGTGGCTCCTGGCACACTATATGCTGATTAGCTAAGTAGAGTAGTATGTTTTTGGATAAGGTGTCTAAGTCCATAACTTATTTGGTACATACTTGACCCGACCCGACATGGTCCATTTGGGTTGCACTTCACCCAAACGATTTATGGATTATTTAATGAGAATTGTATACTTACGATTTATTAATATATTATAAGTTATAATATATTAATATGAAGTCATGTTATTTAATTAGTTTTAGTCTTAAATTAATTATGAATTAATTTAGAGATTAAAAGGAAGACTAATTAAATTGTGGGCTATTGTTTTATATGGTGTGGGCTAATACTCATTAGTTAATGGGCTAGGATTATATGGCAATCCATGGATGATCCATGGAGCTTTTAACCCATGGATCCTTGGAAAAGGAAAGGTCATGGGTTATTAGGGTTTCACCCTAATCATGTACACTATATAAGCATGCTTATGTTGCATGAAATAGCCACTAGTGTCACTAGTGTGTGTGTGCTTGTGTGTGGCCGATTTTATAGTGTGTATACACTCTCTCAAAGTTTTCCAAGAGTTTGTGGTGATTTTTGATTCCATTTGAGGCATTCACACTATTGGTGCTTGGCCCTCAAACTCCTTAAGAATCAAACTCATCAAAAAGGTATCTAATCTCATCTAATTCTTTTATGTTTAAAAGTACCCCATGCCATGTTAGATAGGTTATGAACCTTGGAAAATTATTATTTTGCATGTATTTAGACAAACATAGATCCAAGGTTTATTAGGGTTGCATGCACACTTAGAAAGTGTTAGATTGCTCAAAACCCAACAGTGGTATCAGAGCCTAGGCTTGTTTTCTTGAATACTTGATGTAAATTGCTGAAAAATGTCGAAAAACTTCATTCTGCACAGCAGACTCGCCGAGTCCATTCATGGTACTCGCCGAGTCCATGTGTATATTCAACCAACTCGCCGAGTCAGTTCATGCACTCGACGAGTTGGCAGGCCTGAGTGCAGATTTTCGAGTTTTGGTGTTGGAATTGGTCTAGAATCATTACCTTAAACTGTTTTGATCTTATAAAACCTGTTTTTGATGTGGTAATGATGATGGTGGACTAATTTCAAAGTTATAATCAAAATTTAAAGTTTATATGTGTTCATATGATTCTTAAAATTGTTGATGTGGATGTTCATGTTCATATGAGTTTTGTTAGATCATAGGAATTATTTGCAAATTGTTTGTTAGTTAATTCTTGATCTTAATGTGTTTTAATGGAATTCTTAATTTGTCCTCAAGTTATGGAATTCCAAGATGTTTTCTTTTAAATGTTTTTTTTAAGAAGTTGTAGGTTACATTTTCTTGAAAAGTTTTTCCCATAAATGTTTTATGGACTCCATAACTTGTCCTCAAGTTATGGATTTCCAAGAGACTCTTCATTAAAAGCTTTAAAACACTTAATTAAAACTCATAAGTTATGAATATCCAAAAGTTTATGAATTGTTCAAAGCTTGCCCTCAAGTTTTGGAATTTGTAAAGTCTCACACAAACTTTAATTCCATACCCTAGAAGTTTTAAAAGTTAAAATTCTACCCTTATACTATTATAAGATTAATGGTTAATTATAATATATATATATATATATATATATATATATATATATATGTATAAGAACAAGTCGTTTTACCGTTAGTAGGCCTCATTCATGAAGCCGGTCTATAAGGTGGGTATAAGGTTGTTGCCTATAAAATGGCAACTTAATGGGTGTCCACTCTCACCCACCGCTTGCTTGATTGGTGGAGGGTCGTTAGCCGAACGGGTAGGACAATGACTTTAAATTCTCATTAAAAGTATAATGAGTATTATAAAGTAACTAAATATTTTTTATTTAATTCCCAATCTTAGTTACTTTAGGAAAAATGTGAATTTGGTGCTAGCCCATGGAATTCACACTTTGTACCTTACCAAGTCGTTGGTGGAGCGTGTGTGGTTAACCGGCACACTAACTTGGACTAGTAAGGATCACGAAGGGTGACTTAATGTTTGTCATAGATCAATGGAGCGTGTGTGGTTAACCGGCACATTGACTGGTCATAATATTAAGGGTACCAAGTGAATTGGTATGGTTATTCACACCTTGTTTTGTGATCCTTGGCATCCCAGTCACAAAATTTGAGAGGGCACACTCGAGATTGAAACATGCCATTGAAAAGTTCAATGAATCTTAAAAGATCTAGGGATTTCAAATCCAATTAAAACCTAATAAATTATTTCGTTTTTTTTCATGGTGGAAATTGGTGAATCGTCATTCGCCTACCTTCAAATATTTTATAGCTTGGATTACGGCATCCCTCTTCCAAATTATAAAATATTGTGTTGGGTCCTAGCCTTAATATTTCATATTGGGTGTTATATTAAGGATTTTGAATCAACTAACTTGATTTTCTCCCATTATAGATGTCTGGTTCAGACAACTATGATCTTCCCAAATCTCTTGAAGATGGTGTTACTCAACATCATGCTTCACTTCCTCTACATCCTCCGATTATTCTCCGTCACCCACAAGTTCTTGAAAAGTTTAAAGTCACTCAATCCCTATTGGCAAGCATAGTCTATGTGTGCTCACATCTTGGAGATAAAGTCACATATTGACAAGCTAGGAGAATTGGGTGTCAAAGTCTCATGAAAGTTGGATGTTCAATCACTTTCTTAGTAACATAGTGAGTCTCTTTGGGACTACTATGAGACAGACTATGACATGACCCTTAATGATGTTATCTATTTGCTTGGTGTTGTGGAATCAGCAATGATTTGGAACACCAGTATAGAAAATTTGATTAAAAGAACAACTTCCCAAGTCTTAAATGGACATTGACAATGGTAGCATTGGATATCTAGAAAAAGATTTCTCTTCCCAATGGAAAGGGATCGGCCATAGTCAACTCGGTTGACCAAATGGTAAAGAGAAAGGCTAAGTCTGAGATAGTCTCATGTGCCATTACCAAAGGGTCCATGTGTTTTGTTGCCAAAGGAAGGGGCATTGGTTGCGAAGCTGCCCTATTTACCTGAAAGATCATAAGATTGATCATGTCAAAAAGTTTGACTCTACTTCAGTTAAAGTCCACTGACTAACTCTATTAAGTTCCTATTTGGAGATTCTTATTACATAATATGAATGGGTCACATGTTGATGTTTTTAAGAATGAAAGAAAAGATAGGAAGCTTAAAGTAAGTATCTGTTGATTCTGATTGCGAAGGTGGGTTTCGATCGCATGGTTCGGTAATCATAATTTTGAGCTGTTGCTTAAGATTTATAATATATTGCTTATGAATAGATAACAACAAGGTTTTCATGTGGATTGTAAGGATAAGTTTTTCCGCAAAGTTTTAAAATGAAAGAAAAAAAAAGGTTTTAATTTTATTTATTTTAAAAATATCCTTACAATGGCATCTGTGGAAAATTGTTGCCAGTAATAGCAATATTGGAAAGTGGATTTGATTCCTTCATTTGTGGTAGTGTCTGAATTTACCAAATGAAGAAAGTTTTTCATCACCCAAGTTTCAATTGGACAGAAACTTGGAATCATACAAGTTGTATTGTAGGATGAATGAGAATTTTCATCTTTGAAAATTAAGACTAATTCTTTGATCACATGTATATGTGAGTCAATTGAAGGACTAAGGAATTAGGTACACTGGGTGTGCGCTGGTCAAGGTCCACCACAAAGAATGATTTGTCATGATTTACTAAAGATTATTAAATATGATTATACTTATAAGGTTAAGTATAATTCTGTAACATTGGAAAGGTTACAATGTATGACAAAACAAATGAGAAGAATCAAATTAGGCAGAAAGATAAAAGTTTCTCAAATCTGAAAGGATGGGAGACTATTTTAGTATCATATTTCATGATCATCTTAATGATTATGAAACCATATCACAAATTCATACTCTAAGGACGTCTTAGTGCATTGTTATGGCTAAGAAGAGAGGTCATGAATTGTTGGATTGGTTAAGATCAAGAAGATGAGTCATACTTCGTTCCAAAAACAATTCTTAGAGTCATACTCCAAGATTGTAACCTTGAGTGACATAAAGGAAGATTTATTAACACTAGTCAAATGTAAGAGTAAAATGTTTTCTACTCTTGTACATTTGAGATTGGTAAGTTGTGATGTCTTGGATGAGACAAAGACCAACTAAGATCAATTATGTGAAGTGTTAGTCTTGATAAGAATCCGCACTATCCCTTGAATATTTGTTTTGTCAAGGAATGGTTCTTGACTGGGGAAATTTATATGTCAAGGGGACAGTAGGAGCCTTAAAGATCCTGAAAGAGTTTCAAGATTTAATCAAGAGTAAAACCTTTAATTTATCACTAGCACACGACTTAAGGTTTGCAACCTATCGTGTTGACATAATTCTTATTTCTGTACCTACTTCAAATAAGTTGAATTTGCATGTAAGTTATCAGAGTTCAACTTGGAAGCATTGGTGGGCCTTGTGCTACCAAGGTGAGAAGAAACTAAGATTGAACAAGTTTAATCCATGTAAGGCTGAATTTGTCACTAACCTTATCTTGTGATTATGGTTTTGACAAATTCACATGGATAGGAACTCATACACTATAAAATCTAAGTGTCATAAGGTTTCTCTCCGATTCATGAAAATGATGGTGAGGAAGCGCTTTCACTAAGTAGATTTTAAGTAGATAGCAATTGTGTTATTTGCATTTTCAAAAGTCGTTAGTGGAGCGTGTGTGGTTAAACGGCACACTAACATGGACTTGTGAGAAATGGAAAATGCCTAAGCAATTGAGACTATCATTACGGCATCCCTTTTCATAGTTCTGAAAATTTTTTAGACACACATGTGAGCTAGAAAGGGTGTATGAATCTAAATTTCAGAAGTCCAGCAGATTTCTGGAAATATGTCAGAGCTAGTGGGAGCATAAGTGTTATGTTGATAATCATCATGTTAGTGGGAGCATGATTATTACGTTTAGTGTTGCAAGTTAGCAATGTTAATTATAGAAAACAAAGTTTCAATTCGTGAAGTTGCAGGGGTTGAAAAGTTGTTTTGCTATAATTAAGGGAGAGAAAATTATACTTCATTTCAATTCTCGAAGCTTAGATTGAGATTTTAATCATCTTTAGTCAAGGACATATATATATGAATTTTATGTCTGAATGGTTCAACTTGATGAAATTCTATATATATTGCGTTTTCAAAATTCGATTATGATTACGGCATCCCTCTTCATAGTTAAATTTTGAAAACATGGCAAATAAAAAATATTGTAGCAAAAGACTGGTCTAGTATCATGTCTTTATGTCAAACATCATGAATCGTGTCCCATATGCTTCGGATATAGGATCGATTACATGTGCTATAATATTCATCTTTTCTAAATTTTCCAAATGCTTTAGGCATTGAGAAGGGAAAAGTCTAGAACTGGATATGACTAAAGTGATTAAGCAATTGTCGAGGACAAATCTGAGGTTCGTCAAAGATTGGTTGCTCAGGGAAAGTTGGAAGTATGATGTAAGTTGTCGGAAAGGACCATATTGACATATTCTGAAAAGAAGTAACTCTTGTTCGGAAGTGATAGTCAAAATGGGACTATGGAGATGTCTCCATAGGTGGAAATTATTCAATCTATGTAAGATTAGAAAACCTTAATGCAAGAAGGATGTTCAAATCAATGTACTTTGAATATAAGACTTCCGTTCCATAGAAGTTGACCTTCTTTGGAATACTCTGTAATGACTGGTGACAAAGTTTTGGTGACTTTGTGCATAATCATTACAAGAGGATTTGGGATTGTGAAATGAGTATCAATGGAATCATGTTCAATTGATGTAACGACCCGTTTCTGGTATGTTAATTCCTTGGTAATTGTTGTAAGTTTTGCAAGAGGAACTCGGCGAGTTCATAGCCTGACTCGCCGAGTAGGGTCGCGGCTGCGAGCACGCGTGAGCCGGGGACTCGGCGAGTCCATATCCTGGACTCGGCGAGTCCATCCGTCTGGGTGAAACCCTAAATCCCCGGGTTACCCACTATTTAAACCACCTTATAGCCCCATTCTCGCCTCCCTCACCCTGAGAACACAGTGAGAAAACCCTAATCCTCCCTTGAGAGCTTATAAGTGTTTTGGTGCCATTTTGTGAAGGTGTGAAGAAGGAGAAGAAGAAAGAAGAAAGGAAACGAGTTGTAGTGCAAAGATCCAAGGGAAAATCTGAGTTTACTGAGGTATTTTCGGAGTTCCCTTCTTGTTATATGCTTTAAACTTCCATTAGAGCTCTTCTAAGAGCTATTTGATGTTTGTTCCAAGCCTTATGTTTGCATGAATGTCTTAATAAGTCGAAATACCTTTGGATCTGAATGTTGGGGTGTTGTAGAGCCCAGATCTATTGTCTTTTTGGAGTTACTTTGCATATTAATCATAGATCTACCCATTTTATGCACCTTTTAGCCTTATTTCCCTTATTCATGAGGTTGTGCACGTAAAGTTGGAAACTTTACGTGGTAAATCAACTTATTGGACTCAGATCTATCAATTGTATGTGTTGGATTCAAACAAAATCGAGTAAAAATCAGTTGCATGGCGGCAACTCGGCGAGTCGGGAAGAACGACTCGGCGAGTTGGGTCGCGAGTTCCCGAGTCCTTCATTTTGATCAGTGTCGAGTGAATCCAGTGAGTTAGAGAGTGGACTCAGCGAGTTGAGGATAGACTTAGTGATGGAGGGACTCGGCGAGTTGTTCATACAACTCGGCGAGTCCAAGGCAATCTTCTTAGGATCATGAACAACTCGTCGAGTTTGTTCATACGGATCGGCGAGTCGGATGAAGATTGTCTGAGTTCTTGGATCAAGAGGGTACTCGTCGAGTCGATGCCACACTCGACGAGTAGCAGCGTGTAGAACTGAGAAGTGAGAGTAGGACTCGGCGAGTTGGGTGGCCCAACTCGGCGAGTCAGCCCCAAAAGTAAGCTGACTTTGACCAAGGGTAAAAGAGTCATTTTACCCCAAGTGCAGTGTTTAGTATCTGATTGAGTGTGTTCATGGGCTTGTAGCCGAGGAGATTCAGGAGCAGCAGCCGGTAGCTTTCAGAGACACACACTCAGATGCCAGTTTACGAGGTGAGTTTCCTTCAAGTAGGGACGGGTCTAAGGCCACAATGCCGGCCCGTCCAGTTAGCAGTAGTTTCCGGACTTCGGTCCGATGTAGCAGCTAGTATGTTTGATGCCTTCGTGGCTCAGACAGGATTTATGTGCTATGTCATATGTGTTACGTGTTATGTGTTCCGGGCTACGGCTCGATGTAGTATGCAGTATATGTGTTCATGCTAGTTGATATGCTATGATATGTTCAGTCAGTTAGTTCCGGACTCCGGTCCGATGCAGGGGACATGGTCCCAGTTAGTTCCGGACTTCGGTCCGATGCAGGGGACAAGGTCCCAGTTAGTTCCGGACTTCGGTCCGATGCAGTTAGTTCCGAACTTTGGTCCGATGCAGGGGACAAGGTCCCAGTCAGTTCCGGACTTCGGTCCGATGCAGTTTTCGGGCCCCGACCCGATGCAGTGGGCAAGGCCCAATATGTGTTATATGTTATTGTATGGTATGTGGTATTTTGGGGGAGCTCACTAAGCTTCGTGCTTACAGTTTCAGTTTTGGTTTCAGGTACTTCCGCAAGCAAAGGGAAGAGCTCGGGGTGACAGCATCGCACACACCACAGCTTAGCTTTTATCCTGGGGATGGTTTTAGTTGTCTTGGATTTGATGTAGTATGATACAGTTTTCCGCACAGTATTCTATTATGATTGGGATACATCGCGTATGTTTTTATGTTATGATACTCATATTATGGTTTTGATTATATTGAAAAAATGAAAATTTTTGGGTCGTATTTTTGGGTCGTTTCAAGTTGGTATCAGAGCCCTGGTTTGAGGGATTCGGATACACTTCCGGGTGTATCTGAACTCAAACTAAGGGAAATGAAAGATTTTATCAAAATAAAAACGTTTTATAAAAAGAATTTTGAAAGTACTTAGAAAGGAAGAAAACAAGATAGAGGTGTGTGCATGCGGTCAGCCGAGCTCAAGTAAGTACTCCCAAATTACCCATACAAGTTTATGTTATGAGTATCAGTTTCAGTTTCAGTAAAACCGCATGCTAGTATAAGACTAAGGATCTAGGAGGATGCCTTATGTGCCTGCTTTATGTGTTCAACTTTATGAGTATTGCATGCTAGTACTGAGTAGACAGCAATAGGATAGCCTGATTAGGTTATGCCTGATAGCAGGAGCTTAGCATCTTATGCTAGATCAGTTTCTCGTTTGAGAATAGTTTTGTCTAAGTATGTTCCCTTATTCCGAATGCTGCTTGCTTCGTGCTTTGTGGGAGTTCTGAGTGATGGAAGTTAACCATTAAGTGAACACGTTACACCATATGTGATCAGGGTTAAATAATCCCAGAGTGCTGGAACTGGCCCTATTGCGCAGCTCTTGTTTGAGTCCAACCGTTATAGGGACGGGTCTTTTACTTGAAGGATTATCTGATCTTCGTCACATGTGATGGTGTTCAGGTGATGGTTAATTAGCATTATAAGGAGACCTGCAGCAGCTGAGGACTAGTTGAGTTGAGTCTGAGATTTCCCTAGGTCAAGCCTAGGATGAGAGTAGCAGAGATCAGTAGTAGTAGAAGTGACTTGGTGGAGTCAGGGCAGTTCTTGAAGAAAGTACGGATAGATGTGGAAGGTAGTATGGGCCCGTACTACTGGAAACAGAGGATCCGTACTCGAATCAAGAAAGGCTGAGACAAGACCAGGAAGCTAGTTGTAGTATCAATGATCCCTCAAGATATTTTTGTTTTCTAATGTAGTTGTGATGTGTTTCAGAATGGTGGTTCTGCGTTCGAGACCAGCAGCCGGCAGCGGAGGTGCCGGGGAGGGATCATGTTCAGGTTCAGGGGATGAGCGCATGGATGAGCAGACCCGAGAGTTCCTTTCTTCGGAAATTACGTGCATCATTATAGAGCAGACTCCTGTGATCTTCGGTTCGATCAAGGAGGGGATTCTAGAGCTGATGGATGAGAGATTCGGCACCTTCCGTGCCGAGGTGGCGGCCATGATGGGGTCGTGCACCCTTACTTTCAGGGAGTTCAGGGCATGTGGAGCTCCGGACTATCATGGGGCGCGAGACCCCATAGCGAGCAGCAGATGGTTGGCGGATGTGGCCAACTCCTTCCGCACTAGCAGATGTCCCGAGGGGCACAAGGTCAGATTGGTGTCCTGTCTTTTGAAGGACAGGGCATGAGATTGGTGGGAGGAGGTCGGGCATGCCATTGGGGATGATGCAGCATTGGACGCCATGACCTGGGCTGACTTCTCTACCAAGTTCAGGGCGGAGTTTGCACCGGTCATTGAGGTGAAACAGCAAGCTAGGGAGTTTCAGGACCTCACCCAGACTACAGAGACAGTGGCGGAGATCACCGCCAAGTTCAGGGAGAGGGCTCTTCTCGTTCCTCAATATGTAGCTGATGAGGAAATGAAGAAGGCCCGTTATCATGAGATGTTGCGGAGCGATATCCGCCAGTTTGTGAGCCGGTCCAGCTGTAAAACGCTGGAAGATATGATTGCTAGAGCTCGGGAGAGGGAGATTGATCTTGAGATGGAGAAGAAGAGGAAACCGGAGGCGGTTTCGGGTTAAGGCGGTTCGGGCAAAAAGCCCAAGGTTTCGGATCACAGATCTAGGAGTCAGCAGAGCCACGGTCGATGTGGCAAGTGTGGGAGATTGCACGAGGGAGCGTGCAAGGCAGGGAGTTCCGGCTGCTACAAGTGCGGCCGGATTGGGCATTTGAGTAGGGATTGTACGGCCCCTGCTACTGCCGTCGCAGATGGAATCTTTGCTTTGATGAAAAGGTCAAGGAATTTGGCTTTTCTAGGAGTGAAGATGAATCTTGTGTGTATGTCAAGGCTAGTGGGAGTATAGTTAGCTTTTTGGTATTGTATGTGGATGACATACTACTCATAGGAAACGACATTCCAACCCTGCAGGAAGTAAAGTCCTGGCTTGGGAAGTGTTTCGCTATGAAGGACCTTGGTGAAGCTGCCTATATTCTAGGGATAAGAATCTTGAGAGATCGGAGTAAAAGACTAATTGGACTTAGTCAGAGTACCTACTTGGATAAGGTGCTGAAGAGATTCAGCATGCAGGACTCCAAGAAAGGAGAGTTACCCATCCAGAGTAACACCAGATTGAGTAAGACACAAAGCCCTAGCACTGAGGCTGAGATAGCAGAAATGAGTCGAACACCTTATGCTTCGGCTGTAGGATCGATCATGTATGCTATGACGTGTACTCGACCCGATGTAGCTTTTGCCTTGAGCATGGTTAGCAGATATCAGGCGAACCCTGGCAAGGCACACTGGACTGCGGTAAAGAATATCCTCAAGTACCTACGAAGGACTAAGGACTGGGTCCTTACCCTCGGTGGGAGTGATGACTTGAGAGTTGTAGGGTATAGTGATGCTAGCTTCCAGACTGATAGGGATAATTTCCGCTCTCAGTCGGGCTGGGTCTTTACCCTAAATGGAGGAGCAATTTCTTGGAAGAGTTCCAAGCAAGTGACAGTGGCAGATTCTACTTGTGAATCAGAGTATATTGCAGCTAGTGAAGCAGCAAAGGAGGCGATATGGCTGAAGAACTTCATTGGAGACCTTGGAGTTGTACTAGCTATTAAAGAGCCAATGGAGATTTTCTGTGATAGTGAAAGTGCTGTTGCCTTAGCCAAGGAACCAAGGGATCATGGGAGATCCAGACACATCGACAGAAAATACCATTTCATAAGACATCGGATCGAAGAAGGACACCTCGTGGCAAAGAGGATATCATCAGATGAGAATCCGGCAGATCCCCTCACAAAGGGATTGACTCGGGTTAAGCATCTTCAGCATGCTCGGAGCATAAGGCTGAAGGATGATATTAGATTTAGTAGTTAGATAATCTCGAAATTTGTAAAGTGTAATTGACATTAGATGATGAATAAAACATGTTTTATTTATGAGTAAAGTGTTGCTATCTCTTGTCAATCATTTACTATATTTCTTTTGCATGTTTTGACTTCCAGAATAATTGTGTTTGGTATAACATATTATTCAAACCTCCACAGTCGGTCATATGTTGGAAGTAGATATGAATCAAAACTGTCATGTTTGGTTGTAGAGGTCTTGGACAAGGCTACAACAATCATGAGTGCTCATAAGTTCTGAGCATTGGATTCAACCCACGCTCACTGGAATCACTTCATGGAATTTTATCTCGAGTGATCGTGAGACGGTAATATCATATAAGTCTTCAAACCTAGAGATATGATTTGTTACTTACAAGTTGGTTATGCATTGACTGTACGAAACCGCATTGGTAACTCGATGTTATAAAACGTACTTTTGTGTGTAATTCAATAAGTGGTAGAACAAACATATGAGTCGAAGTTTATCTGTTCCTTCTTGGATTAGAAGCTGATATCTGGGCCCCTCGATGATTTTGTTTTGACCCATGTACCGGGCCCGGTCAGAACTAAGTTGATGTGTTCAATTAAGTTCTATGTCAAACAAATCGGAAATCGGGAAACAAATGCTGGACAATAAGCAAGACATGTTCCATGTATTTGTCTGGTTGATATCTAGAACAGAGGATTATATGATCACTTATCTTAAATGGCGTATCATCATCTTCTCAGTTCCGAGAGACCTTGAAAGAGCTACGATTGCCGGTCGGTTCCTGAAGTACTAGAGATATAGTTATTAGACTTATCCAAGTGGGAGACTGTTGGATAAGGTGTCTAAGTCCATAACTATTTCGGGCTTGTACTTGACCCGACCCGGCATGGTCCATTTGGGTTGCATGGCACCATGCAATTGGATAGACTAAATGAGAGAAATAACACTTGGAGATTATTAATATATTATAAGTTCTAATATATTAATAATATTATTTGATTAGTTGATCAAAGAATTAATTTAGAATTAATTAAGTGATCAAAGGATAACTAATTAAATATATGGGTTCATATCTTGTATAGTGGGCTAAAAGGCTCCATGGATTATCAAGTTGGGTTCTACCCATAGGATGCTCCATGGATGCTCCATGGGAGTTACAAACCCATGGGTCATGGAAATGAAGAGTCATGACGCATTAGGGTTTACATGGTGAACCCTAGATGTGCCAACACTATATAAGAGTCCCATTCTCCACAAAATTGGCTACACAAGTGTGACACAAGTTGAACACTAAGAAACTAGAGGGCTTGGCCGATTTTGAGAAGTGTGTGTTATCTCAAGAGTCTTTCCAAGAGCATTTGGTGTTGTGTGAAGCATTTGAGGCATCACACTTGGGGTGCTAGGCTCACAAGGTTTCAAGGAACACAAGCAACAACAAGGTAAGTTATTCTATCTATGATTCAAGTTAAAATTGTTCCCCATGTATGCTAGATAGGAATATAACCTTGGAATTCAACTTTGCATGATAATTAGACAAACATAGATCCAAGGTTATTAGGGTTGCATGTACACTTAGGAAGTGTTAGAATGCTCAAAACCCATCAGTGGTATCAGAGCCTAGGCTTGTTTGTTTGTTATTTGTGCTTGAAAGTTGAAGAAAGTTGAAAATTCTGCTGTCTGACTGATGGACTCGGCGAGTCCATGGGGAGGACTCGTCGAGTTCATGTGTATCTTCAATCTACTCGGCGAGTAGGTTTATGCACTCGGCGAGTAGAGTCGACAGAGTGCAGAATTTCGACTTGAGTTGCTGGAAATGAATTAGAATCATTACCCTAAAATGTTTTGGTACTTGAAAACTTATTTTAGAAGGTGTAATGTCTTTTCTAACTCATTTACAACAACAAGTTATCAAAATTACAAAGATTAAATGTGATTTTGATTCTTGAAAGTGTTCATATTCATATTCTTGTTCTTATGATGTTTAGATGATCATAGGAATTATGTGTAACCTATGTGGTAGATTAATTCATGATCATAATGTGTTTTAATGGAGTCCATAACTTGTCCTCAAGTTATGGAAAACCAAAAGTCTCTTGGATTAAAAACCATTAAAAGAACACAAGAGTTAAGAAAAATGAAAAGTCCTCATTTTATTACTCTAATAAACTCATAAGTTACAAGAAATGAAAAGTTTTGAAAGTTTACAAAACTTGCCCTCAAGTTTTGGAACAAGTAAAGTTAAGTTAAAACTTTAGTTCCAACCCCTAGAATTTTAAAAGTTAAAATTCAACCCTTATACTTATATTATTATGATTTAATAATTATATATATATGTATAAGAACAAAGTCGTCTTACCGCTAGTACGCCTCATTCACGAAGCCGGTCTATAAGGTGGGTATAAGGTTGTTGCCTATAAAATGGTGACTTAATGGGTGTCCACTCTCACCCACCGCTTCCTTGATTGGTGGAGGGTCGTTAGCCGAACGGGTAAGACAAGGACTTATTAATTCTCATTCAAAGTATGATGAATATTATAAAGTAACTAAATGTTTTATTAAATTCCCAATCTTAGTTACTTTAGGAAAATGTGAATAAGGTGCTATTCCATGAAATTACACTTTACACTTTGATTAAGTCGTTGGTGGAGCGTGTGTGGTTAACCGGCACACTAACTTGGACTTAACAAGGTAGGTAAAGGGTGACTTAGGGTTTATTATAGTATCGATGGAGCGTGTGTGGTTAACCGGCACATCGATTGAGTGATAAACTTTAAGGGTACCAAGTGATTTGCGTGGTTACTTCACACCTCGTTTTGTGATCCTCGGTATCCCAGTCACAAAACTTGGAGGGCACACTCGAGATTGAAACATGCCTTTGAAAAGTTCATTGAATCTCAAAGAATCTAGGAATTTATAAGAACCATTCAAAAACCTAATACTAACATATTGCGGTTTTCGTGGTGGAAATTGGTGAATCGTCATTCACCTACCTTTCAAATATGATATAGCTTAGATTACGGCATACCTCTTCTAAGTTATATTATATTGTGATTGGATCCTAGCCTTAATATTACATTTGGGTGTTTTATTAAGGACTCTCTTATCTAAACTAATCTTGTCCTCTTTCCTTCAGATGTCTTTCAACAATGCTTCTGGCTCTAATCCTAATGGCTCCTTTACCCTTATGAACTTGTGTGGGAAAGTCACCTTTGATGGATCCAACTTCAATGAGTGGATCAGAAACATCAGGATGATTACCCGCTACGAGGACAAAGAATATGTCCTTGACAAGGAGCTTAAGGAGATTGATGAGTCCACTGCAACTCCTCAGGAGATCGCTGAATTTCGGGCACATGAAAGGGATGCTACGAAAGTAGCTTGCATCATGATGGCCACGATGACAGCAGAACTCCAAAAGTCTTATGAGGATTTCTACCCTTATGACATGCACCAAGATTTGATGGAAAGATACCATCAAAGTGCAAGACAAGAGAGGTATGAAATCATCTACTCCATGATAATAACCATGATGAAGGACGGGGAATCCGTCACGAGCCACATGCAGAAAATGCAAAGGTATGTGGATCGTTTGCTGAAGCTTAATGTGAACTTCCCGGAGGATCTTGCAATAGATATTATTTTGCATTCCTTACCATCGTGCTATGATCAATTCCGCATGACATATCACATGAACAAGGAAGAAGTCACCCTCAGCAAACTTCAGGGACTTCTCAAGACCGCAGAAACAGGTCTTAAGGGGAAGTCGGTTGCTATCACTCCTACTCAAAACTCTACTCCGGTTTTGGCAATCGGGAAAAGTCGAGGGAGGAAGAGAAAGAGCTCTTCTAGGGGTACCAAGGCTCGGACCCTTGATGGCTCTTCTTCAAGTGGAACCAAGAAAGGTTTCATTACTCCTTCTTCTGACCCAAAAGAGGCTGAATGCTTCTATTGCCCTGAAAAAGCTCATTGGAAGCGGAACTGCCCAAAATACCAGCAAGATGTGAAGGATGGGAAAGTTAAACCCAACCATGCAGGTATTTACACTATCATTTCTAATAACTCACCCCATTCTAATTCTTGGGTCCTTGATACCGGTTGTGGTATTCACATTTGTTGTGACTTGCAGGGACTAAGAAGAAGTGAGGATGTGGAGCAAGGAAGGATAAACTTGATCATGGGGAATAGGAAAGCTATACCTGTTACCAAGATTGGAGTTTATACTTTATCGCTAAGTAGTGGGTTTAGTTTAGATTTGAATAAGTGTTGTTATTTGCCAGGAATGGCAAGAAATATTATTTCCTTTCATGCTTTGTACAAACAAGGGTTTACCTTTTCATTTAATAATGAAGTTGGTTCTATTGATGCTTTCTTTAATAATGTTCTTTATTTTAAAGCATTACCTTGTGATGGTGTGTATGAAGCTGTATCTGTTGTTGATAACTTAGGAAATAATGTTTTGTGTATTGATTCTACTAATAATAACTTGGATAAAGCATCATTATGGCATTGTCGTCTTGGACATATAAGCAAGAAGCGCATAGGCCAACTCCAAAAGGATGGAGTCTTGGAGTCGTTTGACCTAAAGTCAGATGATAGTTGCGAATCATGCTTACTTGGAAAAATGACAAAGTCACCCTTCACAGGTTCGTGTGAGAGGGGTGAAGGTTTGTTGGACCTTATACACACGGATGTGTGTGGACCATTCAAACATGCCACAAGGGATGCTAATCGTTATTATTTGACTTTTACTGATGATTATAGTAGATATGGATATGTCTACTTGATCAAGCATAAGTCAGAGACTTTCGAGAAGTTTAAGGAATTTAAACAGGAAGTCGAGAATCAATTGGGCAAGAACATTAAGATGCTTCGATCCGATCGTGGTGGTGAGTATCTTAGTTCAGAGTTCCTCGACTATCTAAGGGAATGTGGGATAGTCTCACAATTGACACCTCCCAGGACACCACAGTTGAATGGTGTGGCTGAGAGGCGTAATCGAACCTTGTTAGATATGGTTCGTTCCATGATGAGTCGAGCTACGCTACCAATCTCGTTCTGGGGGTATGCCTTAGAGACTGCCGCCCATATTCTTAATCTAGTCCCTACTAAGAAAGTTGCCAAAACTCCTCACGAGATGTGGACTGGTAAAGTACCTAAACTAGACCACATCAAGATTTGAGGTTGCGAGGCTTTCGTGAGACGCGAGACTCATGATAAGCTCGAGCCTCGAAGCGAGAGGTGTATTTTCATCGGTTACCCACAGCGATCCTTTGGTTACCTCTTCTACAGACCTAGTGACAATGTGGTCTTTGTAGCAAGAAGAGGAGTCTTTCGAGAGAGAGAATTTATAAGCCAAGGAGACAGTGGGAGACAAATTGATCTTGAAGAAATTCGAGAATCAAGCGATGAAGGAACTTCAAACACTAGCCCTCAACCTGAGGAGGAAACTCCTGTTGAGCCAATTGACAAATCTGTACCTCTGAGACGTTCCACAAGAGTTAGGAGTGCACCTGAGCATTACTATGGATTCCATATTACTGCAGAAGGTGAGACACTTATTAGTGATGAGACACTAGTAAGTCAAGATGACCTTAACAGCTACGAGGAAGCCATGGCAGGCCCCGAGTCTGCAAAATGGAAAGAGGCTATGGATAGTGAGATACAATCCATGTATGACAATCAAGTTTGGAACTTGGTTGAAAATGTACCAGGTCGTAAGACAGTAGGGTGCAAATGGGTCTTCAAGAAGAAGACCGACATGGATGGTAAAGTACACACTTATAAGGCTAGACTGGTTGCAAAGGGCTTCTCTCAAATTCCTGGAGTGGATTATGATGAGACCTTTTCTCCGGTAGCCAAGATTAAGTCTATTCGGGTTCTGTTAGCCATAGTTGCATTTCATGACTATGAAATATGGCAGATGGATGTCAAAACCGCTTTCCTTAATGGAAAGTTGGCTGAAGATGTTTACATGAGTCAGCCAGAGGGTTTTGTCAGCAACGAATACCCTAATAGAGTGTGTAAGCTTGAGAAATCCATTTATGGATTGAAGCAAGCACCTCGCAGATGGAATCTTTGCTTTGATGAAAAGGTCAAGGAATTTGGCTTTTCTAGGAGTGAAGATGAATCTTGTGTGTATGTCAAGGCTAGTGGGAGTATAGTTAGCTTTTTGGTATTGTATGTGGATGACATACTACTCATAGGAAACGACATTCCAACCCTGCAGGAAGTAAAGTCCTGGCTTGGGAAGTGTTTCGCTATGAAGGACCTTGGTGAAGCTGCCTATATTCTAGGGATAAGAATCTTGAGAGATCGGAGTAAAAGACTAATTGGACTTAGTCAGAGTACCTACTTGGATAAGGTGCTGAAGAGATTCAGCATGCAGGACTCCAAGAAAGGAGAGTTACCCATCCAGAGTAACACCAGATTGAGTAAGACACAAAGCCCTAGCACTGAGGCTGAGATAGCAGAAATGAGTCGAACACCTTATGCTTCGGCTGTAGGATCGATCATGTATGCTATGACGTGTACTCGACCCGATGTAGCTTTTGCCTTGAGCATGGTTAGCAGATATCAGGCGAACCCTGGCAAGGCACACTGGACTGCGGTAAAGAATATCCTCAAGTACCTACGAAGGACTAAGGACTGGGTCCTTACCCTCGGTGGGAGTGATGACTTGAGAGTTGTAGGGTATAGTGATGCTAGCTTCCAGACTGATAGGGATAATTTCCGCTCTCAGTCGGGCTGGGTCTTTACCCTAAATGGAGGAGCAATTTCTTGGAAGAGTTCCAAGCAAGTGACAGTGGCAGATTCTACTTGTGAATCAGAGTATATTGCAGCTAGTGAAGCAGCAAAGGAGGCGATATGGCTGAAGAACTTCATTGGAGACCTTGGAGTTGTACTAGCTATTAAAGAGCCAATGGAGATTTTCTGTGATAGTGAAAGTGCTGTTGCCTTAGCCAAGGAACCAAGGGATCATGGGAGATCCAGACACATCGACAGAAAATACCATTTCATAAGACATCGGATCGAAGAAGGACACCTCGTGGCAAAGAGGATATCATCAGATGAGAATCCGGCAGATCCCCTCACAAAGGGATTGACTCGGGTTAAGCATCTTCAGCATGCTCGGAGCATAAGGCTGAAGGATGATATTAGATTTAGTAGTTAGATAATCTCGAAATTTGTAAAGTGTAATTGACATTAGATGATGAATAAAACATGTTTTATTTATGAGTAAAGTGTTGCTATCTCTTGTCAATCATTTACTATATTTCTTTTGCATGTTTTGACTTCCAGAATAATTGTGTTTGGTATAACATATTATTCAAACCTCCACAGTCGGTCATATGTTGGAAGTAGATATGAATCAAAACTGTCATGTTTGGTTGTAGAGGTCTTGGACAAGGCTACAACAATCATGAGTGCTCATAAGTTCTGAGCATTGGATTCAACCCACGCTCACTGGAATCACTTCATGGAATTTTATCTCGAGTGATCGTGAGACGGTAATATCATATAAGTCTTCAAACCTAGAGATATGATTTGTTACTTACAAGTTGGTTATGCATTGACTGTACGAAACCGCATTGGTAACTCGATGTTATAAAACGTACTTTTGTGTGTAATTCAATAAGTGGTAGAACAAACATATGAGTCGAAGTTTATCTGTTCCTTCTTGGATTAGAAGCTGATATCTGGGCCCCTCGATGATTTTGTTTTGACCCATGTACCGGGCCCGGTCAGAACTAAGTTGATGTGTTCAATTAAGTTCTATGTCAAACAAATCGGAAATCGGGAAACAAATGCTGGACAATAAGCAAGACATGTTCCATGTATTTGTCTGGTTGATATCTAGAACAGAGGATTATATGATCACTTATCTTAAATGGCGTATCATCATCTTCTCAGTTCCGAGAGACCTTGAAAGAGCTACGATTGCCGGTCGGTTCCTGAAGTACTAGAGATATAGTTATTAGACTTATCCAAGTGGGAGACTGTTGGATAAGGTGTCTAAGTCCATAACTATTTCGGGCTTGTACTTGACCCGACCCGGCATGGTCCATTTGGGTTGCATGGCACCATGCAATTGGATAGACTAAATGAGAGAAATAACACTTGGAGATTATTAATATATTATAAGTTCTAATATATTAATAATATTATTTGATTAGTTGATCAAAGAATTAATTTAGAATTAATTAAGTGATCAAAGGATAACTAATTAAATATATGGGTTCATATCTTGTATAGTGGGCTAAAAGGCTCCATGGATTATCAAGTTGGGTTCTACCCATAGGATGCTCCATGGATGCTCCATGGGAGTTACAAACCCATGGGTCATGGAAATGAAGAGTCATGACGCATTAGGGTTTACATGGTGAACCCTAGATGTGCCAACACTATATAAGAGTCCCATTCTCCACAAAATTGGCTACACAAGTGTGACACAAGTTGAACACTAAGAAACTAGAGGGCTTGGCCGATTTTGAGAAGTGTGTGTTATCTCAAGAGTCTTTCCAAGAGCATTTGGTGTTGTGTGAAGCATTTGAGGCATCACACTTGGGGTGCTAGGCTCACAAGGTTTCAAGGAACACAAGCAACAACAAGGTAAGTTATTCTATCTATGATTCAAGTTAAAATTGTTCCCCATGTATGCTAGATAGGAATATAACCTTGGAATTCAACTTTGCATGATAATTAGACAAACATAGATCCAAGGTTATTAGGGTTGCATGTACACTTAGGAAGTGTTAGAATGCTCAAAACCCATCACACGGATCACAAGAGTTTGAGATATCTTATGGATCAGCCGAGTTTGAACATGAGGCAGAGGAGGTGGTTGGACGTGCTAAAAGACTATGACTGTGAGATCCTTTATCATCCAGGGAAGGCCAACGTGGTGGCCGACGCCCTAAGCCGCAAGGTGTCGGCGGCCCCTATCAGGGATCTGTGTATGAGGATGACAGTGATCACTCCACTGTTGGAGCGGATCAAGGAGGCTCAGATGGAGGGCCTCAAGGAGGAGAGGCAGAAGTGTGAGAGGATAGTAGGCCGAGTAGCTTCATTTGATTACGACAGTCGGGGTTTGTTGACACTTCATGGTAGGGTATGGGTACCGTACTGGGGTGGGGTACGGCAGGTATTGATGGACGAGGCTCATAAGTCTCGATTTTCTATCCGCCCAGGAGCGAAAAAGATGTACCGAGATCTTCGACCCGATTATTGGTGGCCCTGCATGAAGCGGGACGTCGCCTGGTACGTCGAGAGATGCCTGACCTGCCGGAAGGTCAAGGCGGAGCACCAGAGACCTCACGGCAGGATGCAGCCGTTAGACATTCCCGTGTGGAAATGGGAGGACATTACCATGGATTTTGTCACCAAGCTTCCCCGGACCGCACGTGGAGTGGACTCGATATGGGTAGTAGTGGATCGGTTGACGAAGAGTGCCCATTTTATCCCGATCCAGGAGAGTATATCGGCGGAGAAGTTAGCCGATATCTATGTGCATGAGATCGTGGCACGTCATGGAGTGCCGGTATTAGTGGTGTCTGACCGAGATGTCCGTTTCACATCCAGATTTTGGAAGCGGTTCCACGACGAGATGGGTACTCGTCTCCATTTTAGCACCGCTTTCCACCCTCAGACAGATGGGCAGAGCGAGAGGACGATTCAGACTCTCGAGGACATGCTTAGGGCATGTGTCCTAGATTTCGGTGGCAGTTGGGATACGTATCATCCGTTAGCGGAATTCTCGTATAAAAACAGTTATCATGCGAGCATTGATCGACCTCCCTTTGAGATGTTGTATGGGAGGAAGTGTAGGACCCCAATTTGTTGGGGCGAGGTCGGTCAGCGAGTCATTGGGAGCACAGAGGTGGTGCTCAAGACGACTGAGTTGATCCAGCAGGTCCGTAGTAGACTGTAAACTGCTCAGAGTCGGCAGAAGAGCTACGCCGATAGGAGGCGTTCGGACTTAGACTTCCAGGTGGGAGATATGGTCCTTCTGAAAGTCTCACCTTGGAAGGGTGTCATCAGGTTCCAGAAGAGGGGCAAGTTGGGCCCCAGATTTATTGGTCCTTTCAGGGTTTTGGCCCGGGTGGGTCGGGTTGCTTATCGGTTAGATCTTCCTGAGGAGCTTAGTCAGATCCACAGCACTTTCCATGTGTCTCAGTTGAGAAAGTGTCTGGTGGATGAGTCAGCAGTCGTTCCTCTAGAGGATATTCAGGTTGATAGCAGCCTGAATTATATTGAGAGACCGGTCGCAATTCTGGACCGGAAGACCAAGGCCTTGAGGAACAAAGAAATTCAGTTAGTAAAGGTGCAGTGGCAGCACCGGAAGGCGTCTGAGTGGACGTGGGAGACTGAGGAGGAGATGAGAGAGCACTACCCAGAGTTATTTACAGATCCAGCCGTAGCAGACTTCGAGGACGAAGTCTGAGACAAGTGGGGGAGAATTGTAACGACCCGTTTCTGGTATGTTAATTCCTTGGTAATTGTTGTAAGTTTTGCAAGAGGAACTCGGCGAGTTCATAGCCTGACTCGCCGAGTAGGGTCACGGCTGCGAGCACGCGTGAGCCGGGGACTCGGCGAGTCCATATCCTGGACTCGGCGAGTCCATCCGTCTGGGTGAAACCCTAAATCCCCGGGTTACCCACTATTTAAACCACCTTATAGCCCCATTCTCGCCTCCCTCACCCTGAGAACACAGTGAGAAAACCCTAATCCTCCCTTGAGAGCTTATAAGTGTTTTGGTGCCATTTTGTGAAGGTGTGAAGAAGGAGAAGAAGAAAGAAGCAAGGAAACGAGTTGTAGTGCAAAGATCCAAGGGCAAATCTGAGTTTACTGAGGTATTTTCGGAGTTCCCTTCTTGTTATATGCTTTAAACTTCCATTAGAGCTCTTCTAAGAGCTATTTGATGTTTGTTCCAAGCCTTATGTTTGCATGAATGTCTTAATAAGTCGAAATACCTTTGGATCTGAATGTTGGGGTGTTGTAGAGCCCAAATCTACTGTCTTTTTGGAGTTACTTTGCATATTAATCATAGATCTACCCATTTTATGCACCTTTTAGCCTTATTTCCCTTATTCATGAGGTTGTGCACGTAAAGTTGGAAACTTTACGTGGTAAATCAGCTTATTGGACTCAGATCTATCAATTGTATGTGTTGGATTCAAACAAAATCGAGTAAAAATCAGTTGCATGGCGGCAACTCGGCGAGTCGGTAAGAACGACTCGGCGAGTTGGGTCGTGAGTTCCCGAGTCCTTCATTTTGATCAGTGTCGAGTGAATCCAGTGAGTTAGAGAGTGGACTCAGCGAGTTGAGGATAGACTCAGTGATGGAGGGACTCGGCGAGTTGTTCATACAACTCGGCGAGTCCAAGGCAATCTTCTTAGGATCATGAACAACTCGTCGAGTTTGTTCATACGGCTCGGCGAGTCGGATGAAGATTGTCTGAGTTCTTGGATCAAGAGGGTACTCGTCGAGTCGATGCCACACTCGACGAGTAGCAGCGTGTAGAACTGAGAAGTAAGTGTAGGACTCGGCGAGTTGGGTGGCCCAACTCGGCGAGTCAGCCCCAAAAGTAAGCTGACTTTGACCAAGGGTAAAAGAGTCATTTTACCCCAAGTGCAGTGTTTAGTATCTGATTGAGTGTGTTCATGGGCTTGTAGCTGAGGAGATTCAGGAGCAGCAGCCGGTAGCTTTCAGAGACACACACTCAGACGCCAGTTTACGAGGTGAGTTTCCTTCAAGTAGGGACGGGTCTAAGGCCACAATGCCGGCCCGTCCAGTTAGCAGTAGTTTCCGGACTTCGGTCCGATGTAGCAGCTAGTATGTTTGATGCCTTCGTGGCTCAGACAGGATTTATGTGCTATGTCATATGTGTTACGTGTTATGTGTTCCGGGCTACGGCTCGATGTAGTATGCAGTATATGTGTTCATGCTAGTTGATATGCTATGATATGTTCAGTCAGTTAGTTCCGGACTCCGGTCCGATGCAGGGGACATGGTCCCAGTTAGTTCCGGACTTCGGTCCGATGCAGGGGACAAGGTCCCAGTTAGTTCCGGACTTCGGTCCGATGCAGTTAGTTCCGGACTTTGGTCCGATGCAGGGGACAAGGTCCCAGTCAGTTCCGGACTTCGGTCCGATGCAGTTTCCGGGCCCCGGCCCGATGCAGTGGGCAAGGCCCAATATGTGTTATATGTTATTGTATGGTATGTGGTATTTTGGGGGAGCTCACTAAGCTTCGTGCTTACAGTTTCAGTTTTGGTTTCAGGTACTTCCGCAAGCAAAGGGAAGAGCTCGGGGTGACAACATCGCACACACCACAGCTTAGCTTTTATCCTGGGGATGGTTTTAGTTGTCTTGGATTTGATGTAGTATGATACAGTTTTCCGCATAGTATTCTATTATGATTGGGATACATCGCGTATGTTTTTATGTTATGATACTCATATTATGGTTTTGATTATATTGAAAAAATGAAAATTTTTGGGTCGTTTCAATTGATCTACATCACAATGTAAGGATCATAGACAAACATAGTGTGCATACTTGGAGTATGGCATAACTATTGTTTAGAAAAACAAAGTGTACATGCCAGGAGCATGGGACGACTGTTGTTTTTATTCAAGTCTTAAGTTGATTGTTTGAAACATTATACAATGAATAATGTGTAATCAATATGGTGATAAATAAAAGGTGGTTCTATTTATATTCAAAAGGGTTCTGAGACCATATTGGATTCGATTATTATTGTGTTTCACTTTGCATGTTTTGACTTCCAAAATAGCTAGGTTATTCTTTCCGAATGCATAAGTTATTTAAACACTCCACAGTCGTTCATATGTTGGAAGTAGGTATGAATCAAGACTGTCATGAATCGAGTTTGTAGATGGCTAAATGGGTTTAGTCATAGCAATGGTTGCTACAACATTCATGAGTGCTCATAAGTTATGAGTATTGGAAATAAACCCACGCTCACTTGTATCACTTCATGGAATTTATCTCGAGTGATCGTGAGACGGTAATATCATATAAATCTTCAAACCTAGAGATATGAGTTGTTACCTATGAGTTGGTTGTGCATTGATTGCACGTAAATGCATCGGTAACTTGATGTTATAAAATGTGCCTTTGTGTACAATTCAACAAGTAGTAGAACAAGCATATGAGTCGAAGTTTATCTGTTCCTTCTAGAAATAGAAGCGATATCTGGGCCCCTCGATGATTTTGTTGTGACCTATGTATTGGCCGGTCAGAACTAAATTGATGTGTTCGATTAAGTTCTTTGTCAAACAAATCGAAAATCGGGAAACAAACTGCTGGACAATAAGTACGACGTTGTTCCATGTATTTGTCCGGCTGATATCATGAGAACAGAGGATTATATGATCACTTATCTAAAATGGCACTTCATAGTTCAACAGAGTTTTCGAGAGCTACGATTGCTGGTTGGTTCCTGAAGTAAAATACGCAAATATAGTTATTAGACTTATCCAAGTGGGAGTCTGTTGGATAAGGTGTCTAAGTCCATAACTTATTTGGTACATACTTGACCCGACCCGGCATGGTCCATTTGGGTTACACTTCACCCAAACGATTTATGGATTATTTTATGAGAATTGTATACTTACGATTTATTAATATATTATAAGTTATAATTATTAATATGAAGTCATGTTATTTAATTAGTTTTAGTCTTAAATTAATTATGAATTAATTTAGAGATTAAAAGGAAGACTAATTAAATTGTGGGCTATTGTTTTATATGGTGTGGGCTAATACTCATTAGTTAATGGGCTAGGCTTATATGGAAGTCCATGGATGATCCATGGAGCTTTTAACCCATGGATCCTTGGAAAAGGAATGGTCATGGGTTATTAGGGTTTCACCCTAATCATGTACACTATATAAGCATGCTTATGTTGCATGAAATAGCCACTAGTGTCACTAGTGTGTGTGCGCTTGTGTGTGGCTGATTTTATAGTGTGTATACACTCTCTCAAAGTTTTCCAAGAGTTTGTGGTGATTTGTGATTCCATTTGAGGCATTCACACTATTGGTGCTTGGCCCTCAAACTCCTTAAGAATCAAACTCATCAAAAAGGTATGTAATCTCATCTAATTCTTTTATGTTTAAAAGTACCCCATGCCATGTTAGATACGTTATGAACCTTGGAAAATTATTATTTTGCATGTATTTAGACAAACATAGATCCAAGGTTTATTAGGGTTGCATGCACACTTAGGAAGTGTTAGATTGCTCAAAACCCAACATATGTATGCTAGTTGTCTTTGTGATGCTTGCATGGAAGACCAGGAGGTGGCTCTTGGCACTTGTCTGTGAGACCGAGGGGGTGGCCCCCAGCTTGGCATGAAAGACTACGTAGCGGCCCATGGCATAACGGCAAGACTATGTTTGGCACATAACATCTTTACTAGATAGTATCCGGTTGACAGAGACTGAAGGGGTAGGCTAGCACTCAGATATGTTAGGCAGTATGTTGATATGTATGGTATGTGGTATTTAGGGAACTCAGTAAGCTTTGTGCTTACGGTTTTCACTTTTGGTTTCATGTACTTCATTTTCAAAGGAAAGGAGCCAGCTTGATCGCAACGCATCAAACTATGGTTTTCCACACATGAGATCTATGGGATTACACTCTGATATTGTTTATGATAACTTGTTTAGATTATTTCTACTTTGTCTTTGACATGAAATGATATTATGGATGTTTTCTTATACTGTTGGTTTTATAATAACTTATTTAAAAACAAAATTTTTGGCCTTGAATTTTGGGATGTTACAAGTTGGTATCAGAGCCTTGGTTTGAGGGATTCGGGCACACTCCCGGGTGTGTCTGAACTCATACTATGGACTTGCTATGAAAATTTTCAAAAGTGAAATCATTTTATAAAAAGGAGTTTGAAAAGAATCTGAAAAAAGAAAAAAACTTTGAAAAGAACAAGGTGTGTGATGCGTGCAATCAACTGAGCTCAAGTAAGTGGTTCCCAAAATACCAATACATGTTTGTTATGTGATATGTTATGATTATGTGATTCACATGCTAGATTGGAGCTAAGGATCTAGGAGAGATGCCTTTGTATGCTATATGAGCTTGTAGATTTGCATGCTAGAACTGATCAGCCAGTAGTAGCATAGCCCGTTTAGGTTATGACTAATTGTATGATCCTTTGAATTACATGCTAGTATAGATTCCTGGTAAGAGGATTGAATGGCTTGTTTGGTTAGATTTTTCCGTTTCTCTGAATGCTGCTTACTTTGTGCTTTGTGGGACTTCGAGTGATGGGAGTTAACTACTAGATAAATACGTTTAGTCACATGTAACCAGGTTTGAATAATCTCAAAGTGTTGGATTTGACCCTATTGCGCAGCTCTTGTTTGAAGGGATCTGAGTGGACGTGGGAGACGGATTCCGAGATGCACGAGCAGTACCTAGAGCTATTTCTAGAGCATGACTTCGAGGGCGAAGTCTGATTCTAGTGGGGGAGAATTGTAACATCTGGACTTCAATGCATATTAATTATTTATTTTGAGATTTATTGAGAAACTCGACCAGTTGGTGCCTCAGCTCGTCGAGTAGAGACTGATTGACCACGTGGGTCTAATAATCGACTCGAAGAGTCAGAGAGCCGACTCACTGAGTTTGCGCGGTGAGATGAAACCCTAAATCCCCGGGGTTAGGGCCTATTTAAGAGAACTTATGACCTCATTTGCGCCTCACCAGCTACTCAACATCCCTATGTGAAACCCCAAACATGTGTAGTAAGCTAAGAGAGTTATAAGGCAAATCTTTGAGTATTCTAATGCATCTTTTGAGGAGAAGAAGGAGATTATCCAGCAAGGAACGAGGAGAAACTTTTGGATCTAGTGCTATATTGTCCAGAGCTTCAGTGGAAGGTAAAAAGCCTACACCTTTCTCATCTATTTGGTTAAATCTCATGATTATGGAAGTTTGGGGTTCTTACCACCTTTTTATTGGGACATTGAGTGCTTTGAGTCTATCAGGAGGTCTAGACTTCAGATCTGGACCTTGTGAGGTCCATATAGTCCAAAGGTCCCAGCTTTATTCAACCATATAAGAGTGTTTGTGTTTAAACACCTTTATTAGAGTTGTATTGGCATTTTGGAGCAAAATGTCCCATGCATGAACATAAAGATCGAAGCTTTTACGTGACATTCGAGCCTTAGGAGCCTAGATCTAGAGTGTGGAGTTGTAGATCTGCCTTAAAACGTCTGAATGAGATTTCAGACTGAAGGGACTCATCGAGTCAACGAGCTGACTCGAAGAGTCCGCTAGGGTTTTCACTAATGAGTCTGGACATGGGTAACTCGACGAGTTGACGAGACAACTCGACGAGTTGAGTTGGGTTTTTCGCGATGTTCTGAAGAAAAAAGTGGGACTCGGCGAGTCACATAGATGCACTCGGCGATTCAGGTCAACATGAACAATTGACTCGAGTGTTGACTTTAGGGTTTGGTCAAGGCAGGGAGAGTGTGAACCATGGCGGGGTAAAATGGTCTTTTACCCATTCCAAGAGTTTGAGAGAGACAATAACCTAGTTTATTTTTGAGTCATGATTTAAGTGTTAATTATAGATTATTATCTTATGTGTTAGGCGGAGGCTAGTACGAGATTCGTGTATGAGATTATTTCTAGCTAGCTTACGAGGTAGGTCTTCTCATTATACCTTACCTAGATTGGTAATATTTGTGTGACCGGAGGGTCTTATGTGTTATATTGAGTATTGTGATATCCTGCATATTGTCTTTGTGATTTATGTTGTGTATTATTCTGAGCTATTGATTTAGGACCGGAGGGTCCACCAGAGTTATGGGGCCAGAGGGTCCCACTGAGACATTGACCAGAGGGTCTTATTGAGTTATAGCCTCGAGTGGCTAATGGGCTGTGTGTGGTATTTTGGGGAACTCACTAAGCTTCGTGCTTATCGTGTTGTATGTTATGTGTTTCATGTATCTCTTAGGATCATGGGAAGGCACCGGATGGATAGTACACACTGGAGTGAGATTATTGTTATGATTCTGGGATTGTGATTTTTAATTGTGTATTTGTTGACACTTGAGATACTTGTGGTTTTTGAGAAAATGTACATGAGTTTTATTGTGTTTAAAACTGAAAATTTTGTTTGGAAATTTACGGTGTTACACCTAGTATGTGGGCATTCCAACTTGATGGTTATGGACCGAGAGTATTCCATCCCAAGGATGATTGGACCCATAATATGTTGGCATTCCAACCCGATGGTTGTGGGCCGAGAGTATTCCATCCCGAGGATGATTGGACTCATAGTATATGGGCATTCCAACCCGATGGTTGTGGGCTGAGAGTATTCCATCCCAAGGATGATTAGATTCATAGTATGTGGGCATTCCAACCTGATGGTTGTTGGCTGAGAGTATTCCATCCCGAGGATGATTAGACTCATAGTGTGACATCCCCAAAATCCTCGGCCAGAAAAGACCGATTTCATTTATGCTTTTTAAAACATTTTCAGAGTAAATCCGTTTGATTTTAAAAGAGATGCGGAATTTGTTTCCCAAAAACAAAACATGATAAAATAGATATTTATCAAAACATTTCATGATTTCATTTCATAATCAAAAGTCGGGATGTCATGTTCCGATACAGATCATAAAGCATAAACGATAACATTACAAGTCATTCAACAAATATATACATATACAGACTTGTAAACAAAACAACTTGATAATTCGCCCATCTTAAGCTCTTGCGCCACTTCCTGTAAAACAATTCAACTGAGTGGGTCAGGCTGGGGAGCCTGGTGAGCATATAGGGTTTTCAAACCCACAATAATTATATTTTAATTACAACATTCAACAATAAACCCGATTACCCATTCCCGTTATCCTCACCTTACGTTCCTAAAAATAGCGTCTATTATAAGGAACTTATTTCAGGATTTTCATCGGGACGGACATTACTGCAGAGGGGCTTCCTCAACAATAAGTGCCCTAAAGGCAACCATGTGGGGGATAGAGTACACCGGTGAACACGTCGTTCACAACACCTACAGGTAATGAGCCTGCTAGTGTTCCACAGGACAGTCTAGAATAGTCCGTGGTCGTCATCCATACTCTGCTGAATGACTAGAATAACACCAATAACACCGAGGCCTCTCATCTGTTTATTTCACCCCAATTATCTACCCATGTTCTACCCAACATATTAGTAGATAAAAATATACATTTTTATACATTGTTTAAAAACCTATATAGCATGCTTTAATCAATACATATTCCACATAACAGATGAGGCATACACACATAACATGTATTTCATAGAGACTATACATTCACACATATAACCACAAAATATATACACGTAGCACGTATTTTATATTAAATACTTCATAATATTGCGTTGGAGAGAAAATAACTACACACTCACTTGATTAGAAGATGATCCGACAGTACTACGGCTTATAGAAGTAGCGTCTCTCCGTAGATCTGGAAGACCTTCACAAAAACCGGCTCCTCCCGGGCAGGGCTTCGGCTCGGGAATAACGCTCTTCGGGATTCTCGGGGCTTCTGATCTCGCTTCGGGGCTCGGGAATATTACCGGGGCTTCGGGGTACAATCGGCACGCAAAACGAGGCAAAGGACTAGAGAGAATGCGGGAATTGTGTGTGAAGAATGAGCTGCCTTCGGACCCCTTTTATAGGCTGTCCCTCGCACGTACGCGGGGCGTAACTTCGGGGGTACGCGGGGCGTACGCCTCGCAGATCGTCAGCGCTTACGTCATCGGTCCCCTTACGTCATTGCATACGACTCACCACTCCGTAGAACTCGAGTGCCCTACGCTGTACGCGGGGCGTACAGCAGTACGCACTGCGTACTTCGGATAGACCGCCTCTCCTTTCTTCGGATAATATCGGAGTAAAATAAAAATAAATATTAAATATTTTATTAAACTTCAGAAATTCATATCTCCTTCATACGGACTCCGATTTCAACGTTCTTTATATCCACGTGAAGGTGGGACTACGCTCTACAACTTTCGTTTAGACTTCGTCGGCTAATTTTGACTTTTATTTTTATTTATTATTTTTAGAAGGCTCGGACAGGAAAACTTCGTTATAAAATCATAACTTCTTCGTCTGATGTCCGTTCTCGCCTATTCTTTCATCGCTTCGCTACTAAGAACGAGATCTTCGATTCTCATTTAGATTGTTTCGGCTAAAAACCGCTCGATTTCAAATCAAGTATTCGGGCTGCATACTGCCAAGTCGAAACTTAGAAAAATCATAACTTCCTCATACGAAGTCAGATTTGGGCGTTCTTTTTATGCACACTCTCGGTTTAACGAAATCTACGACTTTCGTTTAGACCGCTAAGGCTAAATATCGCTCTAACTTAAATTCATATTTTACGTCACTCGGCGTCGTGTCGGTTCTGTCGCGAAACTTCGATAGGTCATAACTTCTTTGTTATAACTCGGATTTTGGCATTCCTTATATCTCCGGAATCCTTGTTTCAACCACTACATCTTTATGCAAAGATATTGGGCATATCTAATACTTTAATTTTGACGCTTGTTTTATTCTTAATTTAATTACATCACATAATTAAGCAAATAAACACATAACTCACATAATTCACAAATAATACATTTTATTATTTCAAATTGGGGTTACAATGGCTAACCTAGACTATTACATTGCTAAAAATGGCAAGCCTAGAAACACGGGCGTTACAATTCTCTCCACCTTAGAATGATTCCGTCCCGGGAATCACACACCAGCAAACAAATGCAGATAGCGACTCATCATGTCACTCTCCGTTTCCCAGGTGAGATTCGGCCCATTCGTGTGTTTCCATCGGACAAGCACTAACTCAACCATCTTACGTCGCACCTTCTTAGTCTTTCGGTCAACGATTGCCTCCGGTTCCTCAATCAACCTTTTGTTCTCATCGATCCTCAATTCTGAAAGTGGAATTATGTCGGGAACTTCTCCCGTGAACTTCCTCAAGTAACACACATGAAAAGCGTTATGAATTCCATTCAGTTCTTCTGGTAGTTCGAGTTTGTAAGCTTGGTTCCCAATCCTTTGAAGAACTTTAAACGGTCCAATAAACCTTGGACTTAACTTTCCCCTTTTACCAAATCTTATAAGTCCCTTCCATGGCGAGACTTTAAGCAAAACCGAATCTCCAACTTCAAAAGTCATCGGTCTTCGCTTTTTGTCAGCATAGCTCTTTTGACGGTCCTGAGCTGCTAACATTCTTTCCCTAATTATTTTCAACTTTTCTGTAGTTTGATGGACTATCTCCGGCCCCATAAACTGCTTTTCCCCAGCCTCAAGCCAACAAGACGGCGTACGACACTTCTGTCCATACAATGCTTGATAAGGTGCCATCTTTATGCTCGAGTGAAAACTATTATTATAGGAAAATTCTACCAAAGGCAAATGTTCATCCCAATTACCTAGGAATTCCAAGGTACACGCTCTCAGCATATCTTCAAGTGTTTGTATCGTCCGTTCGCTCTGACCATCAGTCTGCGGATGGTAAGCTGTACTTAGACACAACTTGGTACCTAATTCCTCTTGTAGACTTTTCCAAAATCGTGAGGTGAAACGACTATCACGATCCGACACAATCGTTAGCGGAACACCGTGAAGCCTCACAATTTCCTTCACGTAAGAATTCGCAAGCTTTTCCATAGACCATTTTTCATTGGCTGCTATGAAATGCGCACTCTTAGTGAATCGATCAACGACCACCCAAATCATGTCGTGACCACTTTTTGTTCTGGGTAGTTTAGTGACAAAATCCATAGCAATGTCTTCCCACTTACCCATAGGCACAGGTAATGGTTCTAAACTCCCGTATGGTTTCTGATGTTGTGCCTTGACTCTTGCACAGGTCACACACTCGGCCACATACTTCGCAATGTCGAGCTTCATCGTCAGCCACCAATAATAGGGTTTCAGGTCCCTATACATTTTTGTGCTACCGGGATGAATCGAGTACATGGTTTTGTGAGCTTCTTCCATCAGAAGATCCCTGATTCCTCCTGTCTTCGGTATCCAAATCCGATCTTGGAACACCTTTAGTCCGTGACTGTTTATGCCGAACACCAACGTTTTGCCCAAACGTTCCTCCTTTCGGTCATTCTTCTCAGAAGCTTCGCTTTGAGCTTTCTTGATACTTTCCAAAATAGTCGAGACAACTTCAATTCTCAACGCTCTTGGCCTTCTCCTTTCAAGATTGACTTTCCGACTGAGAGCATCAGCAACAACATTGGCCTTACCGGGGTGGTAAAGTATCTCACAGTCGTAGTCTTTAAGTAATTCCAGCCAGCATCGTTGCCTCATATTTAATTCTTTCTGACCAAAAAGATATTGGAGACTCTTATGATCAGTGAAAAGTTTGCACTTTGTGCCATAGAGGTAATGCCTCCATATTTTCAGTGCGAAAACTACCGCTGCCAACTCTAAATCATGAGTCGGGTAGTTCTTTTCATGCTCTTTCAATTGTCGAGACGCATATGCGATCACCTTATCTCTTTGGGTTAAAACACAGCCCAATCCAACCCCAGATGCATCACTATAAACAGCGAAGTCTTCAACTCCATCGGGTAGAGAAAGTATCGGTGCCTCGCATAGTTTCTTCTTTAGCTTCTCGAATGCTTCTTTATGCTTATCACTCCAAGCATAAGTAGCTCCTTTGTGGGTCAAAGCTGTTAATGGACTAGCGATCGAAGAAAAGCCTTGGATAAACCTTCGGTAATATCCGGCTAATCCTAAAAAGCTTCGGATCTCCGTGGGACTTTTCGGTTGTTCCCACTTCATCACAGCTTCGATCTTCGCTGGATCAACCATTATCCCTTCTTGGTTGACCACGTCACCCAAAAATTGGACTTCACGAATCCAAAAATCACATTTGGAGAACTTCGCATACAGCTTCTCCTTCTTCAAGACTTCTAACACTTCTTGCAAGTGTCTACCATGCTCTTCTTGGCTTTTTGAATAAATCAGAATGTCATCTATGAACACTTTCACAGATTTATCAAGGAACGGATTACAAACTCTGTTCATCAAATCCATGAATGCTGCTGGAGCATTGGTTAGTCCAAACGACATAACCAAAAACTCATAGTGTCCATATCGCGTTCTGAATGCAGTCTTCTCTATATCCTGCTCTCTTACCTCTAACTGATGATATCCTGACCTTAGGTCAATCTTTGAAAAATAACTTGAACCTTGTAGTTGATCGAATAGGTCATCAATCCTTGGCAACGGATATCTATTCTTTACTGTTGCCTTATTCAGCTCTCGGTAATCAATGCACATCCTCATGCTTCCATCTTTCTTCTTTACGAATAACACCGGAGCTCCCCAGGGTGATGAACTAGGTCTTATGAAACCTTTGTCCAATAACTCCTGAAGTTGCATCATTAGCTCCTTCATCTCCGTCGGTGCTAATCGATAAGGTGCTTTTGCAATTGGCTTTGTTCCAGGCAACAAGTCGATACGAAATTCTACTTGTCGATCGGGCGGTAATCCAGGAAGATCTTCGGGAAATACTTCCGGATAATCACACACAACAGGATTATTTTGCATCACCTTCTTTTCCTTCTTAGCATCGATCACAAATGCTAAGTATGATGTACACCCCTTGGTCAAACATTTTCTGGCTTTCATTAGAGAAATGATTCCAGAGTTTACTCTGTGTTTATCTCCGTACACCATAAACGATTCCTTCCCAGGTGGATTCACTTTCACTATTTTCTTCTTGCATAAAATTTCAGCATCATTGGCGCTAAGCCAATCCATTCCCAAAACGATGTCGAAACCGTTAAGTTCGATAGGCAATAATTCCTCGTGGAACTTATTCCCATTCAAGTCAATTAAGATGTTTTTTCATACAATAGCTAACAGGTACAAACTTTCCACTAGCAACTTCGACTAATAAAGCATTATCTAGTCTATCAACAGGCAAAGCTAGTTTTCTACCAAATTCATGCGATATAAAGGAGTAGTTGGCTCCAGAATCAAATAAAATTTGGGCAGGTAATTTGTTAACGAGAAAGGTACCTGAAGCGACATCAGCTTCATCTTTAGCAGCTTCCAGTGTCATCTGGAATGCTCTCGCCTTTGGCTTTGGCGGAATGTTGGGTCTTGCTGCTTCCTTCTTTTTCGGACAATCCCTTGAGATGTGCCCCTCTTCACCACAACCATAACAAACATTTTTGGTGAAGGTGCAGTCGTTGGCATAATGCCCTAGCTTTCCACATTTGAAGCATGTGGTTTCCCCGCCACACTTCCCATAATGCTTCTTCTTGCACTTGTCACACCATTTCGCTTCTACCTTTCCTCCACTTCCCCACGAACTAGACTTCGAGAATTTAGTTTTCTTGCTGGACCCTGAAAATCCATCGATTTTCCTTTTCTTGCCAACCTCTAACCTTTCCAGACCTTTTTCCCTGATCTGGGTCTCAACATTTCTAGCATCCCAGATGGCGGCTTTCAATGTGGTTGCTTGCTTAACCATTGGACCATAGTCCGCTGGTAGTCCAAGGGCAAACTTGTTGACCTTAGAGAGTTCTGTAGGCACCAAATATGGGATAAACTTCATCTTTTCTGTGAAACTTGCAGCGTATTCAGTAACGCTCAATTTCCCTTTCATCAAATTCTGAAATTTATTACTGATTTCCAGAAGGTCCTGCTCGGAGCAGTATTGCATTTTTAGTTGTTCCACAAAGTCTTCCCAAGACATTTTGCTTGCTTCTCCCTTGGGCATAGAGTCAGCTAACAGCTTCCACCAACTCAGCACGCCAGATTTTAGCAGAGGGATCGCAAGAGCAGTCTTCTGCCTGTTGCTGCATTCGCAACTTTCAAACATAGTCTCCATTTCGGAGACCCAGTCCATAACTTGCACCGGCGTCGGGCTTCCGGATAGACATGGTGGTTTGGATGCCATGAAATCCTTATACTTGCACCCACGACCATCATTTCCTCCATACTGGTTATTGCGTCTAACCACTGGTTGTTCGTCTTGACCAATGATTCCACTAAAGTTTTCTCCTTCAGACTGCCCTCCATTCTCCTCGGGCTCTTCCGCTTGAATTGACGGTTCTTCACGATTCTGCCTAAGCAGGCGTCTTGTTTCTTCCATCTGACGATCCAACATCATTTGAATCATCATTTGTACACCAGCCATTGTTATCGGCTCAGGTGCATCAGCTACGACAGGTACTTGTTGAATTACAGGCGGTTGATTCCTGTTTTCATCAGCATTTCCAACTCCGCTTCTTGTTCTCACCATTTTTGATCTACACACCGAATAATTTCACCTTATTACTCCAAACGATTACATGCTAGTTCTAATATCGTATACATACGCTTAGAATCCTAAACACATAAACCTTCAGATCCAGTTGGCAACAAACCGTAGATCCGAACAAACAATATCATATATGGCAACATATAACATTTAGCACATAAAAGCAATTTAGGCAACCTTCCTAAAATAAACTAGTGCTCGTGTCTAAAATTTATCAGACACACATCTCACAATCTCCACTTAGCATACTAAGTTTAAGTCTAGAAATCCTACAAATTCCTAGTTCGCTTAAACTAATGCTCTGATACCAACTGTGACATCCCCAAAATCCTCGGCCAGAAAAGACCGATTTCATTTATGCTTTTTAAAACATTTTCAGAGTAAATCCATTTGATTTTAAAAGAGATGCGGAATTTGTTTCCCAAAAACAAAACATGATAAAATAGATATTTATCAAAACATTTCATGATTTCATTTCATAATCAAAAGTCGGGATGTCATGTTCCGATACAGATCATAAAGCATAAACGATAACATTACAAGTCATTCAACAAATATATACATATACAGACTTGTAAACAAAACAACTTGATAATTCGCCCATCTTAAGCTCTTGCGCCACTTCCTGTAAAACAATTCAACTGAGTGGGTCAGGCTTGGGAGCCTGGTGAGCATATAGGGTTTTCAAACCCACAATAATTATATTTTAATTACAACATTCAACAATAAACCCGATTACCCATTCCCGTTATCCTCACCTTACGTTCCTAAAAATAATGTCTATTATAAGGAACTTATTTCAGGATTTTCATCGGGACGGACATTACTGCAGAGGGGCTTCCTCAACAATAAGTGCCCTAAAGGCAACCATGTGGGGGATAGAGTACACCGGTGAACACGTTGTTCACAACACCTACAGGTAATGAGCCTGCTAGTGTTCCACAGGACAGTCTAGAATAGTTCGTGGTCGTCATCCATACTCTGCTGAATGACTAGAATAACACCAATAACACCGAGGCCTCTCATCTTTTTATTTCACGCCAATTATCTACCCATGTTCTACCCAACATATTAGTAGATAAAAATATACATTTTTATACATTGTTTAAAAACCTGTATAGCATGCTTTAATCAATACATATTCCACATAACAGATGAGGCATACACACATAACACGTATTTCATAGAGAATATACATTCACACATATAACCACAAAATATATACACGTAGCACGTATTTTATATTAAATACTTCATAATATTGCGTTGGAGAGAAAATAACTACACACTCACTTGATCAGAAGATGATCCGACAGTACTACGGCTTATAGAAGTAGCGTCTCTCCGTAGATCTGGAAGACCTTCACAAAAACCGGCTCCTCCTGGGCAGGGCTTCGGCACAGGAATAACGCTCTTCGGGATTCTCGGGGCTTCTGATCTCGCTTCGGGGCTCGGGAATATTACCGGGGCTTTGGGGTACAATCGGCACGCAAAACGAGGCAAAGGACTAGAGAGAATGCGGGAATTATGTGTGAAGAATGAGCTGCCTTCGGACCCCTTTTATAGGCTGTCCCTCGCACGTACGCGGGGCGTAACTTCGGGGGTACGCGAGACGTACGCCTCGTAGATTGTCAGCGCTTACGTCATTGGTCCCCTTACGTCATTGCATACGACTCACCACTCCATAGAACTCGAGTGCCCTACGCTGTACGCGGGGCGTACAGCAGTATGCGCTGCGTACTTCGGATAGACCGCCTCTCCTTTCTTCGGATAATATCGGAGTAAAAGAAAAATAAATATTAAATATTTTATTAAACTTCAGAAATTCATATCTCCTTCATACGGACTCCGATTTCAACGTTCTTTATATCCACGCGAAGGTGAGACTACGCTCTACAACTTTCGTTTAGACTTCGTCGGCTAATTTTTACTTTTATTTTTATTAATTATTTTTAGAAGGCTCGGATAGGAAAACTTTGTTATAAAATCATAACTTCTTCGTCCGACGTCCGTTCTCGCCTATTCTTTCATCGCTTCGCTACTAAGAACGAGATCTTCGATTCTCATTTAGATTGTTTCGGCTAAAAACCGCTCGATTTCAAATCAAGTATTCGGGCTGCATACTGCCAAGTCGAAACTTAGAAAAATCATAACTTCCTCATACGAAGTCAGATTTGGGCGTTCTTTTTATGCACACTCTCGGTTTAACGAAATCTACGACTTTCGTTTAGACCGCCAAGGCTAAATATCGCTCTAACTTAAATTCATATTTTACGTCACTCGGCGTCGTGCCGGTTCTGTCGCGAAACTTCGATAGGTCATAACTTCTTTGTTATAACTCGAATTTTGGCATTCCTTATATCTCCGGAATCCTTGTTTCAACCACTACATCTTTATGCAAAGATATCGGGCATATCTAATACTTTAATTTTGACGCTTATTTTATTCTTAATTTAATTACATCACATAATTAAGCAAATAAACACATAACTCACATAATTCACAAATAATACATTTTGTTATTTCAAATTGGGGTTACAATGGCTAACCTAGACTATTACATTGCTAAAAATGGCAAGCCAAGAAACACGGGCGTTACACATAGTATATGGGCATTCCAACCCAATGGTTGTGGGCCGAGAGTATTCCATCCCAATGATGATTGAACTCATAGTATGTTGGCATTCCAACCTGATGTTTGAGGGGCCTGGGGTATTCCAACCCAATGGTTGATTGGACCCATAGTATGTTGTTATTTGTATATGTGCTATTGTTTGCATGTTGGTACTTTGGGAGAACTCACTAAGCTTTGTATACTTGAAATGGAATCGAAAAAAATCGACAATTGTCTATGACTTCTATTTTTTATCTTCCCAATGAGATTTTGATGGAAGTTCTCGCACTTGTTGGGTCTGCTTTGCAAAGGATTTTTTGAGAAAATTTATGGTATATATTATTGTCTTTACATTTCAAATGTTTATTGTGACTTTTTTAGAAAGATTTGTACATATTTATTATTCGATATAGTTACAAGATCTTTTTGAACGCAACTGAAGACAACCAAGTGCGTAAGAAAATTGAAATCGAATCCATTTATCAAAAAATTGCATGGCGTAGTCAACATCATGACCCCCAAATGGTGGGTGTGGTATGTTTTTCATTTTGTGATCATCTATATCTTCCCTTTTTATTTATTAAACCCATAAGTATCTTATAAAATGTTTTTGTTACCAGATACAATATTTTAAAATGAGCGATACTGAAATCGGAACAATATACATATAAATGGATGTAGTGAAGGGACAAAATGAAGCAAAGGTGTTGTTAGGAATGGTCCTCTTGTCTCAAAGATGTGGATAGAGAGAATAAGGGTTGCAACTGTTAAACCAGATGTCCAATGCATTAGGAGGAGATGATTTAGCTGTTTATGCCCTTTTAAACAAAATTGTTAATAATTATGTGCGTAGAATTTGGGACGTCGTGCCACTATCAGTTGAAGGGTTTGAATTAAATTGTTCAGAAGACGGGCATGGAGAAGGACGAATCAGAAGGTTGCCTTGGAGTGAAGATGAAGTTGTTTATAATTGTGAATATTGTATGTCAATTTATTTTTTTATTTACTTTTGTAATCTTCTAAATATAGATGTTTGATTTTGTTATTTAAATAATCAATGAAAATTTAAGTAATATTTCGATTAATATATGGAAAATGGTTATGAAATTCTTTAAATATACTGATAAAGGTTATTTTTATAAGTATTATTTCGATTAATGTGGAAAGTCAAATTTAAAAGATAAAAAGCTAGAATTTGTCTTTTCACTGAAATAGAACACAAACATCTTTTAAACAAGCTTTGGTATCAGATGCATTAAACAAAAGACATGAAATATAGAAAACATAAATACCCTCAAATATGATGAATATATAAATAAAACAAGGGTAATTTAGTATTTTCAATATGAAAATGATATATACTGTTACTTTTTCAACAATCCATTGAAAATATAACTTTATTCTGACTTTTATACTCCTGTTATATCATATCTTCGTTTAAAATGAAGGATAAAAAAATTTAATCACCTTTTTTATTTAGATAAGATAACAAGTATCAAGGAAACATGATAAACCTATTGATCAAGCCCCACACCACCTTCCTATGACTTTCACTACTGCACTCGGAGAAATGGTTTACTGTTGTAAAAGCTAAAATTTCTATTGTACGCGGTTGGAAGAAACTCAATTCCATATTTTACTTTTATTTTTTTTAACCTAAAGCAAAACCTAATAATGTCACTTGTCTAAAGTCAGACATCCTCAACTCGATGAGATTAGAGGATCAATTCCTCTTTTAGTGTCCAGTTTCTTCAACAATAGAAGCAACATTAATCATTTGGTCATTTCTTGATTTCTGGGTTTATGCTATATCTTCCTTAACTGAACTATAAGTCTATTTGAGTACACAATCTCTTCGACTTTCATTTTATTCAATGTTTGAATACGTTTAAAGCACGTTCTAATATTCGAATCGAATATCCGCTTTACTTGATGAGACATCTGATATGTTTCATTATTATCCAAGACTTTTTAGAAGTCAAGGTTAATTACTCCAGCATGATGTGATACACATTAACATCATCACAATAATACTTCCATCAAAGTAACATGATCAGACTGATTGGATTGCAGAGGTTGTTCACGTATGGGACCTTTAAGTATATATAATTTCTATTTATCCTTAAGGAAGAACCTCAATATATTATACTAGTTATAGAAAAAAAAATTATGATCATCAAATGTTATTGTCAATTGAAACTCAACAAGAGAGAGGTTTTGCAGGGCGTACAATTTTTAACAGTTACCAACATATTTTAACAAAGTTTTATTTAGTATTTTCAATATTTATTCTTTAAAAATTAATACATTTTATTGTTTCTTAAAACATTAATTTATTAAAGTCTAGGATCCAAGTAACGAAACATGTAAGTGGTTAGGTGACTTTTATCCCATAAACTTAATCAAGCTCGGTAGGTAGCGATTACCAATTGCATACAATGTGTAACTCCTAGATTATGGTATCCTAAAAAACTATTGTTTAACTTGGCATGTGTATTCCATCTATGCCTCATACTTCTCATGCTTAGGTGACTTTTATCACACAAGATTCCGATCAAGCCATCCTACTTGAAACAACTTGTAGTATTGCAACTAACTAGTGACAAGGCGACCCTTTAGACAACAGAAACTACAAAACTACCCTGATCATCATAAGTCAATTCTAGTGGTTAGGTGACCCATCACCCACTAAGACCGTATAAATGATACCTAGTGCTCTTCAAAAGGACGACAATGACTTGCATTTTGTAAGAAAAGGTTTTATATATGTTTTACTTTCATAGTTTATAAAAACATGGTCTCATGAATATTGCATGCATCCAACAATGCATGTACCCTTTTTTGAAATTCATATCACTTGTTATGAGGTTATTTAGGTGCCAAATAAAACTTCATGTTATTTGTCATTAGCCGCGATCAATTATAAACTAAAATCCGATATTTTAAAGTTAGTCGTAGAGTAGTTGTAAGAAATGGTAAGAGTCTTAATAAAACTTCATTTTATATTTAAGACTTGGAGTTTTGGATGGGATCTAAAATCACAATTTTAAATCTCCTTTTAACAATAAAAAACATATGACTTCATGAATTTGTAGAATAAACGCATTTTATTTATCTTATGATAAAAGTCATATTTTGATAAACCAAAATTTGGGTGATGATACTAATGTTTTAAATCTCATTTAGCATGCTTAAAACATAATATTATCATGTTGCGTTAAGTTTAAAAAACTAGTAACATATATTAAGTTTCGATGTAAAATAATAACTAGTATTATAGTTTCGACGTGATAATGCTATAAACTGAATTTTAGTCTTTTTAATAAAAACTCCTTATTTTTTATAAAGACATGGAGTTTATATAAAGTTTAAACATCTTTTAAACCATTTCAACTATTTTAAAGTTGAGAATTTATAAGTTTTACAATAAAACTATTTTCAACAAAAAATTAAGTTTTAATCGGTAAAGCGGTAACCGATAACTAGTAAAACGTTTTTATAAATATCCATTTATAAACATTTTATGTTATCTTTTAAATATCTTTATTCAAACTCAAAGTGATATTATCTTATGAGAAAATATTATTTGACATGTAAAAACCATTTTCATACATAAAACATAATATACATTTAACATAAAATAATAATCACAAACATGTATTATAATGTGTATAAACCAAGCCTTGTCTAGTTATAATTTTTGTGAGCCATCACAAGAATTATTAGGTCTTTTCTAAAGGACTTAAGGGACACTTCAAAGAGTCTTCAAGCTCCCATTTGCCAAGTCAACTCTTTCTTGCAAAAGGACTTCAAATCTTCATGTTATGAAAGTTGCAAGACTTAAACCATTAAAACTATAATTAACGCCAAAACCAAGAGTAGAAGCTCATGGTTGGGATTGTGGTCTCCAGTGGTTAACTCATCTCAAAATGGTCATTTCTTCATCGTGTTACATTTAAAAAGAAATAAAACTAGTCTAACTAATTTATTACAACAAATCAACAAATGAAAAAAAAAATACCTATTTATCTTTTACATCTTATGAATAATAAATATCAACCAAACACAATACAAAGGTCCAAATGACTTGTTTATACACAACAACATATCAAATATAATAACAAACAACTTTTTTTTCTAAGACAACTTTTATATAGCCAAAATCCATGAAAAATGGTTATATATAAAAATAAACAATTTTAGCCAAAAAGTTACCAAAGAATACAAATATGATTTTTTCTTAACAAAAAGAAATTCATGCTTGTTTTCCACAAACCAAAGATTATCAAACATAAAAAAATCCTTATAACATATAAAAGATGGCTCTGATACCACTGAAAAGTTTTGATACAAAATATAAATATGTTTTTCATAAAAACCGACAACGAAAGCTTTAAAAATAACAATATTATTTTTGAGTTCATAACAAAACCGAACCATCTAGAATCCATTTATAAAGGTTAGAATGATATTAAAACAACCATATGATGTTTTATAGATAAGCTTTGAAGCCTTTGAACCCACTTGGTTTTAAAATGTTGATGAAGATGTAAATATGAAAGAACATGATCTTCTCTATAAGTATCCACCATCAAGATTAGGGAACTAAAAAGGCTAGTTTCCTCTTGTAACACTTTGTTCTTTAAGCCTTTAAGTGCTTAAAAAATAAGCACTAAAGGAAGAGAAAAAGTGAAGCACCAAAAGCAAGCACCAACTTCAAAAGGGAAGACTCCTTGGAGTATTAGAAAGCTACGACATTTTGGGAATAAGAAGAGAAGAAGAAGATGTAAAAAGACTAGCCCAATTTCATGCACAAAAATCCCGTTTTATATCCCTTGTAAATTAAGATCAAACTATTATTATAATCTAAAGTATAATAAAACATAAAGTGAAAGGGGGACAGATCATGGAGACCAACATGGCGAAAATTCATAAGAAATATTCCATGCCTTAGCATTTTCGGCCATGAGGTCTTAAAAAAGACAAAAATAATATCCAACCTTTTTAACCATGTCTTTAAGGCAAATACTACCGCTGCCAACTCCAGATCATGAGTAGGGTAGTTCTTTTCGGGCTCTTTTAATTGTCGAGGTTCGTATGCTATCACCTTTTCTCTTTGGGTCAGAACACAACCCAACCCGACTCCAGATGCATCACTGTAAACCGCGAAGTCTTCAACTCCATCGGGTAAAGAAAGTGTCCGTGCTTCACATAACTTCTTCTTTAGCTTCTCAAATGCCTCATCGTGTTTCTCACTCCATGTATATGTAGCTCCTTTCTGAGTCAAAGTTGTCAATGGAGCAACTATCGAAGAAAAGCCTTGGATAAATCGTCAGTAATATCCGGCTCATCCTAGAAAGCTTCGGATATTCATAGGACTCTTTGGATGTTCTCACTTCCTTACAGCTTCAATTTTTGCTGTGTCAACCATTATCCCTTCTTGGTTAACCACATGACCCAAGAATTGGACTTCTCGGATCCAAAAATCACACTTGGAGAACTTAGCGTAAAGCTTCTCCTTCTTTAACACTTCCAACACTTCCCATAGATGCTTTCCATGCTCCTCTTGGCTTTTCGAGTAGATCAGAATGTCGTTGATGAACACTATCACAGATTTATCGAGGAATGGTTTACAAACCCTATTCATCAAATCCATGAATGCTGCGGGAGCATTGGTTAGTCTAAACGAAATAAACAAGAACTCGTAGTGTCCATATCTCGTTCTGAATGAAGTCTTCTCGATATCCTGATCTCTCACTTTCAGCTGATGATATCCCGACCTAAGATCGATCTTTGAGAAGTAGCTCGAACCTTGCAGCTGATCGAATAGGTCGTCAATCCTTGGCAATGGATACTTGTTCTTCACCGTTGCCTTGTTCAGCTCTCGGTAGTCTATACACATTCTCATGCTTCCGTCCTTCTTCTTTACGAATAACACCGGAGCTCCCCAGGGTGATGAACTAGGTCGAATGAAACCATTGTCCAACAGCTCCTGAAGTTGCATCATAAGCTCCTTCATCTCCGTCGGTGCTAATCGGTATGGTGCTTTTGCTATCGGTGTTATACCTGGTAACAAGTCTATCTGAAACTCCACTTCTCTATCAAGTGGTAATCCGGGAAGATCTTCGGGAAAGACTTCCAGATAATCGCACACAACCGGTATATTCTGCACCTCTTTCTTTTCCTTCGTAGCATCGATTACGAATGCCAAGTATGATGCACATCCTTTGGAAAAACATTTCCTGGCTTTCATCAGGGAGATGATTCCAGAATTCACTCTGTGTTTATCCCCGTACACCATAAATGATTCCTTTCCAGGTGGGTTTACCCTTACTATCTTCTTTCGACATAATATCTCGGCATCCTTGGCGCTAAGCCAATCCATACCCAAAACAATGTCGAAACCGTTTAACTCTATGGGTAATAGCTCCTCATGGAATTCGTTTCCATTTAGGTCGATGGCTACGTTCTTAATACGATTACTAACAGGTACGAATTTGCCACTGACAACTTCTACAATCAGGGCATTATCAAGTTTTTCTACAGGCAATGCTAATTTCCCACCAAATTTATGCGACACAAAGGAGTAGTTGGCTCCGGAATCAAATAGTATATTTGTAAGCAAACCATTTACAAGAAAGGTACCTGAAGCGACGTCTGCTGTCTCCTTTTCAGCCTCGAGCGTCATCTGGAAGGCTCTCGCCTTCGGCTTCGGTTGAATGTTGGGCCTTCCCGCATCTTTCTTCTTTGGGCAATCCTTAGCAATATGCCCTTCTTCATGGTACTCGTAGCACACCCTCTTGTTGATGGTGCACTCATTGGCATAGTGCCCCATTTTCCCACACTTGTAGCAGGTTACTTCCTCGCTACATTTTCCCGAGTGCTTCTTGCACTTCTTGCACCATTTCAATTCATTTCCTCCTCCCCCGAACTTCTTTGAACCGAACTTGCTCTTCTTTTTGTTGGGTTTAGCAGACCCTTCAAATTTCCTCTTCTCGCCAACCTCAACTTTGCTGGCAGCTCTTCCCTTAATCATATCCTCCACAGGCTTGGCAGCCCAAATAGCTGCCTCCAGAGTAGGTGCCTAACGCACTGGCACCGCGTACTCCTACGGAAGTCCCTTTGCGTACTTATCGATTTTCGTAAGCTCATTCGGAACAAGACGCAAGGCAAACTCCATATTTTCTATGAAGTTGTTCGTGTATTCATCGATTGACATGCTTCCCTTCTTCAAGGTTAGAAACTGGTTCTCTAGCTCGAGCAGGTTTTGAGCTGAGCAGTACTTTCGTTTGAATTGCACCAGAAATTATGCCCATCTCAGTTGTAGGGGCCCGTTGGGGCTTAAAGTCTTCCCTAAGGTATTCCACCAACGTACATCGCCTTCTCGAAACTGACGCATTGCAAACGTGGTCTGTAGTTTTCCTCTGCAACCACACGTCATGAATGCTATCTCCATCTCCGAGATCCAATCCATGACCCGATCGGATCTTCCTTTCCCTTGAAAGTCGATGGTTTGCAAGTCAGAAAATCCTTGTACTTGCATCCATTCCTCTCGACTTCGTCACCTTGGTTGTTTTTTGAACTATTGGTGGGTTGGCTTGACCAACAGTCCCACTGTAGTTTCCCTGCTCAGTCTGCCCTTCGTTCAACTCGGGCTATCCGATCTGAATAGTTGCTTCCTCTCGATTTTGTTGGAGCAAAAGTCTGGTTTCCTCCATTTGACGATCCAACATCGCCTGGATCATTGCTTGTACTCCGGCCATCGTTATTGGCTCAGCAGCGGCTTCCACAACCGGTATTTGCTCAATCATTGGGGGTTGGTTGTTGTTCCTATTTGCATTCACGTTTCCGCTACGTGTCCTTGCCATCTTGATCTATACACCGAATAAGGTGAATTTAGATCTTTATTTAGGACTGATGTTCAAATTATCCTTATCTCTTCGAAACGTTTACATGCTAGTTCTAATATCGTAGTCGTACGTTTAGAATCCTAAACACATAAGGTTTCCAAATCCGGTCGGCAACAGACCATAGATCCGAATAATTAATAGCATATAAGGCACAAAGCATTTAGCACATAAAAGCATTTTAGGCATAATTCCTAAAATAAGCTTGTGCTCACACCTCACAATCATCGCTTAGCATTCTAAGTTTAAGTCTAGAAATCCTAAAAATTCCTAGTTCGCTTAAACTAATGCTCTGATACCAACTGTGACATCCCCATTTTCACGGCCAGAAAAGACCGATTTTGTTTATGCTTTATAAAAATCAGAGTACTTCTTTTCATAAAAATGTTGCAGAATTTGTTCTCAGAAAAATATGATAAATACGTTATCAAAACATTCTCGAAGACACGTATTTTATTAATTTTAAAACGTTTGGGATGTCATCGTTAATACAGGAACATAAGCATAAACGGAACTTACATTTATTTACACTAGTGATCTACATCTCTTTAATCTCGCAGTGTAATGCCACTTCATATCGACACCTGTGATATAAATAAATTGAGTGGGTCAGGTTGGGAAACCTAGTGAGCACATAGGGTTTTCAACCCACAATAAATAAGTTTATTAACTTTATCAAACCAAACAAACCCGATTACCCGTTCTCGTTATCCTGACTTTACGTCCCTAAGACATCTAACACAAGGGACCTTGTCTAAGGACTATCATCGGGATGGACACTACTGCTAAGGCGATTCCTCAGCAATAAATGTCCTTAAGGCACCCATGTGGGGGATGGAGTACACCTGGTGAGCACACAGTTCAAGTAAACACACAGTTCAAATAAACACCTACAGGTTGCGAGCCTTCTAGCGTTCCACTGGACTATCTAGAATAGTCCGTGGTCGTCATCTATACTCCGCTAGATGACTGGATCATCAATAACATCTATAACGAGGCCTCTCATTATTTTATTTTGTCACACAACAACTATTATATCTACCCATGTTTTACCCAACACATTTTGTAGATATATAATACATATACTGTTTAAATCATTTAAAACATGTATAAAATTGTTCATCCAACATAGATAGCAAGTATACAGATAATATGCACACACAACACATAATTTACATAAAACACTTCATATCTATGTGTAAGCTGAAAGTAACTATGCACTTACCTGAAAGGTGGTGACTCAGCACTCGGACAGCGCTTCGATACTCTCAAAACAATTTTCATTCGATAAAACCTAGTACCAATACCACTTGGGTTTAGCCTAACGATAACCGCGACTAATTAATAGTCTAGCTATTATTATTATTATTATTATTATTATTATTATATAAGCGTTGAATAACACTTAATATAACTCATAATAATAGCCCAAATAATTATTTTAAGGACCTAATAACATTCCTATAATTATTTGAAAGCTATATTAAAAATTGCGTAAGCGTAGCTCACTTACAGCGGATTTTAAAGAAAACCGGAACTTTATTTGGATCAGCGTTTCGAAACCGAAAGACCCTTTTTCTCGGGACTCTGGGAGCCTCGGGGCTTCCTTACGGTGCTAGGGGTTTTATCTAGGGCTTAGGAGTGGTTTGGAGCCTTAGAGAGAGAAAGATTTTAGAGAGAGAATGAGAAATGGTTTGAAAATGGAGGTAGCCCTCGTAACTATTTATAGGGCGAAGCCTCTCGAAATACGCTGAGCGTTCGGCATAGCTACGCTGGGCGTAGCTTCGGATAGGGTCCAGCTGCGTCCAGCTGTCTCGCACTTCGGAAGAGGATAAGGACCGAGGGAATGTGGGGCGTTCCGGATCTCGTACGCGGGGCGTAGGGCGAAGGCTAGGCGACGTGGTGCTGATCAGAAGCGAGCCTTGTCATCGGTATCGGACGGTCGTGGCGCTGCCACGTCAGCACTCCTATCATCAGCTTCGTAATTTCGAGTTTAAAATTCAAAAATTCGTATCTTCCTCATACGAGCTTCATTTTCGACGTTCTTTATATCCACGTGAAGGTGGGAACGTACTCTACAACTTTCGTTTAGACTCCGTCGGCTAATTTTGGCTTTATTTTAAAAGTTATATTATTAACAGGCCGGGACAGGATTGGTCCGTTAAAAATTCATAATTTATTCATCCGACGTCCGTTTTTGCCCATCTTTTTCTCGTTACGCTACTCTTAACGAGATCTTCGATTCTCGTTTAGGTCGTGTCGGCTAAAAACTGCTCGATCTAATATTCGATTTTTGGGTTGTACACTGTTAATCCGAAACTTCGAAAAATCATAACTTCCTTATACGAAGTCAGATTTTGGCGTTCTTTTTATCGACACTCTTAGTTTAACATATTCTACGACTTTTGTTTAGATCTCTAAGGCTAAATCTCGCTCTATCGTAAATTCACTATTTACGCTTCCCGGTATCGTGTCGATTCCGTCGCGAAACTTCAACGGGTCATAACTTCTTCGTTATAACTCGGATTTCGGCGTTGTTTATATCTCCGGAATCCTTGTTTCGACTACTACAACTTTATATAAATATATCGGGCTTATCTCATACTTTAATTTTGATGCTTAATTTTATTCTTTATTAATTATATATTTATAATTAAATAATAAGCACATAAATAGACATAATACTCAAATATTTCATCTTTATTACTTCAAAAAGAGTTACAATAGTTGACTTTGACTATTACATTGTCAAAAATGCTTAGCCCTGAAACCCGGGCGTTACATACGACATATCGTCGCTAAAGATGACTTTCAACATCAGGGCCGGCCCAATACATGGGCAAATTGGGCAAAGGCCCAGGGCAGCAAATCCTAAGGGCATCATTTTGGTCCAATAAGTTGTGTGTGGTTCTAACTGGAAAAAAGAAGAGGCATAATTTCAATCGATGGTGGCAGGAAAAGGTACGGGAATTGAAATTCTTGAATTTGTTATTGGTGCCTATGCGCATAGAGTAACGAAGCGTTAAGATTCAAACTTGAGAATCAAGATGTAGAAAATGAGGAGTCGACTCTCTCTTGTCGATTTCTTTCTCAAAACATACGATTTATTAGGGGTGTCAACTTATGACATGACACGACAAAAATACACGACACGAAACGAAATCGGGACGAAATCAAAATTCGAATTCGTTTTCATGTTGTGTTCGTGTCAAGTATAAAAAACACGATGTCGTGTCGTGTCGTGTTCGTGTTTACAAATTCACACGAAATTGACACGATTGAGCATGTGTTTGTCGTGTATTCGTGTTTGTCGTTTTTATCGTGTTATATATGATTAAATATGAATTAAATAAAATAACAATTATGTAATATTATCTTTTTCATGTCGTGTCGTGTTGTCGATTTTTAATTGATTCGTTTTCGTGTTAGTGTTCGTGTTATAAAAATCGTGTCGTGTCAGACAAAAACACGACACGACGGCCCGATTTGACAGGCCTACGATTTATGTATGCCCTCGTCTGTAACATCCCGAAATATCAACAGTAGAGTTGAAGGGCTAAAAGAGTAAATTGAAAAAGGGAACTCGGCGAGTCCATGGGTGGACTCGGCGAGTAGGGTCGCGATTTGGTCGCGTGTTAAGTGGCCGACTCGGCGAGTCCAAGGCTGGACTCGGCGAGTAGGTGCTGAGTGAAGAAAACCCTAATTCTCGGGGCTGAGCCCTATATAAAGAACATAACATCCATTCCCCCAGCCACCTTACTCATCCTTAAGTCCAGAAACCCTAACCTTCGTGTGTAAGTGGATCAAGTTGCATTTGGAAGCTTGAAGAAGCAATTGTTGAGGAAATCTTGAAGGGTAAGAGGCTTGGAGCAAGGGGCTTTGCTTGGATTCGAGTTTCATTGCAGTTGGGGCGCTCTTTTGAGGTAATATCTCGTTCTTGGGTTGTTACTCATATGGATTCATCATTGTGGGGTTTATGGGGAGCTTATCTTGGTATGTTTTGGAGTTTGGAGGTTAGATCTGAGGTTGCTTAGTGAAGCCATCATGTCCCAAACCCTAGCCCTAAAGTGTAAAAGGCCTAGATCTCTTTGGATTCACGTAAAGATTGCCACTTTACGTGATGGATGGATGGTAGGAGGCTAGATCTATGTTTTGGATCAATTGCATGGCCTGGAATGCTTCTGTATGGATTCAGACCGGTGGTACTCGGCGAGTCACATAGGTTGACTCGGCGAGTTGCTTGAAGATAAGCTGGGACTTGGCGAGTTGGAAGAACAACTCGGCGAGTTGGATAAAGATGGCCTGGAACTCGGCAAGTTGTATGAACAACTCGGCGAGTAGGTTGAAGATAGCCTTAGACTCGGCGAGTCTGTTCTTGGACTCGGCGAGTCTTGTCGAAGAGTCCCAATATTTTCTGGATGACTCAAGAATCGGTGAGTCAAGGGATGACTCGGTGAGTTGGGTGCGAGTGGACTTAGAGTTATTGGACTCGGCGAGTCTCGGGGTGACTCGGCGAGTTAGGTCGCGGATTGAGGGAAGTTCTGAGCTTGGGGACTCGGCGAGTCATCGGGTTGACTCGGTAAGTAGAGTCAGTCAGGGGTTGGCTTTGACTTGCCTTGACCAAAGGTTGACCAGTTGTCTTCCAGGGGTATTTCGGTAATTAAGGGTATTTATTGAGTTGAGTGTTTTGGTGTTCAGTGAAGGAGTTCGTGTCGGAGTTTGGAGCAGCGAGATCTTATCCTTTCAGCTGGCAGTTTCTAGGTGAGTTATTCTCACTATATCAACAGGGTCTAAGGCACCAAGGCCGGCCCTTTATCGGATTGAGATTCGGGTACTTGTTGTTATGTTATTGTTGTGATATGATTGCATCCTGGTAGTTAGGATGGTAAGTGTTAGAGACCTGGTAGAGGTCGGTATCCTGTTATGTGGGGTGATGCTATGCTAGTGACCGGTTAGGTCGGTATCCTGGTTAGGATGATGATATGCTATGTGATCTGTTGATCGGTTTGTTGACTGTGAATTGTTATATGTTTGTATGTTTATGTGCACATGGTTGTTTGTACTGGAGATGGGTTGAGGCGGGTCCTGCTTTGTGCTGTAGGCTAAGATACCCAGGGCGGACCGGTTGTCCCGAAGGCCCAGCGAGCGGTCCGGATAGGCTGTAGGCCCCAAGAGGGCGGACCAGACGTGTCGAGGCTCGGAGAGTGGACCAGACCGACTGAAGGCCCGGTGTGGGCGGACCAGTCATACTGTAGACTCAAAGAGTGGACCAGGTGGATTGAAGGCCCGGTGTGGGCGGACCAATCACACTGTAGACTCGATGTATATGGATAGACTCGGAGGGTGGACCAGGTGGACTGTTGGCCGGTGCGGCAGACCAGTCACACAGTAGACCCGAAGTGCATGGCTGTTCTGTGATCGGATATGATATGGCATTATATGCGTGTATGGTATATGTGGTTGGTATTTTGGGGATATCTCACTAAGCTTTCGGGCTTACAGTTGTAGTTTTATGTTTTTCAGGTTCTTCAGGTGACCGTGGCAAGGCGAAGGCGTGATCGTACCGCTCCTCATGTTTTGTCGTGATGTGATTCTAGGAATACTTTAAATAAGTTGTATTGAAAACCTTTTTGTAATAATTTAATGATATCGGGTTGTTTTTGAAAAGTTTAAATTGGATGAAATTTTTCGGTCGTTACAAGTTGGTATCAGAGTCTTGGTTTGAGTGAATTGGAGGAACACTCGTGTGACTCCAGTCTCAAATCGAGGAGCGTTTTCAAAAGAGAATTTAAAATGGTTTTCAAAATGAGTAAAGGAGGACGCGGAGGTACGATCAGCCGGAGCCAGTAAGTAACCCCAAAATACCATACATGATATTTGTTTTTCTGAGCTTTATTAGAACAACATGCTAGTGCTAGGCTAGGGATCTTCAGGATTTCATGATAATGTTGCCTGATTTGTGATGCCTGTAGCCTAGGGTTTCCTTGTGGGAGATTTCCAATGTTCCTCTAGTGGTGAGGGTTGAGCGCTTGTTTGATTTCTCTAGGGCGTTGTGGTAGTACTCCATACAAATATGGGTAGGTGTGGAAGGTAGTATGGGCCCGTACTACTGAAAGCACAGGCCCCATACGCGTATCAGGGAAACCATGACCTCTAGGGTTGGGTTGAGAGTTGGTTCCCGGTTGTGGGAAGTGTCTGAGATTTTGTGATGTTTTTCAGTATGGAGATTTCGAGGCATGCTGGGAGTGGATCCGGGTCAGGATCGGGAGCAGGAGAGGGAGTTCAGGGCGGGTCTGTGCCACCCGAGGTTATTGGTCAGATGAGCTCGTGCGAGTTGGATGCGAGGATTTGTGAGATCCTGCATGATGAGGTTGCTGCATTGTTCCGCGCTGAGTTGCAGAAACTGTTTGGGTCGATCAAGACCGCCATGGTCGGGTATTTTGATGAGCGCTATGCGGATCTCACAGAGACGGCTGCCGCGGCGGCTGCAGCGGCTGTAGCAGCGGCAGGGGGAGGAGCTGGTCGGGGTTTTCAGTATCGGGATTTCGATAATACGAAGCCTCCCACCATCGATGGAGTTCAGGACCCGATTGTTGCTATGAGGTGGTTATCGGACGTGCAGGGGTGTTTCTTCACATGTTCATGCCCTGCCGATCAGAGGGTGAGGTGTGCTCTGAACCTGTTGAGGCTCGGGGCGAAGGATTGGTGGAGATTGACCACGGGGTCATACTCGGATACGCAGAGGGCTGCGGTTTCATGGGATCAGTTCAGAGAGATGTTCAGCACTCGTTATGTTCTGCAAGTGGAGAGGGAGAGATTGGCTTAGGAGTTCCTGGAGCTGAAGCAGGATTCGGAGTCGGTGACTGAGATCACCAGGATGTTTATTGAGAGGGCGATGTTCTGCCCAGAGTTCGCTTCGGAGCAGGCTCAGATGTCTCGATATTTGAGCATGCTCAAGAGGGACATCAGACAGTTTGTGTCTGCGCAGAGGTGCGAGACTTTGTTGGAGTTGCAGGAGGCCGCTAGGCGGCGTGAGTTAGAGATTGAGTTGTAGTTGCGTGAGCTGAGGCAGGCTCCGGTGCAGTCGCAGCCGGCGTAGAAACGGTCCAAGACCGTTGATTCTAGAGTGGGGGATCTGAGTAGCCACACTTGTGGGAAGTGTGGGAGGAGTCACACCGGAGTTTGTAGGTCTAGTGGTGCATGCCGCAAGTGCGGAAAGGAGGGGCACTATGCGAGGGATTGTAGGCAGTCAGCGCCGGTTCGGGATTTGAGGATTTGTTATCATCGTCATCAGGTTGGACATTTGAGGGTCAACTGTCCACAGCTTGCCGCAGGACCGGTGCAGGCTCCAGCACCGGCCACTTTGAGGATTACAGGTGGTGGTCAGGGTGGAGCGGAGCCCCCAAGGGCTCAGGGTCGTGTTTTTCAGCTTGTAGCAAAGGAGGTCAGGGCAGTGCCAGATGCAGCTGCGGGTATGTTTCTTTCTTGATGTCTTGTTATCTTGTGTTTATTGTGGAGTATTGTTTATGTGCTGGTATCTTTGTGTGGTTTTCGATGCGGTATTCGTAGTTTTGAGGGTTGTGGTTTGGTTATGGGTTATTGTATTGGGAATTTCGTTGGTTATCATTTATGAGGGGTTGTTAGTGGAAACCTGGCATTGGTCTAAAGGTCGGGTAGCATCTACTTTCTGAGGAGTGGTTAGCTGCAGATTAAGTTTCTTTCGAGTGGGATAATTAGTGTTAATATGGGATTTTGCTAAGGTTGTTAGTGCTCGTGGGAAGCGGTCCGTGTGTAAGTGTTGGTTTTGTGCAGGGTTGTTTTGGGTGGTCGGTATGGCGACCGATGTTTGATATTCAGTGCTACAAGTGGGGGAGAATTGGAAAATTCTCCAGAAGATCGATGAGCATTTGAAGGTGCTTAGCTGTTTGGGATTTAGCAGTGTTCTGTCAGCCTAGAGTGTAGGCTGGTAGGAGCAAGTGTCGGGCATACGGGGCGGGATACAGACCTAGGGCATTTGATTGTGGAGGGCCTGGGATCGGGCCGGGATCGAGTATGTATGATGGAGTTAGAGTTCGGAACCCTAGAGGGCTAGAACGGTATGCATGGGAGGATTTCCCGGAGAGATAGCTCGGAATGATGAATGCTAGTTGAGCGGTCCGGATAGACTGAAGGTCGGTAGGCATACTAGTCAGGACGAAGGCTCGGAGGACGGTCCAGCCAGACTGAAGGCACTGAGAGCGGTCCAGATTGGCTGAAGGTTTTGAGAGTGGTCCAGATTAGCTGAAGGCCTGGTGAGGCTGTCCAGTTATGCTGAAGACTCTGCAGGTATTGTTGGATCGGTTCGAGGATATGGATTGTGTATGGTGCGGTGTGATTGTTGGATTAATGTCTAAGTCCATAACTATAATTGGTAAGACTTGACCCGACCCGGCATGGTCCATTTGGGTTGCATGGCATCATGCACTTGGATAGACTAAATGAGATAAATAAGACACTTATGGTTATTAATATATTATAAGTTCTAGTATATTAATAATAAGAATAATGAGATTATTTAATTAGTATTGATCAAGAATTAATCTAGGATTAATTAAGTGATCAAAAGAAGACTAATTAAATATATGGGTTGATTGTGTAAATCATCCATACTTGTATAGTGGGCTAATGCTCCATGGATTATCTAGTTGGGCCAAAACCCATATGATGCTCCATGGTGTATTTGTACCCATGGATCCAAGGAAATGGAAAGTCATGACAATTAGGGTTTGCCCTAATTGTAACACTATATAAAGATATTATTCTTGGCAAAATCGGCCACTAGAGGCACTAGTATTATTCTAGAGAGAGCTAGCCGATTTTCATGAGTGTAGTTTTCTCTCAAGTCATTCCATGTGTATTTGGTGTTGTGTGAACCATTTGAGGTGTCACACTTGGGGCACTTGGCACTCAAGCTTCATGAAGACTTTCTACACCAAAGAGGTATGTATTCTATCTTGCTATAATTATTGTTTTGTATGCTAGATTAGGATAATACCTTGGAAGTTCTTATTTGCATGTATAATAGAGAAAACATAGATCCAAGGTATTTAGGGTTGCATGTACACTTAGGAGTGTTAGAATGCTCAAAACCCAACAGTGGTATCAGAGCCTAGGCTTGTTTTCTTGTTATACCTGCAATAGAAGCTAAAAAATCGAGTTTTGTTGCTGTCTGCCCAGCAGACTCGCCGAGTCCATGAATGGACTCGCCGAGTCCAAGGCAAAATGCATCCAACTCGCCGAGTTGGTTGATGCCACTCGCCGAGTAGGAGCCCCAGACAGCATATATTCGAGGTTTTTGGCTAGAAATGGACTAGGAACATTACCCTAAGTTGTTTTTGAACTTATAAACTTGTTTTTGATGTGGTAATGTTCATGCTAATCCATTTTCAAAGATAATTGTCAATAGATTCATGTTTTGTATTAGTTTAAGGTTTAGACTAATTACATGAAAAAGTTTGATTTGAATTATCTTGTTCTTATGAGTTGCTTAGATTAATAAGAAAGTTATGTGAAATTATTGTTTTCAATCCAAATTAATCTAAGAGTTGATTCTAAAATGTGTTTGTGTAACTTGTCCTCAAGTTATATGAAAAGTCAAATTTAAGTTTCATAAAACTCATAAAAGTTGGCAATGGTTACAAAATGAAGAGTCTTGTGTCATTGAATAATTTTTATGACTCCATAACTTGTCCTCAAGTTATGGAAGTTCAAGAGTCACTTCATTAAAGAAAAATATGTAACCATGATTAAATCCATAAGTTATAAAATAAAGAAAAAGTTACTTCTTTTATTAGTTTAAAGTCTTCCATAACTTGTCCTCAAGTTATGGAACTTGAAGAGTTTTTGGATTAAAACTACTTTAAACACATAAGTTATGGAATTAATTAGTTTTGAATAGTTTCAAAACTTGCCCTCAAGTTTTGGAATTTGAAAAGTTTTCCTTATGAATACTTTAATTCCAAGTTAGCCCTTAGAATTTTAAAGAGTTAAAATTCAACCCTTATACTTTATAATATTATAAGTTAATAATATATATATATGTATAAGAGTAAAGTCAGTCTTACCGCTAGTACGCCTCATTCACGAAGCCGGTCTATAAGGTGGGTATAAGGTTGTTGCCTATAAAATGGCAACTTAATGGGTGTCCACTCTCACCCACCGCTTGCTTGACTGGTGGAGGGTCGTTAGCCGAACGGGTTTGACAGGACTAGAATTCTCCCTTCATTAAAAGTATTAATGATAATACTAAGTAACTAAACTCTTAATAATACCCAATCTTAGTTACTTAGAAAAAATGTGAATAAGGTGCTAATCCATGAAATTACACTTTACACTTTGTCTAAGTCGTTAGTGGAGCATGTGTGGTTAACCGGCACACTAACTTGGACTTAACAAGGTAGGTAAAGGGTGACTTAATATTTATCATAGTATCGATGGAGCGTGTGTGGTTAACCGGCACATCGATTGAGGGGTAATTTATTAAGGGTACCAAGTGATTTGCATGGTTACTTCACACCTTGTTTTGTGATCCTCGGCATCCCAGTCACAAAACCTGAAGGGCACACTCGAGATTGAAACATGCCTTTGAACAGTTCAATTAATCTCAAAGATCTAGGAGTTTCAAAACCAATTAAAACCTAATAATACATTTCGTTTATCTTGGTGGAAATTGGTGAATCGTCATTCACCTACCTTCAAATACTTTATAGCTTGGATTACGGCATACCTCTTCTAAGTTATAAAATAGTTTGTTGGGTCCTAGCCTTAATATTTCATATTGGGTGTCATATTAAGGACTTTAAATCAACTATCTTGAATATCTCCCAAAAGATGTCTGGTTTAGACACCTACGATCTTCCTAAATCTCTTGAAACAAGGTTTCCTAATGAAGATGATGTCCCATGGATATCATACTTCTTTCTCCTCCTCCAACTAATCTCCCTAACCCACAAGTTCTTGAAAAGTTTAAGGTCACTCAAGCCCTATTGGCAAGGCAAGGTCTAGGTGTGATCACATCTTGGAGATGTAGTCACATATTGACAAGCCGGGAGAGTTGGGTGTCAAAGTCTTGAGAAAGTTGGTGGTTCAATCACTTTCTAAGTCACATAGTGAGTTCCTTTGGGACACTTATGAAACAGACTATGACAAGACCCTTAATGATCTTATCTATTGGCTAAGATCAACTTCCTAAAACTTTATGGACATTGACAATGATGACATTGGATATCTAGTAAAGCTCTCTCTTCCCGATGGAAAGGGATCGGCCATAGTCAACTCGGTTGACCAAATGGTAAAGAGAAAAGCTAAGTCTGTGATAGTCTCATGTACCATTATCAAAGGGTCCATATGTTTGTATTGCCAAAGAAAGGGGCATTGGTTGCGAAGCTGCCAAAATTTACCTAAGGATGTTAAAGTCAATAAGTTTGACTCTACTTCAGGTAAAGTCCACTATCTAACTCTGTTAAGTTTCTATTCTGAGATTCTTGATACATGATGTGACTGGGTCACATGGTGATGTTTTAAGAATCAAAGAAAAAGTGAAGAAACTTAAAGAAAGAATATGCTGAATCTGATCGCATAGATGGATTTCTATCGCATACTTTGAAGATCGGATTCTTGAGCTACTTCTTAGGAGTTATGAGATATTGCTTAGGAATAGATAACAACAAGTTTTCATATGGATTGTAAGGATAAGTTTTCCGCAAAGTTTTAAAATAAAAGAAAATTTTTGATTTTATTTATTTTAAAATATCCTTACAATGGCATTTGAGGAAAAATTGTTGCTTATATGATTCCATTAAGAGCAAGAGTGGAAATATGAAATTGATTCTTTCATTTGTGGTAATGTCTAGATTTACCAAATAAGGAAAGATTCTCATCACCCAAGTTTCAATTGGACCGAAACTTGGAATCATGCAAGTCGTATAGCATGATGAATGAGAACTTTCAAGTTTTGGAAAAATTAAGACTAATTACTCGGTCACATGGATGTGTGAGTCAAGTAAAGGAATAAGGGATCGAGTACACATTCTTGTGCACTGGTCAAGTCCACCACAAAAGATTGATAAGACTATTCGTCATAGTTTACTAAAGCTCAGTAAATATGATTATACTTACAAGCTTAAGTGTAACTCTGAGACATTGGAAAAGGTCCCAATGTATGGCAGAGCGAATAAGAAGAATCAACCTAGGCAGAAGGATAAAAGTTTCTCAAATCTGAAAAGATGGGAGAGTACTTTAGTATCAGTTTTGTGATCATCTTAATGATTAAGAAACCATAGCACAATTAGTTCTCTAAGGAAATCTTAGTGCATTCTTATGACTAAGAAGAGGGATCTTGAATTGTTGAAATGGTTAAATCAAGAAGATGAGTCATACTTCGTTCCAATACAAGTCTTAGAGTCATACTCCAAGATTGTAACTTGAGTAACATGTCTTAAAGAAGGTTTAAAACACTTGTCAAATGTAAGAGTAAAAGTTTCTACTCTAGTACATTTGAAATTGGTAAGTTGTGATGTTTTGGATAAAACAAAGACCAACTTAGGCCAATTGTGTGAAGTGTTTTTCTTGATTAGAATCCACACTATCTCTTGAATATTTGACAAGGGAGTCTTATAGGTCAAGAGGACAGTGGGAGTCTTAAAGGTCTTGAAAGTCTCAAGAACTAATCAAGAATAAAACCTAAAGTTCTTCACTAGCACACAACTTGAGGTTCATAACCTATCGTGTTGACATATTCTGTGCCCATTCCAGTTAAAGTTGGTTTTGCATATGAGTTCTTAGAGTTCTCAATTTGTTGCACAACAACTTGGAAGCAATGGCAGGCCCTTGAGCTGCCAGGTGGCAAGAAGTTAAGATTGAGTTCGGTCCATATGAGTTTGGATTTGTCATTATCTTTGTCTTGTGATTATGGTTTTGACAAATTCATATGGGTAGGAACTCATACACCATAAAAATCTAAGTGTCATAAGGTTTCTCTCCGATTCATGAAAATGATGGTGAGGAAACACTTTCACTAACTAGATTTTAGCTAGATAGCAATTGTGATATTTGCATTTCTCAAAGTCGTTAGTGGAGCGTGTGTGGTTTACCGGCACACTAACCTGGACTTGTGAGAAGTGGCAAAAAGGTCTAACCATTATGATTACGGCATACCTCTTCATAATTGTTTAGACTCACAAAGTGTGCTATCTAAGGGAAGGTGTATGATTTTGATAAAGTCTTATCAAAACAATCTAGTATCAGAAATCTGAACTTTGGTAAGAAAGTCAATGAAGTATTGTTTTCTAGAAGTCCAGCTGATTTCTGGGTACATGTCAAAGCTAGTGGGAGCATAAGTGTTATGCTAATAATCATCATGTTAGTGGGAGCATGATAATTATGATAAGTATTGCAAGTTAGCAATGTTAATTATAGAAAACAAAAGTTTCAATTGGGAAAAAGTTGTTTTGCTATAATTAAGGGAGAGGAAATTATACTTCATCTCAAATCTATAAGCTTAGATCGTGAGGTTTTAATCGTTTAGTCAAGGATATATATATGAATTTCATGTTGGAATGGCTCAACATAAGGAAATTCTGTATATGGGTCCATTATTTGCGTTCTAAAATTCGATTATGATTACGGCATCCCTTTTCATAATCTGAATTATGAGAACTTGGCAAATTGAAATGGAAATGTTATAGCAAAAGACTGGTTTAGTCTTTATGTGAGACATCATGAATCGTGTCCCATATGCTTCGGATATAGGATCGATTACATGTGCTATATTCATCCTTTCTAAAATTTTCCAAATGCCTGGGGCATTAAGAAGGGAAAAGGTTTAGAACTGGATATGACTAAAAAGATTAAACAATTGTCGAGGACAATCTAAGGTTTACCAAAGATTGGTTGCTCAAGGACAGTTGGAAGTATAGTGATAATTCTGGAAGGACCATATTGACATAATCTGGAAGGAGGCAACTCTTGTTCAGAAGTGATAGTCAAAATGGAATCTGGAAATGTTTCAAAGTTAGAGATTTCAATCTGTATAAGATTAAGGAAACTTAATGCAAGAAGGATATTTCCAAGGAGTTGATCTCCTTTGGAATACTCTGTAATGATTGTTGCCAAGTCTTTGTGAGTTTGTGCATAATCGTTACAAGAGGATCAATGCATATAAGTTTAGAATCTAACAGATTTCAGTAAATGGCATGAATTTGGAATTCTTGCATTTGCAGTAAGGATTTGGGAATGTGAAAAGAGAATCATTGAAGTTATGTTCAATTGATCTAGTTCACAAGTAGTAAAGATCATAGACAAACATAGTATGCATACTTGGTGTGTGGCATGACTAGTGTTTAAGAAAACATAGTGTACATGCTTGGAGCATGGGACAACTATTGTTTTAAATTCAAGAATAAAGTTGATAGCTGAAACAGTATACAATGAATAATGTGTAATCATATGGTGATAAATAAAAGGTGTTTGATTTATGTTCAAAGGGTTGATACCATATTGGATTCAATTATTATTGTGTTTCATTTTGCATGTTTTGACTTCCCGAATAAACTGGGTTATTCTTCCGGAATGACTAAGTTATTCAAACCATCCACAATCGGTCATATGTTGGAAGTAGATATGAATTAAGACTGTCATGGGTTGGCTTGTAGAGGTCTAAGGTGTTGGACAAAGGGCTACAACACTCATGAGTGCTCATAAGTTCTGAGTATTGGATTCAACCCGCGCTCATTGGAATCACTTCATGGATTTTATCACGAGTGATCATGAGACGATAATATCTTATATTCTTCAAACCTAGAGATATGAGTTGTTACTATGAGTTGATAGTACATTGATTGCACGAAACCGCATTTGGTAACTCGGTGCTATAAAACGTGCCTTTGTGTATGATTCAACAAGTAGTAGAACAAGCCATATGAGTCGAAGTTTATCCGTTCCTTTTACCTTCGGGATAAAAGCGATATCTGTGGGCCCCTCGATGATTTGATGATGACAAATGGAAGTGCTCGGCCGGGCCAGGACTGATTTGATTTGTTCAATTAGTCAGTCGTCATAAATCGGAAATCGGGAAACAACAAATGGACAGAGAGAATGATTATAATCCATGTCTCAGTCCATATGATATCTAGAATGGAGGAATATATGATCCCTTATCTAATGGACAAGTCACTGACAAAGGTCAGAGTTCATCGACAAGGTCAGAGTTCGACAGAAGCTTTTGAGAGCTACGATTGCCAGTTGGTTCCTGAAGTCATACGCAATAATAGTTTTAGACTTATCCAAGTGGGAGACTGTTGGATTAATGTCTAAGTCCATAACTATAATTGGTAAGACTTGACCCGACCCGGCATGGTCCATTTGGGTTGCATGGCATCATGCACTTGGATAGACTAAATGAGAGAAATAAGACACGTATGGTTATTAATATATTATAAGTTCTAGTATATTAATAATAAGAATAATGAGATTATTTAATTAGTATTGATCAAGAATTAATCTAGGATTAATTAAGTGATCAAAAGAAGACTAATTAAATATATGGGTTGATTGTGTAAATCATCCATACTTGTATAGTGGGCTAATGCTCCATGGATTATCTAGTTGGGCCAAAACCCATATGATGCTCCATGGATGCTCCATGGTGTATTTGTACCCATGGATCCAAGGAAATGGAAAGTCATGACAATTAGGGTTTGCCCTAATTGTAACACTATATAAAGATATTATTCTTGGCAAAATCAGCCACTAGAGGCACTAGTATTATTCTAGAGAGGGCTAGCCGATTTTCATGAGTGTAGTTTTCTCTCAAGTCATTCCATGTGTATTTGTTGTTGTGTGAACCATTTGAGGTGTCACACTTGGGGCACTTGGCACTCAAGCTTCATGAAGACTTTCTACACCAAAGAGGTATGTATTCTATCTTGCTATAATTATTGTTTTGTATGCTAGATTAGGATAATACCTTGGAATTTCTTATTTGCATGTATAATAGAGAAAACATAGATCCAAGGTATTTAGGGTTGCATGTACACTTAGGAGTGTTAGAATGCTCAAAACCCAACAGTGATAGCCTTAGAAGTTCTGGCCCCGGGTAGTGATCTTGATTAGTGGAGTTTGTGCATGGGCTTGAGAGTCCCTGCGGTCAGAGTCAGAGCATGCGTGATGGATGGTTAGCGGTTATGCTATGAAGGAGTGGTGTAGCGTTGGGCGAGCACCATGGCACTTGTCGGAATGACAAGGCGGCCAAGTGAATTTCCTTGGTAAAAGAAAGAGAGATGAGTGTAACTCCGAGAGGGAGTGCAAGTTCACGGAAGTGAAAGCGGCAGAGCAGAGTTATGATTAGAGTGATCTAAGTATGGTTATCGAGCGGCGTGTTTGTGGCAGTGGAATGGAAGCACATCCGGTTTGGGATGTCTGCTGAGGTCGCGGAAGGAATTTCGCGGGTGTAGCGCCAAGAGGCTCGGAAGGGATGCAGGGAGGGAGTCTTGGGCTCTCAGTGTGATTCTGATCAGGGAATTGTGTATGTAGTAGTGGTTCATCCTGGGGGATGTTTGGAAATGTCATCAGTGTATCGGGTTGTAACGACCCGTTCCCGGTATGTTAATTCATTGGTAATTGTTGTAAGTTTTGCAAGAGGGACTCGGCGAGTTCATAGCCTAACTCGTCGAGTAGAGTCGCGACTGCGAGCACGCGTGAGCCGGGGACTCGGCGAGTCCATATCCTGGACTCGGCGAGTCCATCCGTCTGGGTGAAACCCTAAATCCCCGGGTTGCCCACTATTTAAACCACCTTATAACCCCATTCTCGCCTCCCTCACCCTGAGAACACAGTGAGAAAACCCTAATCCTCCCTTGAAGGCTTATAAGTATTTTTGGTGCCATTTTGTGAAGGTGTGAAGAAGGAGAAGAAGAAAGAAGCAACGAAAAGAGTTGTAGTGCAAAGATCCAAGGGCAAATCTGAGTTATTTGAGGTATTTTCGGAGTTCCCTCTTGTTATATGCTTTAAACTTCCATTAGGGCTCTCCTAAGAGCTAGTTGATGCTTGTTCCAAGCCTTATGTTTGCATGAATGCCTTAATAAGTCGAGATATCTTTAGATCTGAATGATGGGGTGTTGTAGAGCCCAGATCTACTGTCTTTTTGGAGTTACTTTGCATATTAATCATAGATCTATCCATTTTATGCATCTCTTAGCCTTATTTCCCTTATTCATGAGGTTGTGCACGTAAAGTTGGAAACTTTACGTGGTAAATCAGCTTATTGGACTCAGATCTATCAATTATATGTGTTGGATTCAAACAAAATCGAGTAAAAATCAGTTGCATGGTGGCAACTCGGCGAGTCGGGAAGAACGACTCGGCGAGTTGGGTCGCGAGTTCCCGAGTCCTTCATTTTGATCAATGTCGAGTGAATCCAGTGAGTTAGAGAGTGGACTCAGCGAGTTGAGGGTAGACTCAGTGATGGAGGGACTCGGCGAGTTGTTCATACAACTCGGCGAGTCCAGGGCAATCTTTTTAGGATCATGAACAACTCGTCGAGTTTGTTCATACGGCTCGGCGAGTCGGATGAAGATTGTCTGAGTTCTTGGATCAAGAGGGTACTCGTCGAGTCGATGCCACACTCGACGAGTAGCAACGTGTAGAACTGAGAAGTGAGAGTAGGACTCGGCGAGTTGGGTGGCCCAACTCGGCGAGTCAGCCCAAAGAGAGTTGACTTTGACCAAGGGTAAAAGAGTCATTTTACCCCAAGTGCAGTGTTTAGTATTTGATTGAGTGTGCTTATGGACTTGTAGCCGAGGAGATTCAGGAGCAGCAGCCGTTAGCTTCCCGAGCCACACACTCAGCAGCCAGCTTACGAGGTGAGTTTCCTTCAAGTAGGGACGGGTCTAAGGCCACAATGCCGGCCCGTCCAGTTAGCAGTAATTTCCGGACTTCGGTCCGATGTAGCAGCTAGTATGTTTGATGCCTTCGTGGCTCAGACAGGATTTATGTGCTATGTTTTATGTGTTACGTGTTATGTGTTCCGGGCTACGGCTCGATGCAGTATGCAGTATATGTGTTCATGCTAGTTGATATGCTATGATATGTTCAGTCAGTTAGTTCCGGACTCCGGTCCGATGCAGGGGACAAGGTCCCAGTTAGTTCCGGACTTCGGTCCGATGCAGTTAGTTCCGGACTTCGGTCCGATGCAGGGGACAAGGTCCCAGTTAGTTCCGGACTTCGGTCCGATGCAGTTAGTTCCGGACTTTGGTCCGACGCAGGGGACAAGGTCCCAGTCAGTTCCGGACTTCGGTCCGATGCAGTTTCTGGGCTTCGGCCCGATGCAGTGGGCAAGGCCCAATATGTGTTAAATGTTATTGTATGGTATGTGGTATTTTGGGGGAGCTCACTAAGCTTCGTGCTTACATTTTCGGTTCTGGTTTCAGGTACTTCCGCAAGCAAAGGGAAGAGCTCGGGGTGATAGCATCGCACACACCACAACTTAGCTTTTATCCTGGGGATGGCTTTAGTTGTTTTGGATTTGATGTAGTATGATACAGTTTTCCGCACAGTATTTTATTATGATTGGGATACATCGCGTATGTTTTTATGTTATGATACTCATATTATGGTTTTGATTATATTGAAAAATGAAAATTTTTGGGTCGTTTCAAGTTGGTATCAGAGCCCTGGTTTGAGGGATTCGGATACACTTTCGGGTGTATCTGAACTCAAACTAAGGGGAAATAAAAAGATTTTTTTAAAAGGAAAATGTTTTCTAAAAGAATTTTGAAAGCACTTAGGAAGAAAGGAATTTTTAAACAAGATAAGGGTGTGGTGCATGCGATCAGCCAAGCTCAAGTAAGTACTCCCAAATTACCCATGCAAGTTAGTTGTTCAGTTTCAGTTTCAGTAGAACAGCATGCTAGTATAAGACTAAGGATCTAGGAGGATGCCTTATGTGCCTGCTTTATGTGTTACATCTTTATGAGTATTGCATGCTAGTATTGAGTAGACAACAGTAGGATAGCCTGTTTAGGTTATGCCTGATAGTATGAGCTTAGCACTGTATGCTAGATCAGTTCCTCGTTTTGAGAATAGTTTTGCCTGAGTATGTTTCCTTATTCCGAATGCTGCTTGCTTCGTGCTTTGTGGGAGTTCTGAGTGATGGAAGTTAGCCATTAGGTGAACACGTTACACCACATGTGATCAGGGTTGAATAATCCCAGAGTGCTGGAACTGGCCCTATTACGCAGCTCTTGTTTGAGTCCAACCGTTATAGGGACGGGTCTTTTACTTGAAGGATTATCTGATCTTCGTCACATGTGATGGTGTTCAGGTGATGGTTAATTAGCATCATAAGGAGACCTGCAGCAGCTGAGGACTAGTTGAGTTGAGTTTGAGGTTTCCCTGGGGCAAGCCTAGGATGAGAGTAGCAGAGATCAGTAGTAGTAGAAGTGACTTGGTGGAGTTAGGGCAGTTCTTGAAGAAAGTACGGATAGATGTGGAAGGTAGTATGGGCCCGTACTACTGGAAGCAGAGGATCCGTACTCAAATCAAGAAAGACTGAGACAAGACCAGGAAGCTAGTTGTAGTATCAATGATCCCTCAAGATATTTCTGTTTTCTGATGTAGTTGTGATGTGTTTCAGAATGGTGGTTCTGCGTTCGAGACCAGCAGCCGGCAGCGGAGGTGCCGGGGAGGGATCGGGTTCAGGATCGGGGGATGAGCGCATGGATGAGCAGACCCGAGAGTTTCTTTCTTCGGAGATTACGCGCATCATTATAGAGCAGACTCCTGTGATCTTCGGTTCGATCAAGGAGGGGATTCTAGAGCTGATGGATGAGAGATTGGGCACCTTCCGTGCCGAGGTGGCGACCATGATGGGGACGCGCACCCTTACTTTCAGGGAGTTCAGGGCATGTGGAGCTCCGGACTATCATGGGGCGCGAGACCCCATAGCGAGCACCAGATGGTTGGCGGATGTGGCCAACGCTTTCCGTACTAGCAGATGTCCCGAGGGGGACAAGGTCAGATTGGCGTCCTGTCTTCTGAAGGACAGGGCACGGGATTGGTGGGAGGAGGTCGGACATGCCATTGGGGATGATGCAGCATTGGACGCCATGACCTGGGCTGATTTCTCTACCAGGTTCAGGGCGGAGTTTGCACCGGTCATTGAGGTGCAACAGCTAGCTAGGGAGTTTCAGGACCTCACCCAGACTACAGAGACAGTGGCGGAGATCACTGCCAAGTTCAGGGAGAGGGCTCTTCTCGTTCCTCAGTATGTAGCTGATGAGGAAATGAAGAAGGCCCGTTATCATGAGATGTTGCGGAGCGATATCCGCCAGTTTGTGAGCCGGTCCAGCTGTAAAACGTTGGAAGATATGATTGCTAGGGCTCGGGAGAGGGAGATCGATCTCGAGACGGAGAAGAAGAGGAAACCGGAGGCGGTTTCGGGTTCAAGCGGTTCGGGCAAAAAGCCCAAGGATTCGGATCACAGATCTAGGAGTCAGCAGAGCCACGGTCGATGTGGCAAGTGTGGGAGATTGCACGAGGGAGCGTGCAAGGCAGGGAGTTCCGGCTGCTACAAGTGCGGCCGGATTGGGCATTTGAGTAGGGATTGTACGGCCCCTGCTACTGCCGTCGCAGCATCAGAGCTGATTTGCTTTCAGTGCAATCAGAGGGGACATAAAAGGTCCCAGTGTCCGAGTTTAGCTGCAGCGGGGAAGGTGGCTGCACCTGCCCCTGCTACCTTGAGGATTACAGATGGCCGGCAGGCCCGAGCTGATGCGCCAGTGGCGAAGAGTAGGGCGTTTCAGATGACAGCAGAGGAGGCGCGAGCGACTCCTGATGTGGTGACGGGTATGTATCTTCCCTTTATGCCTTTATTATTATTGATTAAATATTGCTTATGATTGTATGTTTTATTCAGGGTCGTTCTCTGTGAACGGCATTTCTGCTTTGGTATTATTCGATTCGGGGGCTACCCGATCATTCGTATCACTTGCGCTTAGCAAGAGATTCAGTAGAGCTCCAGGGGAGCTGGATTGTCCATTAGAGGTTGAGATAGCAGATGATAGGACCGTGAGGGTCGGCAGAGTGCACAGAGGGTGTTCTCTTCAGTTATTTGATGAGCAGTTTTCAGTGGATCTGGTACCTATTCCCCTGCGAGGGAATAAGGTTATTGTGGGTATGGATTGGCTAAGCCCCAATGGGGCGGTGATTGATTGTGAGCTTCAGCTAGTGAGGGTTCGCACTCCCAGTGGGGGAGAGTTGGTGATTCAGGGCGAGAGGCCACAGCGAGGACCGACTTTTTGTTCCGCCGCAAGGGCGAGGCGCTATGTTCAGCAGGGTTGCGCCGGTTTTGTAGCCTATGTTTTGGATGCCCGGGAGGAGGGCAAGTCGACAGTTGACGATGTTCCTATTGTTCGAGACTACCCGGACGTGTTTCCTGAGGATTTGCTGGGGATACCTCCTGAGAGACAGGTTGAGTTCAGGATCGACCTCATCCTTGGTGCGGCTCCGATAGCCAAGGCGTCGTATCGACTAGCTCCCCCTGAGATGCAGGAGTTGTCTACACAGCTGCAGGAGCTGTTAGACAAGGGTTTCATTCGGCCGACCAGTTCGCCTTGGGGAGCGCCGATCCTGTTTGTGAGGAAGAAGGATGGGTCGCATCGTATGTGTATTGACTATCGGGAGTTGAATAAGGTAACGGTGAAGAACCGTTACCCACTCCCGAGGATAGATGATTTGTTTGATCAACTTCAGGGAGCGTCTTGGTTCTCCAAGATCGATCTACGCTCCGGATATCATCAGATGCGGGTTAGAGATGAGGATGTACAGAAGACTGCTTTCAGGACCAGGTATGGTCATTACGAGTTTGTGGTGATGCCATTTGGGCTCACCAATGCTCCAGCCGCGTTCATGGATCTCATGAACCACGTGTGTAGGCCGCTGCTGGATCGGTCAGTGATAGTGTTCATAGATGACATCTTGGTATATTCCAAGACGCAGGAGCAACACGAGGAGCACCTGTGGGAGGTGCTGGAGGTTTTGAGGAGGGAGAGACTTTTCGCAAAGTTCTCCAAATGTGAGTTCTGGTTGCGCGAGGTGCAGTTCCTTGGTCACCTCGTCAACCAGAAGGGTATTCTGGTAGATCCGGCCAAGATAGAGGCCGTGATGCAGTGGGAGGTCCCGAAGTCTCCATCTGAGATTCGGAGCTTCCTAGGGTTGGCAGGGTATTATCAGAGATTTATTCAGGATTTCTCCAAGATAGCAGTGCCGCTCACCCGACTGACCAAGAAGTCAGTGGTATTTCGTTGGGGTCCGGAGCAGCAGACAGCATTCGAGACCCTCAGGCAGAGATTGTGCGAGGCTCCGATCCTTACCTTGCCAGAGGGAGTAGAGGACTTTGTAGTCTATTGTGATGCCTCGATTACAGGTTTGGGAGCAGTTCTAATGCAGCGAGGCCATGTGATAGCTTATGCCTCGAGACAGTTGAAGCCTCACGAGGCTAATTATCCTACCCATGATTTGGAGCTGGGGGCAGTTGTGTTTGCCCTCAAGATTTGGAGGCATTACCTTTATGGGGTCCGTTGTACTATTTACACGGATCACAAGAGTTTGAGGTATCTTATGGATCAGCCGAGTCTGAATATGAGGCAGAGGAGGTGGTTGGATGTGCTAAAGGATTACGACTGTGAGATCCTATACCATCCAAGGAAGGCCAATGTGGTGGCCGATGCCCTGAGCCGCAAGGTGTCGGCGGCCCCTATCAGGGATCTATGTTTGAGGATGACAGTGATCACTCCGTTGTTGGAGCGGATCAAGGAGGCTCAGGTAGAGGGTCTCAAGGAGGAGAGACAGAAGTGTGAGAGGATCGTGGGCCGAGTAGCCTCATTTGATTATGATAGTCGTGGTTTGCTGACGCTTCACGGGAGAGTGTGGGTACCGTACTGGGGTGGAGTACGGCAAGTGTTGATGGATGAGGCTCATAAGTCTCGATTTTCTATCCACCCAGGAGCGACGAAGATGTATCGAGATCTTCGACCTGATTATTGGTGGCCCTGCATGAAGCGAGACGTCGCTTGGTATGTTGAGAGATGTTTGACCTGCCGGAAGGTCAAAGCGGAGCACCAAAGACCTCACGGCAAGATGCAGCCGTTAGACATTCCCGTGTGGAAATGGGAGGATATCACCATGGATTTTGTCACCAAACTTCCCAGGACCGCACGTGGAGTGGACTCGATATGGGTAGTAGTGGATCGGTTGACGAAGAGTGCCCATTTTATCCCGATCCAGGAGAGTATATCAGCGGAGAAGTTGGCCGATATCTATGTGCGAGAGATTGTGGCACGTCATGGAGTGCCGGTATCAGTGGTGTCTGACCAAGATGTCCGTTTCACATCCAGGTTCTGGAAGCGGTTCCACAACGAGATGGGTACTCGTCTCCATTTCAGCACCGCTTTCCACCCTCAGACAGACGGGCAGAGCGAGAGGACGATTCAGACTCTCGAGGATATGCTTAGGGCATGTGTCCTAGATTTCGGTGGCAGTTGGGATACGTACCTTCCGTTAGCGGAATTCTCGTATAACAACAGTTACCATGCGAGCATTGACCGACCTCCCTTTGAGATGCTGTATGGGAGGAAGTGTAGGACCCCGATATGTTGGGGCGAGGTCGGTCGGCGGGTCATCGGGAGCACGGAGGTGGTGCTCAAGACGACTGAGTTGATCCAGCAGGTCCGTAGTAGACTGCAGACTGCTCAGAGTCGGCAGAAGAGCTACGCCGACAGGAGGCGTTCGGACTTGGAGTTCCAGGTGGGGGATATGGTCCTTCTGAAAGTCTCACCTTGGAAGGGTGTCATCAGGTTCCGGAAGAGGGGCAAGTTGGGCCCCAGATTTATTGGTCCTTTCAGGGTTTTGGCCCGGGTGGGTCGGGTTGCTTATCGGTTAGATCTTCCTGAGGAGCTTAGTCAGATCCACAACACTTTCCATGTGTCTCAGTTGAGGAAGTGTTTGGTGGATGAATCAACAGTCGTTCCCCTAGAGGATATTCAGGTTGATAGTGGCCTGAATTATATTGAGAGACCGGTCGCGATTCTGGACCGGAAGACCAAGACCTTGAGGAACAAGGTAATTCAGTTAGTGAAGGTGCAGTGGCAGCACCGGAAGGGGTCTGAGTGGACGTGGGAGGCTGAGGAGGAGATGAGAGAGCACTACCCAGAGTTATTTGCAGATCCAGCCGTAGCAGACTTCGAGGACGAAGTCTGAGACAAGTGGGGGAGAATTGTAACGACCCGTTCCCGGTATGTTAATTCATTGGTAATTGTTGTAAGTTTTGCAAGAGGGACTCGGCGAGTTCATAGCCTGACTTGCCGAGTAGAGTCGCGACTGCGAGCACGCGTGAGCCGGGGACTCGGCGAGTCCATATCCTGGACTCGGCGAGTCCATCCGTCTGGGTGAAACCCTAAATCCCCGGGTTGCCCACTATTTAAACCACCTTATAACCCCATTCTCGCCTCCCTCACCCTGAGAACACAGTGAGAAAACCCTAATCCTCCCTTGAAGGCTTATAAGTATTTTTGGTGCCATTTTGTGAAGGTGTGAAGAAGGAGAAGAAGAAAGAAGCAAGGAAAAGAGTTGTAGTGCAAAGATCCAAGGGCAAATCTGAGTTATTTGAGGTATTTTCGGAGTTCCCTCTTGTTATATGCTTTAAACTTCCATTAGGGCTCTCCTAAGAGCTAGTTGATGCTTGTTCCAAGCCTTATGTTTGCATGAATGCCTTAATAAGTCGAGATATCTTTAGATCTGAATGATGGGGTGTTGTAGAGCCCAGATCTACTGTCTTTTTGGAGTTACTTTGCATATTAATCATAGATCTACCCATTTTATGCATCTTTTAGCCTTATTTCCCTTATTCATGAGGTTGTGCACGTAAAGTTGGAAACTTTACGTGGTAAATCAGCTTATTGGACTCATATCTATCAATTGTATGTGTTGGATTCAAACAAAATCGAGTAAAAATCAGTTGCATGGCGGCAACTCGGCGTGTCGGGAAGAACGACTCGGCGAGTTAGGTCGCGAGTTCCCGAGTCCTTCATTTTGATCAGTGTCGAGTGAATCCAGTGAGTTAGAGAGTGGACTCAGCGAGTTGAGGGTAGACTCAGTGATGGAGGGACTCGGCGAGTTGTTCATACAACTCGGCGAGTCCAGGGCAATCTTCTTAGGATCATGAACAACTCGTCGAGTTTGTTCATACGGCTCGGCGAGTCGGATGAAGATTGTCTGAGTTCTTGGATCAAGAGGGTACTCGTCGAGTCGATGCCACACTCAACGAGTAGCAGCGTGTAGAACTGAGAAGTGAGAGTAGGACTCGGCGAGTTGGGTGGCCCAACTCGGCGAGTCAGCCCAAAGAGAGTTGACTTTGACCAAGGGTAAAAGAGTCATTTTACCCCAAGTGCAGTGTTTAGTATTTGATTGAGTGTGCTTATGGACTTGTAGCCGAGGAGATTTAGGAGCAGCAGCCGTTAGCTTCCCGAGCCACACACTCAGCAGCCAGCTTACGAGGTGAGTTTCCTTCAAGTAGGGACGGGTCTAAGGCCACAATGCCGGCCCGTCCAGTTAGCAGTAGTTTCCGGACTTCGGTCCGATGTAGCAGCTAGTATGTTTGATGCCTTCGTGGCTCAGACAGGATTTATGTGCTATGTTTTATGTGTTACGTGTTATGTGTTCCGGGCTACGGCTCGATGCAGTATGCAGTATATGTGTTCATGCTAGTTGATATGCTATGATATGTTCAGTCAGTTAGTTCCGGACTCCGGTCCGATGCAGGGGACAAGGTCCCAGTTAGTTCCGGACTTCGGTCCGATGCAGTTAGTTCCGGACTTTGGTCCGATGCAGTTAGTTCCGGACTTCGGTCCGATGCAGGGGACAAGGTCCCAGTTAGTTCCGGACTTCGGTCCGATGCAGTTAGTTCCGGACTTTGGTCCGATGCAGGGGACAAGGTCCCAGTCAGTTCCGGACTTCGGTCCGATGCAGTTTCCGGGCTTCGGCCCGATGCAGTGGGCAAGGCCCAATATGTGTTAAATGTTATTGTATGGTATGTGGTATTTTGGGGGAGCTTACTAAGCTTCGTGCTTACATTTTCGGTTCTGGTTTCAGGTACTTCCGCAAGCAAAGGGAAGAGCTCGGGGTGATAGCATCGCACACACCACAGCTTAGCTTTTATCCTGGGGATGGCTTTAGTTGTTTTGGATTTGATGTAGTATGATACAGTTTTCCGCACAGTATTTTATTATGATTGGGATACATCGCGTATGTTTTTATGTTATGATACTCATATTATGGTTTTGATTATATTGAAAAATGAAAATTTTTGGGTCGTATTTTTGGGTCGTTTCACGGGTTTTCCTAACCCGAGAGTGCGAGGGCTGGTGCAGCATGTGCGTGTGATTGCAAGAAGAGGACTCATGGGAGTTGCTATGAGATTGTAGAATGGGTCTTTCAGTCAGCATGGAATGGATAGGGTGGGATTCGGATCCGGGATCCGGTGGTTCATGGTTTTCTAGCTCATATGGATCGAGTGATTGTTGAGATCTAGAGCAGTGATGCATCATGGGAAGTACTCGGTTGATGAGTACGATTATCAGAGGGTACAACCGGTGCCCGGTTTGAGACGGTGGTCAGGACACCGCATGGAAAGAGAAAGTGAGTTCGAGTTTCGATGGGTATGCCTTGAGGGACCTGGTCCGGTTAAGGCCAGGTGGCACGTTGTGGGAGTATTTTTTTTTTGGAATTGAGTTGCTGTAGGCTTCGAGGACGAAGCCTAATTTAAGTGGGGGAGAATTGTAACATCCCGAAATATCAAGAGTAGAGTTGAAGGGCTAAAAGAGTAAATTGAAAAAGGGAACTCGGCGAGTCCATGGGTGGACTCGGAGAGTAGGGTCACGATTTGGTCGTGTGTTAAGTGGCCGACTCGGCGAGTCCAAGGCTGGACTCGGCGAGTAGGCGCTGAGTGGAGAAAACCCTAATTCTTGGGGGTGAACCCTATATAAAGAAAATATCATCCATTCCCCCAGCCTCCTTACTCATCCTCAAGTCCAGAAACCCTAACCTTCGTGTGTGAGTGGATCAAGTTGCATTTGGAAGCTTGGAGAAGCAATTGTTGAGGAAATCTTGAAGGGTAAGAGGCTTGGAGCAAGGGGCTTTGCTTGGATTCGAGTTTCATTGTAGTTGGGGCGCTCTTTTGAGGTAATATCTCGTTCTTGGGCTGTTACTCATATGGATTCATCATTTTGGGTTTTATGGGGAGCTTATCTTGGTATGTTTTGGAGTTTGGAGGTTAGATCTGAGGTTGCTACCTCAGATCTAGAATGGAGAAGGTCTAGAGTGCATTAAAGTCCCTGTGTTTGAGTGCTTAGTGAAGCCATCATGTCCCAAACCCTAGCCCTAAAGTGTAAAAGGCCTAGATCTCTTTGGATTCACGTAAAGATTGCCACTTTACGTGATGGATGGATGGTAGGAGGCTAGATCTATGTTTTGGATCAATTGCATGGCCTGGAATGCTTCTGTATGGATTCAGACCGGTGGTACTCGGCGAGTCACATAGGTTGACTCGGCGAGTTGCTTGAAGATAAGCTGGGACTTGGCGAGTTGGAAGAACAACTCGGCGAGTTGGATAAAGATGGCCTGGAACTCGGCAAGTTGTATGAACAACTCGGCGAGTAGGTTGAAGATAGCCTTAGACTCGGTGAGTCTGTTCTTGGACTCGGCGAGTCTTGTCGAAGAGTCCCAATATTTTCTGGATGACTCAAGAATCGGTGAGTCAAGGGATGACTCGGTGAGTTGGGTGCGAGTGGACTTAGAGTTATTGGACTCGGCGAGTCTCGGGGTGACTCGGCGAGTTAGGTCGCGGATTGAGGGAAGTTCTGAGCTTGGGGACTCGGCGAGTCATCGGGTTGACTCGGTAAGTAGAGTCAGTCAGGGGTTGGCTTTGACTTGCCTTGACCAAAGGTTGACCAGTTGTCTTCCAGGGGTATTTCGGTAATTAAGGGTATTTATTGAGTTGAGTGTTTTGGTGTTCAGTGAAGGAGTTCGTGTCGGAGTTTGGAGCAGCGAGATCTTATCCTTTCAGCTGGCAGTTTCTAGGTGAGTTATTCTCACTATATCAACAGGGTCTAAGGCACCAAGGCCGGCCCTTTATCGGATTGAGATTCGGGTACTTGTTGTTATGTTATTGTTGTGATATGATTGCATCCTGGTAGTTAGGATGGTAAGTGTTAGAGACCTGGTAGAGGTCGGTATCCTGTTATGTGGGGTGATGCTATGCTAGTGACCAGTTAGGTCGGTATCCTGGTTAGGATGATGATATGCTATGTGATCTGTTGATCGGTTTGTTGACTGTGAATTGTTATATGTTTGTATGTTTATGTGCACATGGTTGTTTGTACTGGAGATGGGTTGAGGCGGGTCCTGCTTTGTGCTGTAGGCTAAGATACCCAGGGCGGACCGGTTGTCCCGAAGGCCCAGCGAGCGGTCCGGATAGGCTGTAGGCCCCAAGAGGGAGGACCAGACGTGCCGAGGCTCGGAGAGTGGACCAGACCGACTGAAGGCCCGGTGTGGGCGGACCAGTCATACTGTAGACTCAAAGAGTGGACCAGGTGGATTGAAGGCCCGGTGCGGGCGGACCAATCATACTGTAGACTCAAAGAGTAGACTCGATGTATATGGATAGACTCGGAGGGTGGACCAGGTGGACTGTTGGCCGGTGCGGCGAACCAGTTACACAGTAGTCCCGAAGTGCATGGCTGTTCTGTGATCGCATATGATATGGCATGTTATGCGTGTATGGTATATGTGGTTGTTAGTTTGGGGATATCTCACTAAGCTTTTGGGCTTACAGTTGTGGTTTTATGTTTTTCAGGTTCTTCAGGAGACCGTGGCAAGGCGAAGGCGTGATCGTACCGCTCCTCATGTTTTGTCGTGATGTGATTCTGGAAATACTTTAAATAAGTTGTATTGAAAACCTTTTTGTAATAATTTAATGATATCGGGTTGTTTTTGAAAAGTTTAAATTGGATGAAATTTTTCGGTCGTTACATCGTCCCTATTTTAGTCGATTTATGAATACCCTCTCAGCCATTGTTCCGATTTCTTCTGCATACCCAATTTAAGGATACACAATTCTGAAAACTGAAAGACAAGACTTGGAGACTTCAGACTTGACAATTCACCCTTTTGAGGTATGCTTTTCGTTTGATTAACCTCAGTTCAGATTTTTGATAACTAATTTGCTGGAAACCTGGAGTTACGTTTATTTTATTGTTCTTGTGATTGCAAACAATTTTTTAACATTCTGATTTTTGTTTGATTAATTCGAGTTTGTATATTTGATTGAGGATGTACATATTTCTATCTAAAGTTCTAATTATGAAATAATTATGTTTAAAATTTTAGATTATTAATGATAAGTTGTCGAGCCTCAAAGGTCTGATAAAATTTTCTTATATTTGATTTTGGTTAATGGTTTTGGTTTTTGATGAATACCTAGAAGAAATAGCATGTAGATTCACTTTTTTTTGGTAAACACTACTTTCTCATATTCTCAATTTCTCATTCTTACTGTAAATATATATATATATATATATATATATATATATATATATATATATATATATATATATATATATATATATTTTTTGTGATTTCATAGGTAAAGAGGGTTAACAGGTTAATTAGACTGGAAATAAAATTGAGGATTAAAGTTTCAAAGTTTGAAATTCATTAAATCGTGAAACGCGATCTGTTTTGGGGTCGGAATCAAAAACAAAGAAAGTAAAAACTCAGAAGTACAGTGTTATTGTTTGTCTCATTTCCATTGTACATTATTATTTTAGGCATTGGTTAAACTGTTTCTCTCACCCATTGATTCAATTTGTGTTTTTGGTCTGAATCAAAAGTTTTGTGTTTCCTTGAGTTTGTGGTTTTTGACACAATTTTCTGGTATAAGGAAATTTTGTTTTGTACGATCATTTCATAGTTCCTGATGTAAATTGAAAAACTCAAATGTAAATCCGTATTATGATAAACCCCTTTCAGAAAAAACATTGGGGGTTTATATTGCAAATAGTGTGACTTAATAGTGTATATGGTTGTGATGAATCTATTTAGGTCTAGTTTTCTTTAAATGATAATTCTTACAATGAAGCTATGATAGTTGAAGCTTAATGATTATGTGTAAATATATGGAATAATTATTTCAAACATAGTTTTTAAGTGATTTTTGCAAGTTTTTTTTGTATTAATATATTAAATACAAAATGTATTATACTTTTGTATTACAAATTATGTTGTAATCGTTTGAAATAGGGGCATATTTACGTAATCTCGCCCCGGGCATTGAAAACCAATGGACCGGCCCTGTTCAGCATAAATTGTGTCGTTGTTTTTCGTTGCTAAAGGTAAGGGTTTTTATCGTGTAAGATGTTATGTCGACCATCTGTCCATTTACCAAGAGTATTGGATATCCATGGTGTGAAAAGCAGCATCTAGCTCGGTAAACGTCATTGGATGATCATTTTAGGCTTTGTTGGCAGCAAGATGGGCCTGAGACGGCCCGTTTTGATGGTGATACGGGCTTGTTGGATCGTGGATTCCTGGTACTATTTTAGTCGGAGAGCGTTTCGAGACAAGATATCAGTATATAATAAGAAATAACGGAGAAGGATTACAAACGGGTGGTATTCAACTGCTCCTCAGGATAGACGACAGCAGTAGCTTTGTTATTTTGGAAGGGAGCGTATAAACGTACAAGTTTCTACAGTTCTAGAGCGGTGGTCCCGGTTTCATTATTGTCTAAAGCAGATCTCTGGTGATGGTGATGTAAATCCACTCTTTGACCTCTACATCAAGTAGAGTCCTAGTGGCTTCGTCGATGGCAGTAGGGCTTAGTACGGAACTGTCGACATGGTCCAACACGTTGAAGGCACATGGAAGAATTTTTGTTTGCATCAGGATTTTCGTTCATGGAGCCATAACACCGAAAGGAGAGAAGACAAATGGAAGACGTGCCGAGGAAGACAAGGATCGGTGGCAATGAAAAGGTAGAGGAGGAGAGATTAGGGATTCTGGAGCTCTGATACCATAAAGATTATGCTTGCTGATTGTGTTGATATCAGTCCAAGAGAATCACAAAAATAAAGAAAAGGATATACATCAAATATTCTATACAAATACTAATAAGCAATCATAAATATCCCACTAATATTGAGGTTTTATTCTTGTACTCTGTACTCAATCTATGCATACACACAAGCAATAAAAGAAGCTAACATATTTAGTACCATTTATTCTTATCTTTCTTGTTCAATTCCTTCCACATTCCTATTGGATTCCCGTTTAATTATACGTCATGCACCAATAGGATACATATCAAGGGATAAACGTGGGGCGAGAAGGACCTCAAGTGGCGTTGCTTTGCTTGTAGTCAGTCCAAAGCATTCGCTCATATCAACGGGTTCATTTGATGGTTTACTAATCACAAATTGTTGGATTAATGTAGCCAATGTTAATCGCAAAGCCTGGAGAGCGAAGTGATACCCAGGACACATTCTTCTACCACCACTAAAAGGAAGTAGTTCGAAATGTTTTCCCTTGACATCAATATCTTTATGGGTTGTCAAGAATCTTTGTGGCTGGAATTCGTAGGGTTCTGACCATATGTTAGGATCACGATGCATTTTCCAAAGATTTAGCACCAAACGTGTGCCTTTGGGGATGTTGTAGCCACCCACAATACAATCCTCCATGGACTCATGTGGAAGCCCTAGAGGTCCAGCCGGGTATAAACGTAACGTTTCTTTGATGATTGCATCAAGGTAGACTAAGTTCTTCATGTCTGACTCCTCTACTGGTCTCTTCCTTCCAACATGCTCATCAATTTCATCTTGGGCGATTTTTAATTCTCTTGGGTTGTTCAGCAACAACGATAGAGCCCATGTTAGAGTCACAGATGTTGTGTCCAAGGCAGCCGTTAGAATGTTCTGTAAGTTTTAGATTAAAAATAAATATTACTGAAGTCGAAGTATTTTTATAACTCATAAGATAAAATATGATTAGGTAATAGTTATCGATCAAGTTTAAGATTAAGTTTACCAAACATAAGGCCTTGATTATTGTATCATGGTCAAAACCCGGAAAATCCTCTTTGGAGGCACCTTCAAGAATGGAGATAAGAACATCTATGAAGACTTGGTTGCCTTCCTGTTGGTGCGCAGACTCTTTCTCTCTCTTGTGTTCTTCTAACCAACCTTCAAAGATGTCGTCCATCTCTTTTGCTGTCGTCCTCATTTCTTTCTCGTATCCACCAAGGCTAAAACGTTTCAAATAAGGAAGGAAATCAGACACGACAAATACGCCCAATAACTCAAACAGTTTCTTTGTCACGTTTTGAAACCTAACCCCTTCTTCATCCATGTGCGAGAACCTCTTTCCTGAAATAATTCTTACAATAACGTTTAGTATTAAGTTCCCAAACAATTGTTGCATGTCCACCTTTACCATGTCTAAACTTTCACTCTCTTTGTTCGTTACCCATGCCTGATATATATCTTTCATTGATGCTCTAACCTCGGATGCTCGCACATGTCCAAGCATCTCCACTCGATGCTGTGAGAGAATCTCGAGAATGACGATCTTGCGCACCTGTCGCCAGTAGTCCCCATATGGAGCAAGCCCAAACATGGCGTAGTTATACCCCATGAGTTCTGATGCCATTGACTTGGGTCGACTTGCGAAGACCTTGTCGTTCCTGGTAAGGCACTCTTTTACTATCTCCGCGTTACTCACAACCAAAGCTTGATGAACACCAAGCTTGATCGTGAATATAGGCCCATATTTTTCTGCCATGTCACCAAAAACCTTGTAAGGTGGTGCAGATCCGACAAGAAGGTGTAGGTGTCCGAATAATGGCCATTGACCTTTCGCTAGAGGTGGTTCTCTGTTCTTCCCTTTGTTTCCTCTCTTTCCTTTCAAGATTTGCAGCAGGGATGTAAGTACAATAGTCAAAAAGATGGCAGCTACCGTTGTTGAGAACGAGAAATACAACTCCATGCCCTCTGTGTTCAATTTGCACTTTGAGAGAGATGATACAGAAAGTTTATATTATATAGATATTTAACTCCATGGCTGCTATAGTTGTGTCTATTTAATTGTAAGAGTCCAACACATGTGGACAGGAAGTTAGCGTCAACTTGTAATTTCTATAATAATAACCGTTATATGGAGGCAGCCCGTTTAATTGGGTGCATGGACCACATATGAATGTGGCTCCCGGTCGATTGTTTGTTCTGTAGCTAGATCCCTAATAACAAAATTTTAATCAAGGTAGATAGTTTCATAGTTCTAAATAGATAGCCATATATAATTTCTATAATAATATCGGTAATTTAGTTTAAAAAAAATTAGTTTAACGGTTCTGCATACACCGTTAGTGGAGAGGTGGATCCCAATTCAAAGTACTAACATGCAAATCAATAAATATCTAAGTAGTTATAGCGGTTACAAATCAAATAGTTGTCAAAGGCCGAAATTTAAAATTGCAGTTTTTGCGATACAATAGTATTGGCATAGTAGCTTATATACAAGAATCATGATTATAAAAATAATTAACTTTTAATAGTAAAAAATCATAATTATTAACCAATTATTTTCAACAAATTATTAATTAAAAGATTTATGATTTTTTATATAAAAATTATATTTGTTGATTTAAATAAATATGTAAAATTAATCTTTTCATATGAAACAATTTTTATTTATAAAGGCAAATAGTTTCCTTTCAGAAATATGATCCGGTCATATGAATAAGATGATAGAAATGTATATTCATAACATGTTATTATTTAATCAACATATCTGACATGAAAATACATTTTTACTACTTGATTTGCCTGCAAAGTGCAAATTCAAAGCGCCGGTGAAACAAAAAATGTAGTCATCGCATAAAAACATTACATTTCACCATAATGATCGAGCCCTATGCAGACGATAATTCTGAACTCTGTACATACAACATGTCGTCGGTAAAGGATATATAGACGAAATTTTGTCGGTAAAAAGTCGTCGGCATATCTCCGTCACTAAAAGTTAAAAATGTCGTCAAGACAGGAGTCGTCGGTATAGAGTATCCAATGCTGACGATATATCGTCTTTAAAGGGTCGTCGGGATTGATTTTCGAGGAAATAAGAAAAAGTTTTATTCGTAGTCTCTGCAAACAACTTGTCGTCGGGAAAAGTAGTGGCGAAACCGATGACAAGGGGTAGCAATACCAGCGAGTTGTCGTCTGGAAAAGTGGGTGCAACCAACTTCCATTCTTATAGTCCCGACGACTTATCGTCGGAATTGGTAAAACGGTATTTAAAAGGCTTTACCGATGACATGTAGTCGATAAAACTTTTTTTTAGATATTTTTCACAGTTTTTGCTCTATATACCAAATATGTTTTTTAAAACAAATCCAAACAAGATATTTGCAGAATAATATCAAACACTTAATAAACATAACATAACATAAAAATTTAAGCTCTAATTCTACTACATAACAAAATAACAAAAAACAAGTTTTTTTAACAAACATTGTTCTTATTATCATTCTAGTTCTCCTCGTCCTCTTCCTCCTCCTCTTCATCATCATCATCATCATCATCATTCTCCTCCTCCTCCTCGAAGTCATTGGCTGTTTCGGGGTTATTTGTGAAAACATATTGGGATTAAACTGGAATTGTGGTTGAAAGTTAGGAATGATGGACGCGAAAGTGTTATTATACATTTGTTGTATTTGTAGCATTTGTTGTTGCATGATTTCAATTTGTTCGGTTAATACAAACAGCTTGGGGATTATCGGAAGATTGGGATGTGGAAGCTTTGGAACGTTTGATATGTTCATTTGGAAATAAATTATTGTTGATGCTTGATTTCCTTCCAATTCCGCGAATATGACCACATCTCTCACCGAGGGCACGGGCGAGACATTGTTCTTCATTTAGCTTTCTGTTCTCCTTGAGCTCTGATTGCATCAACATCTTTTCTCGTTGAATGTTTTCCTAAAATAATGAAAATAATAAAAATACATTAATTAAAACAAATAAATAAATTTATACACTAAAATAATAATAATATACTTTAAAATAATTTTAATAATAATAACATATTTATCAAATCCTACTTAATAAATGAAGGTTTTTTTGTCACATGTCAATCTCTCATAAATTTTGACACTTGTCATTTTGTGGTATTTTTTAAATAAATATTATCCACTTGTCAAGTTTTGGTTTTGTTTCAATTTTTAAAATTAAAGTCATATACTTATATATGTAAAGTATTAAATATGATATATGATATTAAATTGAAATAAATATGTATCTTCCTTATTTTAAAGTTTTACATTAAAAAATAATTTTTGTTTACACTTTAATGTTTAATATTTTTTTAAATCAACCCGTGTGATACACGAGTTTCACACCTAGTAACTTATTAACTATTTATTACTTACCCAACCTACTTCTGCTTGCGCTGTATACCAACCCCGACTTTCTTTAAAACGTATTTGTCTCCAACCTTCTATATGTTGCGGGTCTTGTCGTTTTTCTCTCTATAATAAGCCAAAAACAATTAATATGTTTATATAAGTGTTAATAAAAAAATTTATATAATACAAATAAATTTAATTACCTACTCGTAAATGGAAGTTTGGACCTACTTTCTTTACCTTTTTCACCCTGCTTCCTATAACACTCATCAAAAAAAAGAAGATCAATCATATTATCCCAAGCTTCGTCGTCTATATCATCCGGTGGACATTGTCTTGCACCTTCCATATCATTATATCCACCAACCCTATCAAAATAATTTTTCACTTGATGTTTGTGCTCTTTAGAGTTGAAATGTTTCTCAGCAATCTTCATAAAGTTTTTAAGACCTTCCGAGTATTTTGAAGACATTTGATTCTCTCTAATCCAACTCTTATTGATCATCATTGTTGCTTCATTATTAAAAATTATATTATATTATGTGTGTATATATAGACACACACACACACACACACACATATATATATATATATATATATATATATAGTTATCGAAAGTTAGATTGTATTTGGGCTATGTAAATAAATATATATACCCGAGAATAGATAGATTATTTACAAGTATATAAAAAATATATGCTCGAGAAGTAAAAATCAGACCGATTGGATAGAGTACTCATAATGGTTATTAAGAATAAAATAAACAAAAATATATACAGTATAATTTGTTTTTATAATCAATTTTATTTTATTTTATTATTAATATTAATTTGATTTTAAAACTAATTTAATTTGATTTTATAAATAATTTGATTTTATTTTAAAATTAATACTAATTTTATTTTAAAACTAATTTAATTTGATTTTATAATTAATTTAATATTTTATTTTTATAGATTTTTTAAAAATTAATTCAACTTTACTTTACAATTAATTTAAAATTACTAAAACTACGTTGCTATTAATCACCTAATTAAGCTAAAGTCGTAATGACCAGCATTAAGTTACTAACAAAATTAAGCACTTTGAAACCATATTAAGCACTTTACAATAGAAACAATAGCATCTAAATACAAAAACTATAACTTATCAACGTGTTTTAATAAGAAAATCATATTATACGGTATGTTATTTAAAACATAATCTTAAAAGTACAATGTTATGATAGAAAATAAACAAAAATATAATGATATAATTAACAAAAGTATCATAATTTTGTTAATTATAACATCATACTTTTCTTTATTTTCTGTTATAGCATCTTACTTTTATTATTATATTACACAATATTTTGGTTTAAAAAATATTCAATTTAATTTGATTTTATAATTAATTTTATTTTATTTTAATATTAATATTAATTTGATTTTAAAACTAATTTAATTTGATTTTAAAATTAATTTGATTTTATTTTAAAATTAATATTAATTTGATTTTAAAACTAATTTAATTTGATTTTACAATTAATTTAATATTTTATTTTTATAGATTTTTTTAAAATTAATTCAACTTTACTTTACAATTAATTTAAAATTACTTAAAGTACGTTGCTATTAATCACCTAATTAAGCTAAAGTCGTAATAACCAGCATTAAGTTACTAACAAAATTAAGCACTTTGAAACCATATTAAACACTTTACAATACAACAATACAAACAATAGCATATAAATAAAAAAACTATAACTTATCAATGTGTTTTAATTAGAAAATCATATTATACGCGGTACATTATATAAACTGTAATTTTAAAAGTACGATGTTATGATAGAAAATAAACAAAAATTATAATGTTATAATTAACAAATGTATCATAATTTTGTTATTTATAACATCATACTTTGGTTTATTTTCTATTATAGCATCGTACTTTTAATATTATATTACATAATATTTTGGTTTAAAAAAATATACCGTTTAATTTGATTTTATAATTAATTTTATTTTATTTTAATATTAATATTAATTTGATTTTTAAACTAATTTAATTTAATTTTAATTTAAATATAATATTAATTTGATTATAAAACTAATTTAATTTGATTTTACAGTTATTTTAATATTTTATTTTTATTGATTTTTCTTAAAATTAATTCAACTTACTTTTTTTATAATTATTTTAAAGTTACTAAAAGTATGTTGCTATTAATAACCTAATTAAGCAAAAATTGTAATGACCAACATTAAGTCACTAACAAAATTAAGCACTTTGAAACCATATTAAACACTTTACAATACAAACAATAGCATCTAAATACAAAAAATTATAACTTATCAATTAATAACTTTATCACTTCATCTTATATACAATTAAAGTATTTAACATAAATATCACATAATCATACATGTATACAATACATTCAATTTCAATTTTCATTTCATTTCAGACATACAATACAAATGTATACATCTAAATACAAAATCAAACATCATACATAATCAAAATCAAACATACAATTCCAATTTTCATCCAATTTCATACGATCAAACCTTCTAGCACCTTACATTTTAGACATCAAATTTCATTTTCATACAAATATATACATCTAAATACAAAATCAAACATCCTTCTTAATTTCAATTTCATGCCAAAATACATTTTCAAACCTCAAAATGCATATATATATATATATATATATATATATATATATATATATATATATATATATATATATATATATATATATATATATATATATATATATATATATATATATATATGAAAGCAATCAACCAAACAAAATGTGAGATAAATTATATATCATGTTGTATTGAAAGGAAAAAAAATCAAAAACTTCATTCATCACGTAAACACTGTTAAGCAGGAAACAAAACAAAAAATTTACCTTAAAATTGGTGGTGAAGATAGTACAATCACTGTAAATCGTTTTCTTAGGCGGTGGTGAAGCTTTTTGTTGGCCGATGGTGATGAAGCTGTGATTTAGGGCTCGAACAACCGGAAATAAATCCCCTAAAATCGGAGTAAAAACTCAAGCTACTACAAATTAAGAAGAAATCAAGGAGCAAGAAACTTACATTTATGTTGTGGATGCACCGGAGTGGCCGGAAATCGCCAAGCATCGCCGAAGCTTGAGAGGAAAATGGAGGTGAGGCGCGACTGCAAAATGAACGTTTAAACGATTTTTGTTACAAGGAAACTCTATACCGACGACAAGTCGTCGGTATAGGTAAAGGAAAAATGACGTCGTCCTACTTTACGAAATTAAAAAAATAATAATAAATAAATAACAGTTTTCCAGACGACATATTGTCTGGATAGATTTTTCACGCGGATTGGTCCCACATTTTCCAGACGACAAGTCGCCGGTATAAGAGAATGAAACGTCATCGTTTTCCTTTTCTACGACACAGATTAAAATAAACCGAAATTATTTTTTTAACACACTTTACTGACGACATGTCGTCGGCATAGGTGGACGAAAACGACGACGCCTTTATTTTCTGTAACAAGGAATATAAACAAATAGAAAATATTTTTTTTAATATCTTATACAGTCGGTATGTCGTCTACATAGGTATTGGATATACCGCCAGTTTTTTTCCTTTCCCACCGAGTCTATACCGACGGCTTGCTGCATAGCGTTTGTGGTCAAAGAGAATTGGTCAAGGTTGGAAAACGTTTTACCGATGACATGTCATCGGTATAGAGTGGCTTTTGCCGACGACATACGTGGTCTCTGGATAAGTGTCGTCTCTGTAGGGTTTGATCCTTGTAGTGTTTGTCGCTAACAATTCTTAAATTATTTTGTATTAATGGACAACATGCTATGAGCAATACAAAGACATATAAATATGTGGCACAACAACAAAAAAGAAGATCGAAAAGAAATTACAAACAACATGGATTACAAAACACAAATCAACTCGAAATGCTCACAAAAAAGCATTTGATTTATGCTGTAACCAAAAGTTCATCATCATTGACACAAAATAAACAAAATTACATATATGGGAAAAACGATCTAACCCTTGTTTTCATAGTTGAAACCGATAAATCTTGGTGTCAGGTTACTATGCATATAATATTAATAACAAATAAGCTCTAAATTTCTCTTTTTCATTAGAATTTACAGCTATTGCAACATATTTCACGTTCTTTGAGCTTTTGGTAACGGTTGTTGAAGATACATTTGTCTCTTGTAGAGTATAAGATAGAGCGATTGACAACAAATCCTATAACAAATTCTCTCTTATCCATATAACAACAAATCCTACACAGAAACGTCACTTCCAAATTCTCTCTTAGCCGATTAGCAACAAATCCTATAGCTAATTCTCTCTTAGCCATTGTCAGTTCAAAACGTCACTTCCAAATTCTCTCTTATCCATATAACAACAAATCCTACACAAAAGGGGTCATCCTTAAATCAAAAAAACTAAAAACTGGTTTTCATTTTCAGCAAAAATCTATAACTATATACAAGTGCTACCATAATAGCATATCAAGAATCTAGTAGTAACATACTTGTTTTATTTTAACTATGAAAAAACCTAGAAAGTACATGAAACTAATATAAATGGAAAAAAAGAAGACTTCAACTTCATCTTCCTAAACTTTTATGCCAACTGAAGTCTAAAAAAACCAGACTAAAGCTCATGTGTGAAACATCATAGACAATGTGGTTATGGTATGGCTTCATAAGACTTTGCCCATTGAACTTGCCTAAGAAAAGATTCACATTGCAAACTGGTAAACGTTTATGAACATAGATTCATTATATATCTTGCACAAAAAAGTCAAATTTGACTTTATGTTACAAAAACACAAATTTGGTGAGTATGTATAGCAAAGAGAGAGAGAGAGAGAGAGAGAGAGAGAGAGAGACATACATGAGGAGGATAAATAGAACCATTCAAACAATGATGAGACTCACCTCACAAGTTGGCTGTAGAACCCTGCGAATAACCTCTAGCTGCTAGCTGGCGGATCCCCAAACTGTTGATCTCACGACTCCCCACGCTACCATTACCCAACATGACCATTAGTCCGAATCAATAATCCTCCTTAGGGTAAAATAACCATTTTACCCTTAGTCTAATTTGGTCCATAACTAAGGCCCAAGGCCAGAATACAAAAGACCTAAACCATAAAATCCATAGAAGCCCATTAGTGGCCCAATTTCCAATTAGGCACAATCCCTTCTCATGGGCCTTAGCCAAAGGCCCAATAATGCTTCTATGGTCCAAAAGTTCAATTTCAGATGGCCCACTAAGGCCCAAAGTAGTCAAGTCCAAATAATGGCCCAAATCGAGGCCCATTAGTGCGAAACCTACTCTAACTCAGTGCGTTGGGCGTACTCAGATGTACGCAGGGCGTACTGGACTTGTGACCTGTACGCTGCGCGTACCAGCTTGTACGCCTAGCATACTCCCCTTCCATCCTCTTTCTTCTATTAAGCAATTAATGCTTCAAGTTAATGGTCCAAATCCATATATCTGATTCCCATGAATGACTTAAAACGTAAAGTTGGCAACTTTACTTATATAATGACTTAATGGGACTCTGGAGCTCAAAAGAGCTTAACGAAAGGTCTTAACAATTGCATGAGTCCATTTGAACCATAAAGGTTGACTTTTTATGGCCCTAAGTGTTGGATATAGTGTCTAAGTCCATAACTATATTTGGTATGTACTTGACCCGACCCAGCATGGTCCATTTGGGTTGCACTTCACCCGAACAATTTATGGATAATCTTTTGAGAATAGTATAAGTTATGATTTATTAATATATTATAAGCTCTAATATATTAATATAAAATCATATTATTTAATTAGTATTGATCTATAATTAATCTAGAATTAATTTAGAGATCAAAAGTATGACTAATTAAATATGGGCTGTTGTATTTATATAGAGTGGGCTAATGCTTACTTGGAATGGGCTAAGCTTGCATGCAAAGTCCATGGATACTCCATGGAGCTTTAACCCATGGATCTCATGGACATGAAAAGACATGGGTATTAGGGTTTACATGGATGTAAACCTAATCCACCACACTATATAAAGGAGGCTTTGGTTCTTGAAATCACACAAGGTGTGGTGAGTACTAAGAGGGCCGATTTCAAGAAGGTTGTGACTATTCTCTCAAGGTTCCAAAGTTTGTGGTGATTTGTGATTTCCATTTCAGGCATCCATACTATTGGTGCTAGGCTCTCAAACTCTGAGCAATCAACTACAAATACAAGGTAAGTAATTATACTAGCTTTATTTGATTCAAGTTCCCCATGCCATGCTAGATAGGATAAGAACCTTGGAAAAAATAATTATTTACATGTATCTTAGTCAAACATAGATCCAAGGTTTCTAGGGTTGCATGTACACCATAGGAGTGTTAGGATGCTCAAAACCCATCAGCGGTATCAGAGCCTAGGCTTGTTTACTTGATACTTGATGCAAATAGCTTGAAAATCGAATTTTTTGTTCACTGCACGTATGAACTCGCCGAGTCCATGGTGGGACTCGACGAGTCCATGAAGAAATGCATGCTACTCGTCGAGTTTGTTCATGCACTCGACGAGTAGAGGTTGCAGTGTCCAGATTTTCGAGTTTTGCTGCTGGAAATGGACTAGAAATATTACCCTAAACTGTTTTGGTGTTATAAAACCTGTTTTAGATGGTGTAATGTTTATGCTAATCCATTTACAATGGCTATTATCAAAATTACAAGTTTTATGAGTAATTTATGATTCTTGAAATGTTCATATTCATGTTCTTGAACTTATGAAGATTAGATGATCATAGGAATTGTTTGTAACCTACTTGGTAGTTTAATTCATGATCATTATGTGTTTTAATGGAGTCCATAACTTGTCCTCAAGTTTTGGAAAACCAAAGGTCACACTTTAATAAAAACCATTAAAAGAACACAAGGGTTATAAAAATGAAGAGTATTCATTTTTAATACTCAATTTAATTCATAAGTTATAAAAATGAAAAGTTTTGAAAGTTTACAAAACTTGCCCTCAAGTTTTTGAACAAGTAAAGTCATGATTAAAGCTTTAGTTCCAACCCTTAGAATTTTAAAAGTTAAAATTCAACCATTATACTTTATAATATTATAAGTTAATAATATATATATATATATATATATATATATATATATATATATATATATAAAGATCAAGTCGTCTTACTGCTAGTACGCCTCATTCACGAAGCCAGTCTATAAGGGGGGTATAAGGTTGTTGCCTATGAAATGGCAACTTAATGGGTGTCCACTCTCACCCACCGCTTCCTTGATCGGTGGAGGGTCGTTAGCCAAACGGGTAGGACAAGGAGTTATAAATTCTCATTAAAAGTATAATGATTATAAAGTAACTAAATGCTTAAATTAAATTCCCACTCTTAGTTACTTTAGGAAAATGTGAATAAGGTGCTAATCCATGAAATTACACTTTACACTTTGTTTAAGTAGTTATTGGAGCGTGTGTGGTTAACCGGCACACTAACTTGAAATTAACAAGGTAAGTAAAGGGTGACTTAATGTTTATCATAGTATCGATGGAGCGTGTGTGGTTAACCGGCACATCGATTGAGGGGTAATACATTAAGGGTACCAAGTAATTTGCATGGTTACTTCACACCTTGTTTTGTGATCCTCGGCATCCCAGTTACAAAACTTGAAAGGCACACTCGAGATTGAAACATGCCATTTAAGAAAGTTCAATGAATCTCAAAGAATCTAGGAGTTTCTAAACCAATTAAAACCTAATTAAATATTTCGTTTTTCATGGTGGAAATTGGTGAATCGTCATTCACCTACCTTCAAATATCTTATAGCTTAGATTACGACATCCCTCTTCTAAGTTATAAAATATTGTGTTGGGTCCTAGCCTTAATATTACATTTGAGTGTTTTATTAAGGACTATCTCTATATCTAATCTAATATATTCCCTCTTTTTTTCAGATGTCTTCCAATAACAAAGCTTCTGGCTCAAACCCTACTAGCTCCTTCTCTCTCATGAATCTTTGTGGGAGAGTCATCTTTGATTGATCCAACTTTACAGATTGGATCAGAAACATCAGGATGGTCACTCGGTATGAGAACAAAGAATATGTTCTCGACAAGGAGCTGAAGGTACCCGAGCAAACTGCTACTCCTGAAGAGCTTGCTGAATATGAGGTACATAAAAGAGATGCTACAAAAGTGGCATGCATCATGATGGCCACCATGACAGCCGAGCTCCAAAAGTCCTATGAGGACTATTATCCTTTTGAGATGCACCGGGACTTGATGGACCGCTACCATCAAAGTGCTCGTCAAGAGCGATATGAAATAATCTCCTCCATGATAACAACCCGAATGAAGGATGGTGAACCCATCACGGGCCACATGCAGAAAATGCAAAGATATGTGGACCGTTTACTAAAGCTGAATGTGAACTTCCCCGAGGAGTTAGCAATAGACATCATTTTGCACTCCTTACCATCATGTTATGATCAATTCCGCATGACATATCAGATGAACAAGGAAGAAGTCACCCTCAGCAAACTTCAAGGAATCTTGAAGACTGCCGAAAGTGGTCTCAGGGTAAGTCGGTTGTTACTATTCCTACTCCTACTCCAACCGCGGACAATGTCTTGGCAATCGGGCATGGTAAAGGGAAGAAGAGAAATAACCCTTCTAAGGGTACCAAGGGTAAGACCCTTGAAGGCTCTTCTTCAAGCAAAACCAAGAAAGGTTTTGTCACTCCTTCTGCTAACCCTAATGAGGCTGAATGCTTCTATTGCCATGAAAAGTCGCACTGGAAGCGAAACTGCCCAAAGTACCAGCAAGACTTGAAGGATGGGAAAGTAAAACCCAACCATGCAGGTATATACACTATATTGTCTAATAAGTCACCTCATTCTAAGTCTTGGGTCCTTGATACAGGTTGTGGTATTCACATATGTTCTGATTTGCAGGTACTAAGAAGAAGTGAGAATGTGGAGCAGGGAAAGATAAACTTGATCATGGGAAACAGGAAAGCTTCACCTGTCACCAAGATAGGAGTTTATTCCTTAGTGCTAAATAGTGGGTTTACATTAGATTTGAATAAATGTTATTATTTGCCAGAAATGGCAAGAAATGTTATTTCCTTTCATGCATTGTATAAACAAGGTTTTACCTTTTATTTTGATAATAATAATGGTAGTATTGATGCTTTCTTTAATAATGTTCTTTATTTTAAAGCATTACCTTGTGATGGTGTGTATGAAACTGTATCTGTTGTAGATAATCTAGGAAATAATATATTGTGTATTGACTCTTCCACTAGCTTAGATAAAGCATCTTTATGGCATTTTCGTCTTGGACATGTAAGCAAGAAACACATAGGCAAACTCCAAAAGGATGGAGTCTTGGAGTCATTTGACCTAAAGTCAGATGATAGTTGTGAATCTTGTTTGCTTGGTAAAATGACAAAGTCACCTTTTACTGGCACTTGTGCTAGGGGTGAAGGTTTGTTGGACCTCATACACACAGATGTGTGTGGACCTTTTAGAACCACCACAAGAGATGCTAACCGCTTCTATGTGACTTTTACTGATGATTTTAGTAGATATGGATATGTCTACTTAATCAAGCATAAGTCAGAAACCTTTGAAAAATTCAAAGAGTTTAAGCAAGAAGTGGAGAATCAGTTGGGCAGGAACATCAAGATGATTCGATCCGATCGTGGTGGTGAGTATCTTAGTACTGAGTTCCTTGACTATCTTAAGGAATGTGAGATTGTCTCACAATTGACACCTCCTAGGACACCACAGTTGAATCGTGTAGCTGAGAGGCGTAATCGGACCTTGTTGGACATGGTTCGTTCCATGATGAGTCAAGCTTCACTACCAATCTCATTTTAGGGGTATGCCTTAGATACTGCTGCCCATATCCTTAATCTAGTCCCTAAAAAGAAGGTTGCCAAAACACCTCACGAGGTGTGGACTGGAAAAGTTCCTAATCTAGACCACATCAAGGTTTGGGGTTGTGAGGCTTTCGTGAGACGTGAGACTCACGATAAGCTCGAACCCCAAAGCGAAAGGTGTATTTTCATCGGCTACCCACAAAAATCCTTTGGTTACATCTTCTACATACCCAGTGATAATGTATTCTTTGTAGCAAGAAGCGGATTCTTTCGAGAGAGAGAATTCATAAGCCAAGGAGACAGTGGGAGGCAAATTGACCTTGAGGAAATTCAAGAGTCAAGTGGTGAAGGAACCTTAGTATTCAACCTGAGGAGGAAACTCCTGTTGAGCCGACTGAAGAATCTATACCTCTGAGGCGTTCCACCAGAGTTAGGAATGCACCTGAGCATTATTATGGTTTCCGTATTACTGCAGAAGGTGAAACACTTATTAGTGATAGCACACTGGTAAATCTGGATGAGCCTAACAGCTACACGAAAGCCATGGCAGGCCCTGAGGCGACTAAATGGAAAGAGGCTATGGACAGCGAGATGTATTCCATGTATGACAATCAAGTTTGGAACTTGGGTGACAATGTACCTGATCGTAAGATAGTTCGGTGCAAATGGATCTTCAAAAAGAAGACCGACATGGATGGTAATGTACACACTTATAAGGCAAGACTAGTTGCAAAGGGTTATTCTCCAACTCCGGGAGTTGATTATGATGAGACCTTTTCACCAGTGGCCAAGATTAAATCTATTAGGGTTCTGTTAGCCATTGCTGCATTTCATGACTATGAAATATGGCAAATGGATGTCAAAACCGCTTTCCTTAATGGAAATTTGGCTGAAGATGTTTACATGGTTCAGCCAGAAGTTTTTGTCAGTACAGAGTACCCCAATAGAGTGTGTAAGCTCGAGAAATCCATTTATGGATTGAAACAGGCACCTTGCAGATGGAATCTTTGCTTTGATGATAAAGTCAAAGAATTTGGATTTTCAAGGAGTGAATATGAATCTTGTGTCTATGTCAAGGCTAGTGGGAGTATAGTCAGCTTTTTGGTACTATATGTGGATGACATACTACTTATAGAAAATGACATCCCAACCCTGCAAGAAGTAAAGTCTAGGCTTGAGAAGTGTTTCGCTATGAAGGACATTAGAGAAGCTGCCTATATCATAGGGATAAGGATTTTCAGAAACAGGAGTAAAAGACTAATTGGACTTAGTCAAATCACCTATGTAGACAAAGTGTTGAAAATATTCAACATGCATAACTCCAAGAAAGGTGAGTTACCTATCCAGTGTAATGCCAGACTGAGTAAAACTCAGAGTCCGAGTACAGAGGCTGAGATAGCTGAGATGAGTCAAGTACCATACGCTTCTTCTGTAGGCTTGATCATGTATGTTATGACTTGTACTCGCCTTGATGTTGCCTTTGCTCCGAGCATGGTCAACAGATATCAGGGGAATCCTGGCAAGGCTCACCGGATAGCGGTAAAGAATATTGTCAAGTACCTGCGAAGGCCTAAGGACTGGGTCCTTACCCTTGGTGGGAGTGATGACTTGAGAGTTGTAGGGTATAGTGATGTTAGCTTTCAGACTGATAGGGATAATTTCCGCTCTCAGTCGGGCTGGGTCTTTACCCTAAATGAAGGGGCAATTACTTGGAAAACTTCCAAGCAGGAGACAGTGGCTGATTCCACTTGTGAATCGGAGTATATAGCAGCAAGCGAGGCAGCAAAGGAGGCTATATGGCTAAAGAACTTCATCGGAGACCTTGGAGTTGTACCAGCTATAAAGGAGCCAATGGAGATTTTCTGTGACAGCAATAGTGCGGTTGCGTTAGCCAAGGAACCAAGAGATCATGGGAGATCCAGACACATTAACAGAAAATATCACTTCATCAGACGTCGAATAGAAGAAGGAATCCTCGTGGCAAAGAGGGTATCATCGGATGAGAACCCAACAGATCCCTTAATGAAGGGACTAACTCGAGTTAAGCATCACCAGCATGCTCGGAGCATTGGGCTGAAGGATGATATTAGTTTTAGTAGTCAGATAATCTTGAAATTTGTAAAATGTAATTGACATTTGATGATAAATAAAAGTTGTTATTTATGAGTAAAGTGTTGCTATCTCTTGTCAATCGTTTACTATTATTTCTTTTTGCATGTTTTGACTTATAGAATAATTATGTTATGGTTTATATCATATTGTTCAAACTCTCCACAGTCGGTCATATGTTGGAAGTAGATATGAATCAAGACTGTCATGTGTTGGCTTGTAGAGGTCTAAGATGTTAGACAAAGTGGGGCTACAACACTCATGAGTGCTCATAAGCTCTGAGTATTGGATTCAACCCACACTCACTTGTATCACTTCATGGAATTTATCTCGAGTGATCGTGAGACGGTAATATCATATAAGTCTTCAAACCTAGAGATATGATTTGTTGCCTATGAGTTGGTTATGCATTGATTGCACGAAAACACATTGGTAACTCGATGTTATAAACCATGCTTTTGTGTGTAATTTAACAAGTAGTATAGAAAACATATGAGTCGAAGTTTATCTGTTCCTTCTAGGATTAGAAGCGATATCTGGGCCCCTCGATGATTTTTTTGACCTATGTACTGGGCCCGGTTAGAACCAAATTGATGTGTTCAGTTAAGTTCTATGTCAAACAAATCGGAAATCGAGAAACAAATGCTGCACAATCAGCAAGACCATGTTCCATGTATTTGTCCGGCTGATATCTAGAACAGTGGATTATATGATCACTTATCTAAAATGGCACTTCATAGTTCAACAGAGTTTAAAGAGCTATGATTGCTGATTGGTTCCTGAAGTCATACTTGCAACTATAGTTATTAGACTTATCCAAGTGGGAGACTGTTGGATATAGTGTCTAAGTCCATAACTATATTTGGTATGTACTTGACCCGACCCGGCATGGTCCATTTGGGTTGCACTTCACCCGAACAATTTATGGATAATATTTTGAAAATAGTATAAGTTATGATTTATTATTATATTATAAGTTCTAATATATTAATATAAAATCATATTATTTAATTAGTATTGATTTATAGTTAATCTAGAATTAATTTAGAGATCAAAAGTATGACTAATTAAATATGGGCTCTTGTATTTATATAGTGTGGGCTAATGCTTACTTGGAATGGGCTAGGCTTCCATGCAAAGTCCATGGATACTCCATGGAGCTTTAACCCATGGATCTCATGGAAATGAAAAGACATGGGTATTAGGGTTTACATGGATGTAACCCTAATCCACCACACTATATAAAGGAGGCTTTAGTTCTTGAAATCACACAAGGTGTGGTGAGTACTAAGAGGGCCGATTTCAAGAAGGTTGTGACTATTCTCTCAAGGTTCCAAAGTTTGTGGTGATTTGTGATTTCCATTTGAGGCATCCATAGTATTGGTGCTAGGCTCTCAAACTCCGAGCAATCAACTACAACTACAAGGTAAGTAATTCTACCAGCTTTATTTGATTCAAGTTCCCCATGGCATGCTAGATAGGATAAGAACCTTGGAAAAAATAATTATTTGCATGTATCTTAGTCAAACATAGATCCAAGGTTTCTAGGGTTGCATGTACACCATATGAGTGTTAGGATGCTCAAAAACCATCACTAAGTACTTCTAGGGACTCAAAAGGACGACTATTTTGCTCTGAACTAACAAGCTAGAAGAAACCGCAACAACGGAGTCAAAATAACCCATAAAACACCCCAACATTCTAACTGAGCATGCCATGGTTAAGTTTGAAGCTTGATACCACAAATGAGTCAGAAATGGTGTTAATCTCCTGGATCTACAAGCTCCTTTGAATCCTTGCTCCTTCTTCAAACTTCTTCCTCTTCCAAAACACCAAAGCAACACCAAAATGCTCTAAAAAGGGTTACCAACTCACAAGAACACACCAATATGGGCTACGGTTTCGAAAAAGAGCTTAAGGTACAATGTAGGCTGAAAGGATGAAGAGCCTTGGGTATTAAGTTGCTTAAATAGTGCATAATTAGGGTTTGAAGGTCCTGGGCACTACGCTGAGCGTAATTACAGTACGCTGGGCGTACTGCCTCGAGCCTCCCGCGTCCACTTTCCATCTCTATGTTGGGCGTACCCCAGCTTACGTTGGGCGTACTCAGGCTTTTAACACCTTGCATGCAAGGGCTGAAATGCATGTTTTTCCATCTAGGGACTAATTTTGTCAACAACTTTAAAGTACTATAACTTCTTCGTTCTAAGTCCGTTTCCGATGAACTTTATATCCACGAAAAGGTGGCGAGACGTCCTACACTCCTAGCTACATGCCCAAGCCTTAAAATATTCCGGTTAAAATCCGAGACCCATAAAAGATGGTATCGCCCCTACCCTTGGCCTCCGAGACCACAACCGAGCGCTTTCTAAACTGAGTGTTACAACTCTTCCCCACTTAAATTAGATTTCGTCTGCGAAATCACTCCTTACTAACACCTACATCCAGACCAATGATCTAAGGGATGTAATTGATGATTCTGCATGAAAAACAATATTCTCAGGACAACCGGAAACCAAACCGAACTTTGAGCTTCCACAAACGATTTCTATCTCACCAAAGTCTGAACCTCATGCTGGTCTATCTCCCTGACGAACCGCCTATACTCCAAAACTACCATGCCAAAACCTCATCTGGTAACTGACCAATGCACACTCCCTACTGCTGATTATCTCTATGTTGTCATCTGAAACAAAATCCATCTCCATAACTAGCTGTAGCATAGTGATACTAGACAAAAGGCTCAGATAATCCTTCGAGTAGAAAATTCATCCCTAAAACAGTTAAACTCATACGAGAGCTGCGCAACAGGGTCAAACTCATTACTCTGAGATTATTCAATCTGTCTGTAAGTAACTTAGTACCTTCGTTCGATGAGTTAATCCTCACACAAGCTTCCTCACATTACTCCCTTCTATCCGAACATCCTGCTATCTCTTAACCACTATTCGAATGAACTGAGACTACCTTGCTCCCCAACTGATCTGTCATTACTTGCAATACCAGACTCCCATCGGCTACTAATCCCAAGCAAAATCTCCCAGTTGCTTCCAACTACTTCCGAAGAAACTCCGGCTATCAAAACCACTTGATCCACACCGTTAATCATGGCTCCAGCATTCCTGATGATCCTCCCGACCATAATGTTTGACTACTCATTGCCAGCGGACCTACTACAAAAGGTGAATACCACCAAAACCGTTGTAATATTACATCACATCGGGTCTCCAACTTCATCCACTTTTCGAAACTAATCATACAGTGGGCTACTCACATCCATGCGGGCCGCCCTGACCTTGTCTAAACCATCTGAAGAAACCTACCAGTGAATCACGCATTTGATACATTCTAACTGCCGAATAGGGACCGAAGAATGCTACGCGCCACCCCACAGTCTTATAATACCAAGGCTACGGGCTACCTCGTAGTCTCACTATGCTAATACATGAATGATACGGGCCACATGTGACATCCCCAAAATCCCGGCCAGGAAAGACCAGTTTCATTTATGCTTTTTAAACATTTTCAGAGTAAATCCTTTTGATTTTAAAGGAGATGCGGAATTTTTTCCGAAAAACAAAACATGATAAAATAGATCTTTTATCAAAACATTTCATAAAGAAATATAATTTCATTTCATAATCAAATCGGGATGTCTTGTTCCGATACAGACCATGAAGCATAAACGATAACATTACAAGTCATTCAACAAATATATACATATGCAGACTTGTAAACAAAACAACTGGATGATTCATCCATCTTATGCCCTTGCGCCACTTCCTGTAATACAAATAAACTGAGTGGGTCAGGCTTGGGAGCCTGGTGAGCATATAGGGTTTTCAACCCACAATAAATAATTATATTTAATTCAACAATCAACAATAACCCGATTACCCATTCCTGTTATCCTCACTTTACGTCCCTAAAACAACATCTATTATAAGGGACCTAATCTAGGATTTTCATCGGGACGGACATTACTGCAAAGGGGCTTCCTTAGCAATAAAAATCCTAAAGGAAACCATGAGGGGGATAGAGTACACCAGTGAACACATCGTTCACAACACCTATAGGTTATAAGCCTACTGGTGTTCCACAGAACTGTCTAGAATAGTCTGTGGTCGTCATCCATACTCTGCTGAATGACTAGAATAACACCAACAACATCGAGGCCTCTCATCTGTTTATTACACACCAACTATCTACCCATGTTCTACCCAACATATTAGTAGATAAAAATATACATTTTTATACAAAGTTTAAAACCTGTATATCATGCTCGATCAATACATTTTTCCACATAACAGATGAGGCACACACACATAACACGTATTTCATAGAGAATAAATCTGATCTATGAGATAGAAGAAAGTGAATATACATTCACACATATAATCAACAAAGTATGCACGTAAAACGTATTTTGTATAAAATATTTCATAATAATGTGTTAGAAGAAAATGACTACACACTCACTTGATCAGAAGATGATCGGGCAGCACTACGACTTGCAGAAGTAGTGTTTCTCTGTAGATCTGGAAGATCTTCACAAAAATCGGGCTCCTCGCGAGCAGGGCTTCGGCTCGGAAATCTCACTTCTCAGGATCGTTGGGGCTTCGGATCTTGCTTCGGGGCTCGGGAATAATACCGGGGCTTCGGGGTATAAATGGCACGCAAATCGAGGTAAAAGCTAGAGAGAGAATAAGAAGTTTGCAAAAGAAATTGGCTTCCCTCGCATGCCCCTTTTATAGGGCTGAACCCTCGCATTACGCTAGGCGTACCGCTTCGGTACGCTGGGCGTAATGCCAAAAGCGTCACTGCATGCGTCATCGGAGTACTCGAGTGTGAGGCTTCGTCACGCTTCGTTGTACGCTGGGCGTAACCCGGATAAGTCTGGTGACTCCCCTTCGGATAATATCGGAAGTTTAAATTTAAATTTAAATTTTAATTATTTAATAAAATTCAAAAATTCATCTCCCTCATATGAACTCCGTTTTCGACGTTCTTTATATCCACGCGTAGGTGAGACTACGCTCTACAACTTTCGTTTAGACCCCGTCGGGTAATTTTGACTTTATTTTTATTATTTATTTTTAGTAGGCCAGGACAGGAAAACTTCGTTATAAATTCATAACTTCTTCGTCTGACGTCCGTTCTCGCCTAACTTTTCATCGTTTCGCTACTAACAACGAGATCTTCGATTCTCGTTTAGATTGTTTCGGCTAAAAACCGCTCGATCTCAAATCGAGTATTTGGGCTGCATACTGCCAAGTGGAAACTTCAGAAAATCATAACTTCCTCATACGGAGTCAGATTTTGGCGTTCTATATATATTCGGAAACCTCGTTTCGGCCACTACAACTTTATACAAAGATATCGAGTTTATTTTACACTTAAATTTTGACGCTCATTTTATTCTTAATTCATTAAATTATAATAATTAAGAAAATACACACATAATTCACATAATTCACATAATTCACATAATTCACATAACTCACAAATAATACATTTTTATTATTTCAGATTGGGTTATAAAGGTTAACCTAGACTATTACATTGCTAAAAATGGCAAGCCCAGAAACACAGGCGTTACACCACACCGCAGTATTACAACATTCCTAATCTATCTACCAACTGGTGAATGCTACAGGTGACCCCATAGTCTTACAACAATCCTACACTATTTGCTAACCAATGATACGGGCCACCTCGCGGTCTTGTCACACTTATCATGCTATCTGGCTACTGGTGAATCCTACAGCTAACCCGCAGTCTTACAGCATCTTCCATAATGACTAACTATTATCCGAACACACTCATAATCGAACATACAAGCACGATCTAGTACCCCAAGCAGTACTCATGAACTGACTAAAGTCCCCAACCTAATATTTTCTGAAACCTACTATCAGGCATCCCGAGAATGCGATCTCACCATTGGCAAGTTTTCCGAACTTCGAATTCACTCTATCCTCAACCCTTACGGCCGCTTAGACCGTCCTCCTTCCTGACAAGGATGCAAAACTGATCCCATTTTTATAAACTGCTCATGCTTCTGAGTACATGATCGTTTCTCCCCCACTTAGCTTCAATTAAGTCTTCGCTGCTGTAATCCGTATCTCCCTTGTCTGTCATTGCAAGACCCTACCCTCTCGTCCATCCATAATCCTCAAAGTACTCGTGGCAGACGCACTCCCTGCTCCTCCACTCATCGTCAGGCAGTCGGCCTTCTTGTGGACCACCTGATTACAATGAAAACATAATGGTCTTGTCCCTTGTGGGTAGTCCCTACTGACGTGACCATCCATGCTACACTTGTAGCACCCTGAACCCCTAGAATGACAAACTCCCTCGTACAGTTTCCCGCACGTGCTGCACTGACTTCGGCACTGCCGACCTACTAATCGCTTATCTAAAGACTTGGGTCTCTTCCCGGGATCCTCCAAGGTATACATCTGCTCTGACCTTCTCTTCGCACTGTGCTCCAAATCAATCTCCCTCTCCCGTGCCCTGGCAATCATAGAATCCAAGTTCGGGCATGCCGACTAGCTGACATGCTCCCGAATGTCAGCTCTTAACATGTCATGATAGCGGGTCTTCCATATCTCCTCATCTCCTACATACTGAGGAACCAACAAGGCCCTCTCCCAGAACTTGGCGGTAATCTCCTCCACTGTCTTTGTAGTCTGCCTCATGTCGAACTCCCTGTCTAGCTGCTCAAGCTCCACAACCGGTGCGAACTCTGCCTTAAACTGATCCACAAAGTCTGACCAAGTCATAGCCTCAATGGCTGAGGCTCCCAGAGAGTCACCAACCAACTCCCACCAATCTCTGGCTCTATCTCTCAAACATTCCGCAGCGTATCGGACCTTCGACCCCTCGGGATCGAAGCTAATCAACTGAGCAGACTCCATGTTTGCAATCCATCTCCTGGCAACAATAGGGTCTTCCACCCTGTGGAAGTCTGGTGCACCGCATCCCCTGAAGTCCTTGAAGGAGAGTGTGCGTGTCCCCGTCTGGCCAAATGCCATATCACTCCCAAATCCTCTGATACGATCCTCCACCAACTCGACAATCCCCTCCTTGATCGACCTGAAAATCACCAAGGTCGCCTCAAGGATGCCCCTCATGATCTCCGATGCAATAAACTCGCGCAGACTCCCATCAACTGGTTTGGATCCCGAACCCAAACCGGATCCCGATCCTGATCATGATCCTCCTTCTCCGTGTCACGTAATCATCACTATTCTGAAACGTAACACATAATCGTCAGGGTCATACATAACCTCAGAATGTATCACTTACTACAAGTTCCCTGGCTCCATCTCGGTCCTCCTTGACTCAAGCACGGATCCTCTTCTTCTAGTAGAACGGGCCCATACTACCTTCCACATCTATCCATACTTTCCTCAAGGATTGCTTCGACTTTACAAAGTCCGTTCTACTGCCACTGCTCTCTGCTACTCTCATCCTAGGTTTTCCTAGGTTCCCGAACCCACCTAGTCCTCAGCTGCTGAAAGATTCTTCATGATGCCAATTAACCACCACATGAATACCATCACATGTGACGACGCTCGGATAATCCTTCGAGTAAAGGACTCATCCTTACAATGGTTAGACTCAAATGAGAGCTGCGCAGTAGGGTCAAATCCAGAACTCTAAGATTATTCAACCCTGGTCACATGTGACTTAACATATTTATCTAGTAGTTAACTCCCATCACTCGAAGTCCCACAAAGCACAAAGCAAGCAACATTCAGACAAATAGAAATATCTAAACAAACAATCCACTCAATCCTCTTACTAGGAATCTATACTAGCATGTAATTCAAAGACTCATACAATCAGCTATAACCTAAACAGGCCATCCTACTACTGGCTGATCAGTTCTAGCATGCAGATCTATAAGCTCATATAAGCATACAAAGGCATCTCTCCTAGGTCCTTAACTCTAATCTAGCATGCGAATCACATAATCATATAATATCATATAACAACTATGTATTGGTATTTTGGGAACCACTTACTTGAGCTCGGCCGATTGCACGCATCACACCCCTTTCTTTTCAAAGAACTTTTCTCTTTTCCAATTCCTTACAAAAATTCTTTTATAAAAGTGATTTTTCTTTTAAAAATTTTCATACCAAGTCCTCAGTTTGAGTCCAGACACACCCGAGAGTACGCCCGAATCCCTTAAACCAAGGCTCTGATACCAACTCGTAACATCCCAAATTTTCAGGCCAAAAATTTCATTTTTAATATAAGAAAACTGTTAAAAAATTTGTCCCGGACATTGAAAACATTTTAATTAAAACAAATATCAGAGTCTAATACCAAAGATCACATAATGTGGAAAAACATGGGTGAATGCGCCGCGATCGTCACGAGCTCCTTTTTCTTGAAAACTAAAGATACCTGAAACCAAAACTGTAAATCGTAAGCACGAAGCTTAGTGAGTTCTCCAGATACCACATACCATACATATCAACTGGGCCATACATGCCATACATATCGACTGGGCCATACATGGAATACATATCAACTGGGCCATACATGCCATACATACCAACTGGGCCATACATGCCATACATATCAATTGGACCATACATGCCATACATACTGACAGCCATGCATATCGAACATATCCATAAACAAGTAAGGTGCTATGTACCAAACATAGTCTTGCCATTATGCCACAAGCTGCACGTAGTCTTTCTTGCCAAGCCTGGGGCCACCCCCCTTGGTCTTACATACAAGTGCCAAGAGCCACCTCCTGTTCCTTCATGCAAACATTACAAAGACAACTATCATACATACTACTCTACTTATCTAATCAACATACAGTGTGCCAGGAGTCACCTGGTATTTCATACATAATAGCATACAGTGTGCCAGGAGCTGCCTCCTAGTCTTTCATGCATAATGCCCAGGGCTAAACCCCGGGTCTTCCTACCAGATATAAACTAAATGGTCCGGCATTGGTGCCTTAGACCCATTCAAACAGTGATGAGACTCACCTCACAAGTTGGCTGTAGAACCCTGCGAATAACCTCTAGCTGCTAGCTGACGGATCCCCGCACTAGTAATCTCACGACTCCCCACGCTACCAACCCAACATGACCATTCGTCTGAATCAATAATCCTCCTTAGGGTAAAATAACCATTTTACCCTTAGTCTAATTTGGTCCATAACTAAGGCCCAAGGCCAGAATACCAAAGACCCAAACCATAAAATCCATAGAAGCCCCATTAGTGGCCCAATTTCCAATTAGGCACAATCCCTTCTCATAGGACTTAGCCAAATGCCCAATAATGCTTCTATGGTCCAAAAGTTCAATTCCAGATGGCCCACTAAGGCCCAAAGTAGTCAAGTCCAAAGAATGGCCCAAATTGAGGCCCATTAGTGAGAAACCTACTCTAACTCAGTACGCGGGGCGTACTCAGCTGTACACAGGGCGTACTGGGCCTATGACCTGTACACTACGTGTACCAGCTTGTATATCCAACATACTCCCTTGCCATCCTCTTTCTTCTATTAAGCACTTACTGCTTCAAGTCAATGGTCCAAATCCCCAGATCTGATTCCCATGGAAGACTTAAAACATAAAGTTGGCAACTTTACTTATATAATGACTTAATGGGACTCTAAAGCTTAACGAAAGGTCTTAACAATTGCATGAGTCCATTTGAACCACAAAGGTTTCATTTTTATGGCCCTAAGTGCTTCTAAGGGCTCAAAAGGACGACTCTTTTTCTCTGAACTAACAAGATACAAGAAACCCAAACGACGGAGTCAATATAACCTATAAAACATCCCAACATTCTAACTAAGCATGCCATGGCTATGTTTGAAGCTTGATACCTCAAATGAGTCAGAAATGGTACTAATCTCTTGGATCTACAAGCTCCCTTTGAATACTTGCTCCTTCTTCAAAATTCTTCCTCTTCCAAAATACCAAAGAAACACCAAAATGCTCTCAAAAGGGTTACCAACTCACAAGAGCACACCAATATGGGCTAGGGTTTCGAAAAAGAGCTTAAGGTACAGTGGAGGTTGAAAGGATGAAGGGCCTTGGGTCTTAAGTTGCTTAAATAGTGCATAATTAGGGTTTGAAGGTCCTGGGCACTACGATGGGCGTACTGCCCCGAGCCTCCCGCGTCCACTTTCCATCTCTACGTTGGGCGTACCACAGCTTACGCTGGGCGTACTCATGCTTTTACCACCTTGCATGCAAGGGCTGAAATGCAAGTTTTTCCATCCAGGGACCAATTCTGTCAACACTTTTAAGTACTATAACTTCTTCGTTCTGAGTCCGTTTCCGACGAACTTTATATCCACGAAAAGGTGGGTAGACGCCCTACACTCCTAGCTACACGCCCAAGCCTTAAAATATTCCGGTTAAAACCCGAGACACATAAAAGACCGTATCGCCCCTACCCTTGGCCTCTGAGACCACAACTGAGCACTTTCTAAATTGGGTGCTACATCGTTAAAATGATCCCAAGGATATAAGACTCCTAAAAATACGACCCCAAAGGAAAGAGTTACGGATTTTATAAAAATAAAAATCAACTGCATAATTAAAATTAATTACATCAAAACGGTAGTTAGAGATTGGTTGAGTTTTGACTAAAAGTGCAAAAGGTGATTCGTAGTACTCCTTAAGATAAAAAAAAATTTTGTACATAGAATGCCGAAAGGGATCCGTATGAGAGATATGATTTTTGTAAAATCATTTATATTATGATATTTATAGGAAATCACTAAGAAAGAAAGATAAAAGATAAAATACTCAAGGTTAATGTTTTAGTGTGATGTTATTATTCATTCTTAGCCTAATTAAATTCAGCTACCCGAATATGTAATCGTTAATCATGCGAGTTCCTGAAAGATATATATAGGTCTATATGGGGTTTGACATCCCCTCCTGCGATTGCAAGCTATAATTCCAGCAGGATAGCTTTCTTATTACTCACTATTCGATGTACGATGAAGGGCGTGTTTGGCACGGAGCTTTTAGAAGTGTTTGGGAGCTTCTAGCTTTTAGCTTTTGACAAAACGCTCTAATTTAAACAAAACGTTTCGTTTGGCAGTACGAGCGTTTAGCTTTTAGTTTTAACAAAACGCTCCGATTCTAAAAGCTACTTCATGTAGCTTTTAACAAAACGCTCCGGAGCTTTTGAAATCAATTTCCATAATTACCTTTAAAAATATATTTATATATATTTTTATTTTTTAATCAATTGTCCTTTTATGTAATTTTATATATTTCAAAAGCTTCCAGCTACTTTTGCCAAACATTCATATAACAAATAAAAGCTACAACTTCTCGCTAGCAGCTACCAGCTACACGCTACCAGCTACCCACTACCAGCTAACCGCTACCCGCTAACAGCTAACAACTACTTTTGCCAAACACGCCCGAAGTGTCACGTGGGTAAATCACTAGTCAAGCAGCGTCGATTATGGGGCTGATGATAATACATTACAACAACCTTAGATATCCGACTACCAAGAGGGACGCCTTAGAGTGGTATATAAAATACGTTTGGATTTATAAAATATCCTAAAAGATAATAAGATAGGATCGGTAAATTTCCTACAAAGATAGTGAATTAGGATTAGTAAAATATCCCAAAAGATAATAAGACAAGATTGCTAAAAATAATGCAAATATATTAAATTAGGAGTGGTAAAGTATCCTAAACACATAGTGAACTAGGTTTGATAAAACATATTAACAAAGGTTTTTCTAAAAGAAAAATGGTTCTTGATTTAATACAACTAAATAAAGCAGAAAACTATTAAAGCTTGTGAATTCATCAACATTATGTTGACGTTTTCTAAATACATGTATTCTTAGAGAGATGAGTGCGGAGGATAGTCGTGCGAAGGAGAAGGTCTTCAAGGAAGCTGGTTGGACTTTATTTTCATTTGATTGTTATTTCTAGCAATGTCCAGAATGTATGCTTGACTTATTAAGTATTCTAAAACAAATTATAATAAATAAATGTATCGTTTGTGTTATACTTATGTGTTATGTTATATATATATATATATATATATATATATATATATATATATATATATATATATATGCCTTGATCCAATATCCCTATGTTGCACAGCCCAACGTTCACGCCACCAGCCGGGGGTGTGACACTAGTTGATGGTCTAGCTTCCATCCTCTCATCAAGTCGTAGTTGATGTCATCACCAACATAAACCTATATTTGTCGTTTTTACAAGCTAAGAATATGCTACCGTTGAATGAGTCACTTAAAGAATTATCCGAATGACTACTCGACTCTTCTAACTCAACCAATACAACACCGTACTCGGTTACCATACATTCAGGAAAATTAAAAAATAAATGGACTAAAAATGATAATATGAATTGGAATGCTTCTAGGGGATCCTAGCTTGTCTTCTTGCACGAACTCTTTTGTAGACTCACAATCAGGACATCAATCAAGTTTTGCAAGTATTTTAGGACATCAACCAACAACTTAAAACAATTTTGTTGTTGCTCAACATCCTCAAATGAATCATGGTAGCCTGTATTTTCTAGCATTTCCTGCTAGGCAGCCAACTTTTTTCCTGTTCAAACAGCTCTCGGCCCACAACATTAGTTATTGTATCATCACCCCCAACTCGTCTAGCACTGTGTTTCAGCCAACTACAATGAATTAGTAGCGTCACCAAGCCCAATATGGACACCATCTTCCACAGCAGGCTTGGTACACTCCACGGTAGCCCGATTTCTCTTTTGTTGGTCATACATCCATGAGACACTCACTTTAGCAACTAACTTATCTCAGATCAACTTTTTAGGCGATTTCTGTCCAACCTCCACCTAATAATAATTATTACATGGAAATCAGTGCGAGCACTCACATGTCTTTTTACCAATGTAATTTCCTTTCAATAACACCATGTAAGTTTAAAAGCATTATCGTTGGTAATGGTGGTGTTCTCCCGGTTAGCCACACAGGTCATGGTTTTGTTCATTTGTCTCAAAATAAATTTGTGCTAAATGATGTTATTATTTTTTACTCTATTGTTAAAGATCTTGCATTAGTTAATAAACTTACTAAGAATAATAATGTTTCAATATCTTTTGACTCTTTTGGTTTTTCTTTAACGGATTTTGAATCTGGCACGCTTCTTTAACATTGTGACAGCATTGGTGACTTGTAATTGATCACTCCCTTGTATGTTCCTTCTTCCCACAGGGGGGCATTTCTATTATGTCTCTCCTTACTCAGTGTTGTTGGCTTAGATATCTAGGATCTTCTATCCTAAGTTTTTTACTTTCTCGTAATTTTATTAAAACTAGTACAATTAACCTCCCTAAAATTCGATTCTCTTATCTGTACACATCTCAACAAACTGGGAAAGCTGAAAGGGAAATTTGTACAATCAACAACATCATTCGCATATATCTTTTCCAAGCTACTCTTCCCTAAAATGTTTAGATATAAGCTCTTCATGCTTTTTTGCACACTATTAATCTTCTTCCAATAACCACTCTTACATTTAAGACTTCATTTGAAATGATTTTTGGTTTCATTCGCTTATATGATTATCTTTGTGTTTTTGTGTGTCTTTGTTACCCAAACACCTCTTCCACTGCTACTCATAAAATTTCTCCTCGTTCCTCTACTTGTGTGCACCTTTGTCCCTCTCTTAACCATGAGGGTCACTATTGCCTTGATCTTATCACCCAAAAGCTCATCATTTCACGATTCATGATCTTTGATGAATATAACATTTTGTTTACCAATTTTCACTTGCCACCTCTGTAACACCCCGTTTATTAAGTAAATATATAAATAAATTAAAGAATGTATAGTATTCCTAAAATAAATAATTATATAGCAATGTGTTGGTCTTGAGGAGCTAATTGTCACAATTTTAGAGATTGGGGGTTAAAAGTGTAATCTGGACTTAATTTGTAAGTATTATTGGAGGCAGGGACTAAATGGTAACTTCTGGGACTTCATTTGAAGAGATTTCGGAGACTAAGATGTCGTTTGGTAAAATAGGGATCGAATCCGAGAGGAGTTATGGAAGCAGAGGTGTAAATAGTAAATTTTAGGCTAAGATTGAAAGAAAAAGGGAAGGGAAGGGCTAAACTTGTCAGTATGGAAGTAAGTTTGGGGATCGGTGTGACAACCCTATATTTTCCAAAAGCATTGTAACGCTCGAAAGTCAAATACAACGAAATTAACCTCGAAAATAAAGTGTTCAAATATCTAAGATGGGATGCATCAAATATTAGATATCATGCCAAGGTTTCCAAAAACATAAAGAACGCTCAAAACCGGGTTATATTGAAGAAATTATAACCACTCGTATATTTACAACACGCCATTAAAACATTATTTGACGTAAAAAGTAAAATCTCAATAAAATTCATTTTAGCCTTAAGTATCTAAACAAAAGTCGTAGATCTGATTGAAAGGTGAGCGTGCATAAAAAGATCGCCCAAATTGGACCTCGTATGAAGAAGTTATGAATTTTCAAAGTTTCGTAACAGTAGTAGAGGGCTAAAAACTCGGATTGAAGATCGAGTGTTAATTAGCTAACGCAACCTAAATGAGAGTTGAAGAGCTCCACAATAGGAGCAAATAGATAAAATGACAAACGAAAACCGACGTCGAGTAAAGAACCTATGAATTTTTAACGAACTTTAGGAGGCCCGGCCTATTAAAATTATATCATTAAAAATAAAGTCAAAACTAGCCAACGGAGTCTAAATGAAAGTTGTAGAGCATAATCTCGCCTACGCGTGGATATAAAGAACACGAAAAACGGAGCTCGTACGTGAAAGTTACATAATTTAGAAGAGGATAGGCCGGATTACGCCCCACGTTCTCTGGGAGTACGCCCCGCGTACTAGACCCAGAGTCGAGTCCCATCGGCCCGCTCCCTCTACGCTTAGCTAGCCAGGAGTAGTAAGCCATGACGCCATATTACGCCCAACATAACGAGGTACGCGCCGTGTACGTGATTACGCCCCGCGTACTCCAAAATTACGCCCCGCGTACTCACTCCTCCAGCACTATAAATAGAGAGGTTGAGCTTCGAGTTTTGGCACACTTTCACAATTCCTCAATCATTCTCCCAGCTCCAGAGACCATTCCCTCACCTCGGTTTCCGCACTCGAGCCCCCGACGAAAGATCTACGCTGCAGAAATTCCCGAGAGCCCGAGGACGCAACTTTCCGCGGTCGAAACTCTGCTCAACTCTAACCCCTCTCTTCAAACTTAACAAGTGAGTTCATACCCCTACTTTTCAATTCTTTTCACATTTTAGGGGGGGGGGGGAATACAAGTACATTAGAAATCAAAGTATCGTTTTATAAACATAATTATAATGTCGTTCTTATAGGGTTTTGATACAAAAATATCTTTATGTTTAAAGGGCTATTATATCACCAAGTTGTTCTTACTAAATGGAAACATACTTTTTGAGAAACTATAATGAGTATAGTATTCAAGTTATTCATACATTTTACATATACCTCTCGATAAAGGAAATACTTTCAAAAGAAGTAAAGTCTTTATTATCGTAAATCTGTTTATACCAAGTAATGTGAGACATTCAAACTTCAACGTACTCGTATGTATGCATTTTAAGTCCTGTATTATATACCATAATCTCTTGGAGGGAGAGCGTGATACTTGTGTATAGATCTATACGGGATTGACAACCCCGCACCTAAACTATTAGCTATAGTTAGACCGGCAGGTCTGGGGTGACAAATGTCATAACACTACAATGCCTGAAGAATGTTGTTACAGGCCGTCAGTGTCAATAGTATGGTTATAAAACTCACATAAAAGTATAAAAACAAGTTTGATTTACGGGATTCATATATGCATTCAGTTTTCTACATCATTTTGGCACGAAGTTATCATTACTATTCAAGTATGGAACACACTAACGCATAGTAACATCTGGAAACTTTTCAAACCATTTATAGAAAATATTGGATTTTCTGAAAACCTCGTTCATCGATTTACTACCCAAAAAGGACATACAATTCAAGGAAAAACACTTATGAACTCACCAACTTAATTGTTGACAACTTTTTCGAAACCACTTGTATTTCTCAGGGAATCAGTGATACAGGTAACCACCAGCTTTTGGAGAAGGAACACTAAGGATGTTTTATTATCGAACATGTATCATCATATTGTAATATTCTTTTGCTAATATGTATAACGCCACATTATACATTTTCATTATATATATATATATATGATGGTTGTGTTACTTTCTTTACAATATTCAATTGTTGTGATACTACGTGAAGTCATCCACCCCCGAATGTTTCCGCCATTCTGGTTTGGGGGTGTGACAATCGGGGTATATAACCCGTCACCCCTCTTGCTTCAAACCCTAACCCTAGGGAAGATGGTTCCAGCCGCCATCTTAACCCTCTTGTCCTCCGGCGCCGCACCACTACCTCTGTTGAGGTCGTTGACCACCGAACCACCGCTGTGCCATTCCGTTGAAAACGAGGACCACCATTAGACGTCAAGGCAGTCAGAAGTTGCTGTTGTGAACCACCAACGCTGTTCTCCGAGTGGTTATGTCGACATCCCTCCTCTGTCATCATCTTCTTCTACCTTCTGTCGTTGCAGCTCTGCCATCGAAACGCTACCATCCTCCTTCTATCGTTGTCGTCTCGTCAGTGCTGTATCTCAACTTCGGTGGCGCCGCCACCCGTTTCCATTGAAGACAATGTCGTCGGTGGTTCGTGTGTGTCCCAATGTATGTGTGTGTTGACTTTTTGATAGGTAGAAGATCAAGAGAAGCCTTCGCCACCACCTTGAGGTTGTGGCTGTCATCACAAAATCACCGTTGTTGCCGCCTCTCCGTGGTTCTGCTGTCACCAAACGCCACCGGAAGGGTGGATGTCTCCTGTTCCAGGAAAAACAAGTTGTGGGTGTGTTTCCTATTGTAGTGTGTGTTGTATGTAGTTTGTTTGGCCAGAAAAATCGAGAAAAAGGCCCCCACCACCACCGTGAGGTGGTGGCTGGCTGGCTGCCACTATCTACCACTGCCGGCCACCACAAGGGTGGTTGTGTGTGTTTATGTCAGTGAGTGTGTGTTATTGGAATTTGTGTCGTAAATTGTAATAGTGCCAAAATAATGAAAAGAAAACCTAAAACCCACCACTGTAAGGGGGTGGCTACCGCCTCCTGCCACCACCAACCGCCACATTAGGTGGCGGTGGGCCTTGTTTTTGTTTTGATTCATTGGGATGCTTGGACAAAATGGACTAGAACCATAACCACCACCGTAAGGTGGTGGCCGCCGCCGTTGACCACCACTACCCGAGGTGGTAGTGGATGGTGCCCGACTAATGAAACCCTAATGGGCCTTATGAGACCCTTGTAGGCCTAATGAATCCCTAATTGATCTAAGGACTTAGTTTTGGGCCTATTAGGCTATGATTGGGTTGGAAACCCTAATTAGGGTTTAGAAAACCCTAATTTCCGATATGTGGGCCTTGGACTTATCGGGACCCACATTGGGGCCATTGGTATGGAATTGTGAATTACACCCAATCACACCATATGACTTATCTAGTAGATTGATGGACCTAATTGATTAAGTCCTTAATGGGTTAAGTGAGAAACATTTAATCCTAATTAGCATTTTATGCGTAACCCTAATTTCACTTGGGCCTTGATTTGGGCCTTTCCATTGGGATTTGGTGATTAGGCTAATAATGGGCCATTCAATAACAACTTTATGGACTAAGAATATATGAATGGGCTTTAGGGTAAGGACCATATGAAGGTTTGGGCCCAATTTGGAAAATTGGGCCATAGGTGGGCCATAATTGGGCCTTTATGATTATGGGATATTGGGCCATTAGAAATGCCAGATGTTTAGAGTGGACTAAATGATTGGGCTTCAGAATAAGACCATGTAAAGGTTTGGGCCCAATTTGGAAAATTGGGCCATATGTTTGGCTTTGACTCATATTTGACTGTTGGGACTTTGGCTTGAGTCAAGCTAAGTTAGGGGTAAAGTAGCCTTTTTCCCCAAGCATGGAATTATGGGTATATGTTGGAAACCAATTACTGATTGGGTGTTATTTTGATGATTGACAGTTTGAGAACCTAGCATCCAACAGCTAGAGTTTTGTCTACAGGACTTCAGCAGTGTGAGGTGAGTTACCTTCCAGTAGAAGTGGGTCTAAGGACACAATGTCGGCCAACTAAGTAAGAGATGTTTTTTAGATGATTATCTTTGTGATAATTGTCTAGTTTGCCACTATCTGATATGCTTTATGTGCTAGGATGCTCTGTTATACATATTAGTAGTAATAGTAGGGGTGAAATAATCCCCGGATACCGGTTGAAAGATACCGAAGGGGTAGTCAGAACCCATGCATGCCTAGCAGTACGTTATGTTATGTTATTATATGGTAGTGGTAGGGGGACAAATAGTCCCTAGTTACTGGTTGAAAGATACCGAAGGGGAGGCCAGGTTACCGCCTGAGAGATGCCGAAGGGGAGGCCAGCTCTCGGATACCGGCTAAAAGATACCGAAGGGGTAGGTCGGTTACCCAGATATGCCTGACAGTATATTTATGTATGTTATGCTATGTTATTATGTGGTAGTGATATTGGTGAAACAGTCCCCGAATACCGGTTGAAAGATACCAAAGGGGTAGGCCAGCACCCGGATATGCTTGGCAGTATGTGTGTTGTATGGTATGTGGTATGATGTGGGAACTAACTAAGCTTTATGCTTATGATTTTTAGTTTTGGTTTCAGGTACTTCATTTTCAAAGGCAAGGAGCCGGCTCGATCACAGCGCATCACACTATGTTTTCCGCACATGAGGTATTTGGGATTACACTTTGATATTATTTCATGATAACATGTGAAACACCCATAAAAATCAAGCCAATTTAAACATTTTTCAAACATCCAAAAGCCATTAGTTATTACAAAATCTTTTCAAAATAGTTTAATATCAGAGTATTCCAGAAACCATAAGTCCAAAACACGAGGATATGAACGGTCATGCCTTCACCTTGCCGAGACATCTGAAGCACCTGAAACGATAAACTGAAACCGTAAGCACAAAGCTTAGTGTTCCCCCAAAATACCCATACACACAACAATAGACATATAATCACAAACAACATACTATGGGTCCAATCAACCATCGGGTTGGAATACCCCCGGCCTGTTGACTGACGCACGAAGCAACCCAGTCTCACCGTATACTATGAAAAATATGTCAGGTCCAATAAACTATCGGGTTGGAATGCACAGGTCTATTGGCTCTCGTAAAAAGCAGATAAGCCTCAACCACTAATCAAACATGTACACATATATCGGATAATCACATAATAGTCTATAGACAGACAAACCTATTTAACAGATCATAACTGCATAATAACATCATATCTATCAGGATACTGATCTAACAGATCATAATAGCATAATAAATATCAACAATCCAAGGAATGCATAACTATATATATATATATATATATATATATATATATATATATGTGTGTGAGTGTGTGTGTGTATACTAGTAGATAATCAATACTAGTGGGCCTGCATTGGTGCCTTCGACCTACAGTATTGTGAGGCGAAACTTACCTCACACTGTTGGTTGATGGATTCCCGAGCTGTCAACATCAAAACAACAACCAATTAATAATTAGGTTGCTAGCCTAAGGTCCAACCCACACTCCAAAGGCCCAATAGTCAACCAATGGACCAAAGCCCAACATATGGCCCAATTTTACAAATTTAGCCCAAACCTCTAAATGGTCTTCCCCTAAGGCCCAACCATTTATTCTAGTCAAAACATTTGGCATTCAAATAGCCCAATATCTCATAATCATCAAGGCCCAAATAATGGGCCATCTATGTCCCAATTTTCCAAATTGGACCCAACCCCTCATATGGGCCTTACTATAAAACCCATCCAATTATTCTAGTCCATATGATTGTTCTTGAATGGCCATTTACTGGCCCAATCACCAAAGCCCAATAGAAAGGCCCAACTTAAGGCCCAAGTGACATTAGGGTTTCCACATGAAATGACGATGTAACAACGTGAAATTTCAAAACAATTTTTTTTTTCAATTTAAAAACACATTTGTCTCAATAAATACAAAATATCACAATGTGTAATCATCAAATCTTATATCAAAAAATTTTCATATTTCAAAACTCCAGGATCCTCTAAATCACAACTCAATCAGCGATGTGTGTACAAGCAGGCCAACACCTTCCCGTGATCTGTAGAAGTACCTGAAACACATAACACATAACACGGTCAGCATAAAGCTTAGTGAGTTCCCCAAAATACCATACATATCACATCAGACACGCGAGGCTAACTCAATACGACCCTCTGGTCAGTATGTTCCAGTGCAGACCCTCTGGTCCCACTACTCGGGAGGACCCTCCGACCCTAACTCAATAAGTTCACAATAATAAGCATAAATCACAAGAACAACATGCAAAGTAGCATAATAACACAAATAAGCACATAATTCATCTCAGTCACAAAAGGATACCACTCATGGTAAGTATAGTGAGAAGAATCACATTGTAAGCTAGTAAGTACAAGTCTCGTGCTTGGAAATCTCGAACTAGCCTCCGCCTAATACATAGGATAACCATCTCTAATTAATACTCTATTCGTACTCAATTACACCAAGGTCGTTATCTCTTTCGCTCAAATTCTTTTAATGGGTAAAAGACCATTTTACCCCTCTCCATGGTCGCTATTACTCATGTTGGCCAACCCTAAAGTCAACAGAAGTCAACTCGAGTCAAGAGTCGAAGTTTGACCTGACTCGCCGAGTGCACTCATGTGACTCGTCGAGTCTAGTCGTCCCTCACAATTTTAATGAAGGTTCAGCTCATCGAGTTAACCCCTAACTCGTCGAGCTATAGCATAGCCAACTCATCGGGACAAACCCTAACCAACTCGTCGAGTCGGTTCCTCGACTCGGTGAGTCCATTCAGACTCTTTTCTCATTTAGATGGTTTCAAGGCAGAAAACCTTCCCAAACTCTAGATCTACACTCATAAGACTTGTTTATCACGTAAAGTCACAAGCTTTATGTCCATGCATGGCACTTAGGGCTTGAAATTCCAAAAACATACCTTAATAAGGGTTTTTCACTCAAGAGCATTATTATGGCTAAATAAAGTAGGGGCTTTTGGACTCCAGGGAACACACATGGTCCAGATTTGAAGTCCAAACCTCTAAATGAACTCAAAACACTCAAGGTCCTCGTATTAGTTGGATAAAAAGCCCTAAACTCCTAAAATCATGAGAACTACTCAACAAAATAAGAAAGTTACAACCTTTATACCTTGCCCAGAAGCTCTAAGGTGAAATAACCATGGATCTAACAGCTCCTTCTCGTCTCTTGGCTTGGAATCCTTCCCTTCTCTTCAAAAGATGCACCAAGCACTCAAAGTTAGCTCAAAACTTTCTCTCTAAGCTCAATGGCCGATTAGGGTTTACCATTAGTGAAGGTGAGCCGCAAATGAGGCTATAAGTGCCCTTAAATAGGCCCCAAACCCGAGGATTTAGGGTTTCTCTTAACAACGTCTACTCGGCGAGTCGGCTCTTCGGGCTCATCAAGGGATCTTTAATCCATGTGGCATATCACGAACCTACTCGACGAGTTGTAGCACCAACTCATCGAGTCGCTTAATAGTCCTTCTAAAAACTTAAATGAAAAATATACCTGGAATTTCGGATGTTACAATTCTCCCCCACTAGAATCAGACTTCGCCCTCGATGTCATGCTCCGAAAATAACTCAGGGTACTGCTCCTGCATCTTGGACTCCAGCTCCCAAGTCAACTTGAACCCTTTATAATGCTGCCATTGGACCTGAACCAGGGGCACCTCTTTGTTCTTCAGAACCTTCACCTTTCAATCCACAATCACAATCGGTCTCTCAATTTAATTCTAGGTCGCATCTACCTGCATGTCCTCTAATGGCACCACTATCGTCTCATCGGCTACACACTTCCTCAGCTGAAACACGTGGAAGGTGTTATGGATCTAACTCAACTTTGCGGGTAGCTCCAGCCGGTAAGCTACCCTAACCACTCTAGTGGTCACTCTGAAAGGATCAATGTATTGGGGGCCCAACTTGCCCAGTCTCCTGAATCGGATCACCTCTTTCCAAGGGGACACCTTCTGGGGTATAAAATCTCCGACCTGGAACTCCAACTCAGATCGTCGCCTATCCGCATAACTCTTTTGGTGACTCTGGGCTGTCAGTAACCTCTGTCTTACCTGTAGAATCTGCTCAGTCGTCCTCAACATTATCTCAGTGCCACCCATCACTCGCTGCCCCATCTCTCCCCAACAGATGGGAGTCCGACATCTACTCCCATAAAGAAGCTCAAAGGGAGGCATATCAATGCTCGAATGATAGTTGTTGTTTCAAGAAAAATTAGCCAAAGGCAGATAAGTGTCCCAACTTCCTCCAAAATTCATAACTCATGCATGCAAAACGTCCTCAAGTGTCTGAATCGTCCGCTCGCTCTGCCCGTCAATCTGCGGATGGTATGTGGTACTAAAGTTTAACCGGGTACCCAACTCCTCATGAAATTTCTTCTAAAATCTGGAAGTAAAGCTCACGTATCGATCTGACACTATCGAGGTCGGCACTCCATGTCGAGCTACCACTTCCCTCACATAAATCTCGATCAATCTCTCTACAGAAGAACTCTCACTGATGGCGAGGAAATGGGCGCTCTTTGTCAGCCGGTCCACAATCAACCAAATCACGTAAACTCCACGTGCAGTTCTAGGTAACTTGGTGATAAAGTCCATAGAAATATGTTCCCACTTCCACTGGGGAATCTCCAAAGGCTGCAATGGACCATGTGGACGCTGGTGCTCTGCCTTAACCTGGCGGCAAGTCAAGCACCTCTCAATTACCCAAGCCATAGCCCTCTTTATATAGGGCCACCAGTAATCCCTTTTCAGGTCCAAATATATCTTCATGGCCCCAGGATGGATCGGGAATCTCGACCTATGCGCCTCCTCCATCAGTATGCGTTGAGTTTCGCCTGTATAGGGCACCCAAATCTGCCCTCGGAAAATCATAAGCCCACGATTGCCTATCACAAACTCAGACACCTGCCCAATTACCAGCTCCATCCTGTGATTCTTCGGTCTCATGGCCTCGACCTGGGCCTCTCAAATGGTATCTAAGATTGGAGTCATCACCGTCATCCTCATACACATATCACGGATCAGAGCACCCTCGGCTCTACGGCTCAGGGCGTCGGCTAACATATTAGCCTTGCTCGGATGATAAAGGATCTCGCTGTCATAGTCTTTCACCACATCCAACCATCTCCTTTGTCTCATGTTTAGGTTGGGCTAATCCATGAGATACTTCAAGCTTTTATGGTCTGTAAATATGGTGCACCGAACTCCGTACAGATAATGGCGCCAGATCTTGAGGGCGAACACCACCGCTACCAGCTCAAGATTGTGGGTGGGATATCTCGTCTTGTAAGGCTTCAACTGCCTCGACACGTATGTTATCACGTGCCCCCTATGCATGAACACCACGCCCATCCCTGATATAGATGCATCACAGTATACCACAAAGTCCTCCACCCTCTCAGGAAGGGCTAACATCGGGGCTTCGCACAATCTTTGGCGAAGTGTCTTAAATGAGGTCTTTTGCTCGGGACCACAAATTCAACTAACACCCTTTCGGGTCAACCTGGTGAGGGGAACGACAATCTTGGAGAAATCTTTGATAGATCTCTAATAGTAGCAAGCCAATCCCAGAAAACTCCTAATCTCGGATGGGGATCTCGACGCCTCCCATCGCATAACTGCCTTAATCTTGTCCAGGTCGACCAATATCTCATTCTGATTAACGAGGTGTCCTAGGAACTGGACCTCTCGTAACCAAAATTCACACTAAGATAAATTGGCATATAGCCTCTCTGATCTCAAAACCCCAAAAATCTCTCTCAAATGGTCCTCATGCTGCTCTCTGGATCTTGAATACACAAAGATATCATCGATAAACACGATCACCGATCGATCCAACATGGGCTTGCACACCCGATTCATAAGATCCATGAACGTCGTTGGTGCGTTGGTGAGTCTAAAAGGCATCACCACAAACTTGTAGTGCCCATAACAAGTCCTAAAGGCCATCTTCTGGATATCCTCCTCACGGAATCTCATCTGATGATATCCCGACCTCAAATCGATCTTGGAGAACCAAGACGCCCCGTGCAACTGATCTAACAAATGTACGATCCTCAAAAGTGGATAATGGTTCTTGACCGTCAACTTGTTCAACCCCCGGTAATCAATGCACATCCGATGTGAACCATCCTTTTTCTTGACAAAAAGGATTGGCGCTCCCCACAACGAGCTACTTGGTCTGCTAAACCCCTTCCCCAACAGCTCCTGGAGCTACGAGGATAACTCTTGCATCTCTAGCAGCGCAAGGCGATAAGGTGCCCTGGCGATAGGCGCCGCTCCCGGAACCAAATCAATCTGGAACTCCACATGCCTCTCAGGAGGCACGCCCGGTGACTCCTTGGGAAAAACATCCTAAAATTCTCTCATTATCGGAACCTCAACATAAGAAGTTGGTCTCACGGTAGCCACCCACGTATCCGACACATATGCTAGAAAACCCATACAACCCTGCTAAAGTCTCTGCCTCGCCCTGGCAGCAGAGCACAAGGCCGACCCAGATCTAGTACCCTCTCCATACAATGTCAACACTCCCCCACTAGGGTCTCGTATAGTCCCCAACTGACGCTCGCATTCGATCACGGCTCCAAAACGACTCAACCAATCAATTTCCACGATGACACATGCATCTCCCATCGCAATCGGTACCAGATCAATCGGAAACTTGACACCAAAAATATCCAATATACACCCTCGGTACACATCAGTAGCGAAAACCGCATGCTTGTCAGCTAAAGAAACCCTCAAAGGTCGACTCAATACATCACGCTGGATACTGATGTGACGACTAAAAGCTAAGGACACGAAGGATCGAATCGCACCCGAGTCTAATAACACTAAATCAGGTACATAAATCACAAGAAATGTACCTAAATAGAACACAGATGAAGCAAAATAAATTTCAAAATCATTAGATAAAAGGGAACAATACGTACCATCCATGACATCAGGTATTGTGCGGACCTCCTCCGCAATCAGCGGAAAAGATCTACCACTAGCCCTTGGAACCTCGGCCTTCATTGGCCAACTATCAGTAGCACGCAAAGCAGCACGTGCAGATCCATGTGCTGATCCCTAATGAAGCTAGGGGCACTCGGCCTTCTAGTGGTAGATCTAGTTGCAATGGAAGCAAAATACAAACCCCTTAGGGCAATCCTTTGCCATATGCCTCTCCTTGCCACACTTGTAGCAAATCCTCGCTCGGCACGACCCCTCGTGACTCTTGCCGCACTTTCCACAAGTGTGGCCCTTCTGGCCCCCAGTCCGCGAATCAGTCGGCTTAGCCTGTTTAGCTGTTGGCTGCGACTGTGCCGACTTCCGGTCTCTCCCCTAAGACTCCACATCCTCCCTAGCCTGAGTCTCCAACTCGATCTCCCTCCTCCTACCATTAGCCTGAAGCTCCATAAATGTATGATAAGACGAGTTCGCCATGAAATCGCGAATATCCCTCCTCAAAATGCTCAAATACTGGCTCATACGCGCCTGCTCTGTCAACACATGCTAATGGCAAAACTGTGCCCTCTCATAAAACATCCATGTAATCTCAGTCACCGACTCTGTCTTCTACTTGTGAGACAGAAACTCATGGGCTAACCGTTCCCTTTCTACCAAGGGAACATACTCATCTAGAAACATCACAGTGAACTTCTCCTAAGTCACTCATGAGACTAAAACTGATCGTCACAAACTTCCACCAGTCCTTCGCTCCCAAGCGAAGCTAGTTCAACACGAACTGTACCCTCAAATGCTCTGGGCAAGAAAAAGTGTAGAAACGCCCCGTGATATCAGAAATCCATCTCATCGCAGCAATTAGATCCTGTGCCCCTTCAAACTCTGGTGGCTTTGTGTTGCTGAACTCCCAGTACAGCAACGAGTCGCCCCCTGTGGCCGGGTAGCAGCGACAGCTACGGTGGCTGCGGTAGCAGCCACCTCAGAAACTGCACCATATCGCTTGTCAAATGTCTCTATCAAAGTGGTATTGATAAACCAAAACATCTCCGGAATAACCTCTCGTATAGCTGTGGCCACCTCATCATGAATCATCCTACGAATCTCATCATTGCTAACTCCACTGCTCCTTGGGGTGTGGCGCATACCTACCATGATGTCTCCGAAACACAACACAAAAATCATCAGGTACTCGCTTGAGCATACTCACACTCGACTACTCATCCCTACTTTCTCCTTTGCATCCTAAGGATTCTTACCTGCATTGCTTGTAGACCAGGTGCTTTCAGTAGTACAGGCCCAATACTACCTTCCATACCCCATATGTAGTCACCCCAAGTCCTCCTCTTAGGATTCTAATTCAGAAATACTCTATATCTTACAGATCACATAATACTCTCCCAGAAGACCACTATTAAAGTCATCTAACCATCTCTCCCTGGATGATCTGCTAACTCAGAACTCAACACATATTCAAGCAAATAACAGATAACACTGATCAAAAGTATTCCCTAGGCTAAGGCATCATAAATCAGGCAACTCTAGCCATAGAATATGAAATACCTAGCCTATCCTCTAGTAAGGTATCTCATAAGTATTGCATAACACAAAAGTAAGGTATTTTAGGAAATCACCGTTCGGGCTCTGGCTGATTGTACGCACCGCTCCTGCTTGTTTTCTCTTAAAACTCTTTCTCATTTTAGAAAAATCATTTCTTTTTGAAAATTTCTCTCAAATCCTCAGTTTGACTCCAAACACACATGGAAGTGCATTCGCATCCCTCAAACCAAGGCTCTGATACCAACTTGTAACATTGTGAAATTTCAAAACAATTTTTTTCAATTTAAAAACACATTTGTCTCAATAAATACAAAATATCATAATTTCAAATCATCAAATCCCATATAAAACACTATTCATATTTCAAAACTCCCGGATCCTCTAAATCACAACTCAATCGCTGATGTGTGTACAATCAGGCCGGCGCCTTCCCGTGATCCGTAGAAGTACCTGAAACACATAACACATAACACGATAAGCATAATGATTAGTGAGTTCCCCAAAATACCCCACATATCACATTAGACACTCGAGGCTAACTCAATACGACCCTCTGGTCAATGTGTTCCAGTACAGACCCTCTGGTCCCACTACTCGGGTGGACCCTCCGACCTAACTCAATAAGTTCACAACAATAAGCATAAATCACAAGAACAACATGAAAAGTAGCATAATAACACAAATAAGAACATAAGGCATCTGAGTCACACAAGGATACCACTCATGGTAAGTATAATAAGAAGACTCACCTCATAAGCTAGTAAGTACAAGTCTCATACTCGGAAATATTGAACTAGCCTTTGCCTAATACATAGCATAACCATCTCTAATTAATACTCTATTCATACTCAATTACACTAAGGTTTTTCTATCTTTCTCTACAATTCTTTGAATGGGTAAAAGACCATTTTACCCCTCCATGGTCCCCATTACTCATGCTGGCCAACCCTAAAGTCAACAGAAGTCAACTCGAGTCAACAGTCGAAGTTTGACCTGACTCGCCGAGTGCACTCATGTGACTCATCGAGTGTAGTCGTTCCTCAGAATCTTCATGAAGGTTCAGCTCGTTGAGTTAACCCCTAACTCACCGAGCTATAGCATAGCCAGCTTATCGGGACAAACCCTAACCGACTCGGCGAGTCCATTCAGAGTCTTTTCTCATTCAGACGGTTTCAAGGCAGAAAACCTTCCCAAACTCTAGATCTACAGTGTTAAGGCTCAGTTATCACGTAAAGTCACAAGCTTTACATCCATGCATGTCACTTAGGGTTTGAAATGCCAAAAACATACCTTAATAAGGGTTTTTCACTCAAGAACATTATTATGGCTAAATAAAGTAGGCACTTTTGGACTATAGGGACCTCACATGGTCCATATCTGAAGTCCAAATCTCTAAATGAACTCAAAACACTCAAGGTCCTCATATTAGATAGATAAAAAGCCCTAAACTCCCAAAACCATGAGAACCACTCAACCAAATAAGAAAGATGCAAGATTTATACCTTTCCCAGAAGCTCTAAGGTGAAATAACCATGGATCTAACAACTCCTTCTCATCCGTTAGCTTGGAAGCCTTCCCTTCTCTTGAAAAGATGCACCAAACACTCAAAGTTATTTCAAAAATATCTCTCTAAGCTCAATGACCGATTAGGGTTTACTCTCAGTGAAGGTGAGTCACAAATGAGGCTATAAGTGCCCTTAATAGGCCCCAAACTCGGAGATATATGGTTTCTCTTCACAACGTCTACTTGGCGAGTCGGCTCTTTGGACTCGTCGAGTAGATCATTAATCCACATGGCATATCATGATCCTACTCAATGAGTTGTAGCACTAACTCATCGAGTCGCTTAATAGTCCTTCCCAAAAACTTAAATAAATAATATACCTAGAAGTTCGGATGTTGCCCTAGGTTAACTTGCAAATGATTATTAGTTAATATTTAACCCATTAAGGACTTAAGCCATTAAGTCCAATATTGCCCTAGGTTAACTTGCAAATGATTATTAGTTAATATTTTAAGTTTATTAAATAATTCCAGTGCGGGTCCCGATAAATCCCCAAAATTAGGGTTTCATGACATTAGGGTTTTCCAAACCCTAATTAGGGTTTTCAACCTAATACTAGCCCATTAGTCACATGTTTGGGCTTTTAGGTCAATTAGGGTTTCATTGGGCCCACTAGGGTTTCATTAGGCCCATTCTGTCCAAGCATCCCAAACGAGTCAAAACGCAAACGAGGCACACCGCTACCCAACACAGCGGCTGGTGGCGGTAAGAGGCGGCAGCCACCACCTCACGGTGGTGGTGATATGTTTTCTATTATTATTCCGGCCAATTACAATACATTACATTTTATATCCAAAAAAACTAAAATAAACACACACATAAATAACACACACACAACCGCCCTGTGGCGGCAGGTGATGGTTGGAGGTGCTAGCCTCCACCTCACGGTGGAGGTGGTGGCTAACTTTTGATTCCAGATTACACAACCCATACATAAAATGTCCTAACAATGGAAACACACCCAAACACACTTCTGTTTGCGAGATAAACCCAACCACCCACCTGGTGGCGCATGACGATGGCAGTGGGACAGGAAAATGGGCAGCAGCAGCGACTATTGTTGGCACAACTGCATGGCGACGACAGAAACGAGTAGAACACTCGGAAACAACAACAATTAACGCTACCCCGAACGGAAACGGAGAAGGGAGGATGTCATTCACATCAAAGAGGTGGTCTTGTCCGTCTCAGCAGCGACCACGACGTTCGTCATCGGTCCTTGAATTGGTGGCTCCTGGTTTTTTCGTCAGCAGTGTAGAAGTGGTGGCAATCGAGCGGTGGCACATGGACATCAGAGGAGAACATCAGCCGCAATAGCCGCCCGGAATGGTGACCTTGCAGCGACAGAAGAAGAAGAAGAAGAAGAAGAAGAAGAAGAAGAAGAAGAAGAAGAATGAGAGAATGGAAATGGGTGGTCAATCGACTTTGGCGGAAGGAAAGGCAGCCACAATTGCGCGGTAACTCGGTGTAGCAAGGGACGGAGGTGGCTACCTCGGTGGTTCATAGCAGCAACTCGACGGCATCGGGAAGCTACTCAAGGCGGCGGCTGAAGAGCACCCAAGAATAGTGGTGGCTGAACATCCCATTTGGGTTAGGGTTGAGAGGTTCGATGCTTATAATTCCCGCTCCATTCAAAGTTTGGCCCATAATGACACTCTTAGTCCCTTCTTCTCCCTTTTCTTTCAAATTAAATCCAGAAGTTACCATTTAAACCCCGCCTTCTGAAAACCTTTCCAAATGATGTCCTAAATCTTACCAATCATCCCCTGCTTCTATAAATCCTTACATATTAAGTTTAAATAATACCAAACACCCCTTGACTTCTGAAATCCTTTGCAAAATAAATCCTGAAATTACACTTTAACTCCCAGAGATTTGAATCTTGTCATTTGGCTTCCCGAAACCAACACCCCGCTAATTATTATTTGATTTTCGACTATAACAATTTAAAATAAATAATAAAAATTACTTTTCAAGGTTCCGAGTTTATTATTTAATTATACTATTTTAAACGAGATGTTACAACTCTCGCCCACTTAAATTTGATTTCGCCATCGAAATCGTTCCTCATCATTCCTTACACGCCAGACAGCTTGAAGTTCATGGCCATGATCCCAAGTATAACACCAGCCTTCCCAAGGCAATCAAAGCTAACCCTAACGGGGTTTTAAAACCCAAAACTAGATGAATTCCCCGCATTATGATCACATTAATTAATATGAAATCTGTAGTCTCGAGATGGTCTGGCTCCCTAACAGACCCCTCATACCAAATCATTATTGTTGAACCCAGTCCACTTATCTTTACACCAACTATCAAACTTCTGATAACTGGGGGTTCCAATATCCTAATCCTTCTCATACACCTGAACATCCCAATTTGTCGTTACCGCCCTAAACACAGAAACTGTCTGAAACAGTAGGCTGCCTTCTGGTCGCTTTCGAAATCCACTAAGACCTCCTTGGTCCCAAATTATTTGGAATACCAAAGTCCTTTCCAGTTTCTGAGCCAAGAGTAATCTCACAGTCGCCCGACGCGACTCCCGAAGGAACTTTGGTTAGTAATAACTGCCCAAGCTATATCACCACTCATGGCTCCATCAATCATTTTGATCCATCTGATTATAACGACTTGACAACCTGTCGCCATTGAATCAGATATGAAAATTGAATGCTACTAGAATAACTGTATTCTTACATCATGCCCTGTCTCTAACGACCGACCATTTTCTGATTCCAATCATGCTGTGGTCTACCCACAATCTTGCGAACTGGCCCACCCTGACCTAATCAACTGAAAGAATCCGTGAATGCTACAAGTCATCCCACAGTCTCACAACACTTCCACACTATCTTTCCCCTATTAAATGCTATGGCTACTCCCACATTCTTACAACACTTTTAGCGTAACACATCCGCAGCCTGATACCTTACCCTCAATCTATCAATCCAAAAACTTGCAGAGTCGAGCACATACTCGACCGAACACCCGAACTGAACTCACTTCATGAATGGAATCCCACCCTGATTTCCCTAAATTCTGCTACTAAGAACCGAGAGGATGCAATTCATATGTTGGGGAGTTTTACCGAACTCCCAACTCACACAACCCTCAAACCAAACAGCAACTTGGGCCTCCTTTCTCCCTGACGGGGATACGAAACTTATCCCATTTTCAAAAACACTTATGCTTCTGCATTCCGGGAAGATTCTCCCCCACTTAGATTCGGCTAAGTCTTCACAATACATGAAAATTGGAGAATTCCCAATCCTTCTCACTTTCCAATAATCGATCTAATGACGACCAACTCTTTCCAACTAGTGCTCCATTATTAGCCAATCCCAACTGATCACACATTTCAAAGAACTAGATGCTCTAACTAATATCTCAGCAACGAGCTACTTTCTTTGGCACTTCCATCCGCCAATTAATAATGGTTACTAGAACCATCGAATCCTGACAGTGCTGAATAACCATCCTGTAGGACCCTGTCTGTAGACCTCCCACATAATATCCCTCTTCATAGAGTGCTCCAAACAATTCTCCCGCTCTCGGGCTCTAGAAATCATATCATTCATGGTCTCGCACCCTAACTCACTTACCACCTCAATCGTCTACAGCTTAACTACAGTAGCTGAAACAACGTCTTCCCTAAACCGGGCTACAACTACTCCCAAGGAATAGTCTCCAATCCGAAAAGTGCAATAAATCGCACAATCAATCCTTACCGCCTGATATAAGAGATCCCAGGCGAATTGGATCTCATCTCCTATGGGTAGGGACGGTAATCGCACACACCTCACAAGATACTCATGCCATATTGACCCACCTGCGCTCACCAACGCTGAAATAATGTCACCAACCCCTGAAACTAACTGATTCCGAGCTGGAATACAACCTGATCCTGGGGTCCCAAGTCTGCTCACTTCTTCGAGATTGAAAAGTGAAAGGGCTCAATCCTTGTGTAACACCCCGTTTAATTAATAAATGAATAATAGCCCTAAAAGCATAATAGTGTGGCAAAGAGCTAGTTTTCGAGGTTGAGGGTGATTTGGTAAATTCTGGATTTAATTTGAATTAAAATCTTGAAGGAAGGGGCTGAATAGTAAAAATTGGATTAAAGTTGAAAAGATACTATGAATGTAGGGGCTAAAGTGTAAGAGTTGGATTTAATTTGAAAATAAATTATGGAGGAGGGACTATTTAGTAACTATTGGGCTTATTCTAAAAAGAATCTTAGGAGCCGGGGTGTAAAGGGTAAATAATGGAGCAAAATTTAAATAATCTCATGAGGGAGGGGCCGTTACTGCCATTATGGATGGATGTTTCAAGGGTGCTCGGTATTTCATCCAACCCTCAACCCTAACCCTATCGGATGTAAGAGTCGCCAACCTCGTCTCCCACCGGTGCCACCCTCCATTCCGATCAGTTTCCAGCCGCCATGCGTGAAGACAGCCACCACCACCCCCTTCGTTTGCTGTTCCAACCAGTCGGGGTAGCCCATTGTCGTCGGCTGTAGGCGCGAAGGTGGTTGTCGTTCACTACCGCCATCCATTTTATTCTTCTTTTCGTCCTACCGTCGCCGCCGTTGGAGCCTTAAGACCACGAAGAATTCGTCGTTGCCACCTCACTGTCGGCCTTGACAAAAGCGTCGCCACCTGTTTTCTATCAGTCGTGGGGAAACCAAAAGACCAACGATTTTAAGGAGCTGTGGTGGTTCGGGGTTAGACCTCTGCCTCCCGTCTTCATGTCTTGCTGCTAACGCACCATTCTAAGATGATGAAGCTGCTCCGGTCACCGTTGATGCCGACCCAAGCACCGTTGTTGCCGGTTGTTGCACCACTGCATTCGCCGCTCACCTCAGGTGGGTGGCTGGGTTCATTTTGCTAATAGAAATCATGAGTGTGTGTTTGTGTATTACAGTATAGTGGTGTTTGGGTGGTGCTTGGCCGGATTTTCAAAAGGGAACCAGCACCACCACTGTGAGGTGGTGGCTGCCACCTTCTACCACTATTGCCCACCATATGGGTGGCTGTGTGTGTGTGTGTTTAGCATTAGTATGTGTGTTTATTTTGGAGATAATTATTTTTAATTATAACACAAAAATAGAATAATGGAAAGAAACTCAAAACCACCACCGTAGGGTGGTGGCTGCCGCCACCGGCCGCCACCTCAGGTAGCGGTGTGCCTTGTGTAGTTTGTAACTCGTTTGGATGTTTGGACAAGGGACTAAAACCCTAATGGGCCTAATAAACCCTAGTGGCCCCAATGAAGCCCTAAATGGCCAAAAAGCCCAAACATGTGACTAATGGGTCTAGTGATACCCTAATGGGCCTAATGAACCTTAATTGATCAAAAGACCCAACTATTGGGCCTACTGAGCTAAGATGGGATTGGAAACCCTAATTAGGGTTTGGAAAAACTTAATATTGGATTTATAGGCTTGGACTTATCGGGACCCACATTTGGGCCATTAGAATGGAATTGTGTATTAAGCCTAATCACACCATATGATTTAATTAGAAGAATGGACTTAATGAATTAAGTCCTTAGTGGGTTAAGTGAGAAACACTTAACCGTATCGTCATTTTATGAGAAACCCTAATTTCACTTGGGTTTATTGTTGGGCCTTTCTATTGCGTCTTGATGATTGGGTTATTAATGGGCCATCCAAGATCAAGCAAATGAACTAGAATAATTAATGGGCTTTGAGGTAAGGCCCATATGAGGAGTTGGGCCCAATTTGGAAAAGTGGGCCATAGATGAGCCATAGTTTAGGCCTTATGATTATGTGATATTGAGCCTTTAGAATGTTGAATGTTGGACTGGACCAAATGCTTAGGCCTTATGGTAAGACCTTATAAAGGTGTGGACCTAATTTGGAAAATTGGTCCATGTGTTGGGCTTTGACCCATAGTTGACTTTCAGGACTTTGGATTGGGCCTTTGGCTTGGATCAAGCTATGATTCAGGTAAAGCAGTCTTTTACCCCGAGCATGGACTTATGCTTATGTATTGGAACCTAATTATTAATTGGGTGATGTTTGATATTGACAGTTTGAGAATTTGTCAACTAGCAGCTGGGATTGTGTTTGCGAGACTTCAGCAGTGTGAGGTGAGTTAACTTCCAGTAGAAGTTGGTCTAAGGCACCAACGCCGACCCACCATTAAGTGACTATGTATGAGATGATTGTCTTTGTGATAATTGTATGGTTGCTACTACGTGGTATGTTTATGTGCTACCATGATAGTTATATATGATAGTGGTAGTAGCAGGGGAATAATCCCCAAGTTCAGTTGTTAGGACCGAAGGGTAGGTCACATACCCCAGATATGCTTGACAATATGATTATGTTATGATATATGTGGTAGTAGTAGTAGGGGTGAAATAGTCCCCAAAGTTCAATTGTTGGGACCGAATGGTAGGTTGGCACCTCATATGGCTTGACACGGATAGGTTGGCACGCTAGAATGGCCGGACCAGGTAGGTCGGGCACCCCAGAATTGCCTGACAGTATGTATACTATGTGATTGTATGGTATGTGGTATGATGGGGGAAATCACTAAGCTTCATGCTTACAACTTTCAATTTTGGTTTCAGGTACTTCATCTTCAAAGGAAAGGAGTCGGCCTAATCGCAACGCATCACACTATGGTTTTTCCGCACATGAGATCTTTGGGATTACACTCTGATATTGTTTATGATAACATGTTTTGATTATTTCTACTTTGGTTTTGACATGACATGATATTATGGATGTTTTCTTATGTTGTTGTTTTATAATAAATTAATTAAAAATGAAATTTTTGGCCTTGAATTTTGGGATGTTACACCTTTCCTTATAAAACAACATTCCAATCCATCAATTAATCATTTGTCACAACTAGAAAAATTAGCTAGGAAATTCTATGCCTTGTAAACATTAACAGTGACAATAATTGTAACCCCAACTTGAGAATGCATATGATGTTATTTCAATAACAACAAACTTCCACAAAAAATCCAATTATAAAGCCCAAAACTTCATGCAAAACATCATAAATAGTTAAATAAAGATTGGACACCCTACAAATCCCAGTTTAAGTCCATTATGGACTAGGATTTCCTTATTGGGCCTAATTGACCAATAAGCTTCTAGTTCGATTATTTTGGGCTTAGAACCCTTAAATGGGCTTTGATTGGACACACATTCATGAAACTTAACATTTTGGGCCATAATAGACCTAAAATGAATTTGTTTACCCTTAATGGGCCTTATTGGGCCATAATTGATCCAATTAACCCTAATGGACCTAAAACCCATCCCTTTATCTTATGTTGAGCCGAAAAATTTATGATTAGGTTCCAAAAATCCTAAATAAAGTTTAATGGGCTCAAACTATTCCATTCCTATCTTCTTGGCCTAAACTCTCGGCCCAACACCATTTAACAAAAAAGGATTTTGAGAGGATTGAGGAGGGATTGACAATTCACACTTAACCACCAAACATCAAGGAAGTTCTCATGCATCAAGGTGAGCCATTGCCTTCCATGCAAAAACTCTTTCTCCCTCTCTTTTTCTTCCTCTTGGTCGAGAGCTAGCACACACACCCACACACACACACACACACTCTTTCAAATCCTCTCCAAACACTCTCAAAGATCATCCTCCTTCCTCCAAGAATTTCGAAATTTGGCTTGTGTTCCAAGGATCTTCATCAACTATTTTTCAATTTTTGGTAAGTATTATCAAACACCAACATCTCCTTTCATTTTGACATTTAGAACTCCATCTTAACATAGCTTTATTCCATGATCACACTCTTGGAAACTTCTTAAGCTTGAAATCTACTCAAGAAGGCTTGCTAGGATCAAAAATCTTCTTCTATTCCTCTTCAAAACCGAAACAACAAATGCCATGGTGAGTTCATACCCCCTTGTTTTCGGTTTTCACTTATTTTGGGGGGAGAATACAAGTGTTATATGTTGATCTATGTGTTTATACATGTAATATGTGATTTCTTTTGTTATTCTTGTGAAAAGTTGTGATAATGATTGTTATATTTCAAGATCTATGACATAAAGGTGTGAGACATCATAAACAAAACATATTAAAACAACATACTTCAAAGATATAAGTGCTTTTAAGTATAAGAAGTGAAAAATAAGGCAAAAGGTTATATAAGTATCATCCTTGTAAAAATTACAAAGTTTTGGTTAAAAGATGACATTTTCGGTTTTATAAGGATAAAAATGGCATTTATTTATATAAAATTTTATTTTTATGATAATAATACTTCTTAAGAGGCCAAAAATATAGATTTTTGCTTAATGGGCTTACATTTAGGCTTCACGGATTTTGGGCCCAAAATTGTGAAAATGAAGAGTTTTGGGGTTGAAATTGTAAATTTATTGATGTACCAGTCTAAAACATAAATAAACTAATTCAGGGGCTGAAAATGACTTTATTGCTAAAATTGGACTAAAAATGCAAAGTTTTTGGATTTTGGGCCTAAATTGTAAAACTCACGAAATTTGGGCTAAAGCGTAAACTTTTTACAAACAAGGGCTGGAAATGTCAAATAAAATATTTTTGGGCTGAAATTGAAATACAAATTATGATCGGGCCAAAAATGCCAAGAAAAGTGATTTAAGGACCAAAAATGTAAGTTTTTTTACAAGGATTTAAAAATTTCTATATTTTATACCTAATGATATCGGTATAGATCAAACATTGATTTTCTTAATATCGTAAGAAAATATTTCATATAAAAACACTAATACCACATCTAATATACAAAAATTGAACAAGGGTATCAATATTGGGCCTAGTACTTCTTATTCATGCTTATTGGGCCTTTGTGATCTAGTCGCATGTTTATTGGGCCAAATATAGTCAATTTATGTCTTCTGGGCCTTAGTGACCCAATGACATGCTCAATGGGCTTAAATTAATTTTTACATGTTATTGGGCCTTTGTGGCCCATTTGCATGACTAATTATGCCCAGAGAGAATCATTATATGCTTAATGGGCTTCAATGTCCCGTTTGCATGCCCTCGAGCCTTGAAATAACGTATGTGTTTAATGGGCCACAACTGCCGTTATGCATGTTTGTTGGGTTGTGTCCATCACATTCAAGTATCCTCAAGTGTTAGTCAATCAAATCACATTTAACAATTAATCATATTCATATGAAAATCATTGGGGGTCTGGTGAGAATTATCGCCTGACACCATTAAGTGTTTGGCCATAGCCTGTAGTTATAATCAGAGTCTCCAGGAAGGGAGAGCGAGAATTTATGTATAGATCTATACGGGGGTGACTCCCCCACACCTGAGTTGTTCGCTATATTTAGACTCGACCAGTCTAGGGTGACAAAAATCATGATCAAAACCGGCGTTTGGAAAAATGCCAAGACAGGGGAATTAGTCATTTATCATGCATGGTTATAACGATCCATTACCATCTATACCTTTCAAGGGAAATCAATTTCATATTTATATATCGTGGCAATACAAAACAATTCATACGATAATACAATTATTACAATACTATTATAGATCGGAAAATATCGGATTTTCCGGGAAATATCATCATTCTCTTTCTTTTACTTACTTCAAAATATATAAAACAAGGAAAATCTGTGGGATTCATTCATTTACATATGTTTTGAAGTCAAATATACACACATATATTAGATCATAACATCACGTCGTAAACAGAATTTACAGAAAATATCGGATTTTGTGGGTTATACCATCAATACAAAGTTTTAATCAAACTTGTTTATGAACTCACCAACATTATATATGTTGACCGTTTCAAAATAACTTGTATTCTCAGGTAACCATTAAGTCGAAGAACCTTCAAGTGTATTTTGGGAATCTTATTTTGAGAAATGACAACTCTCGTACAATTTATGTTTTGAATATGTAATATTTAAACAATGTACTTGATGTGAACAATGTTGGTTGTAATATGAAATGTTTGGAAATGATCGTGTTATGATTCATGTATATTTATTGTGATGATAATTCAATTAATGGTCACACAAGCCCTCAGTCGTTTCCACCGTCCGGTTCGAGGATGTCACAGGTTGGTATCAGAGCAAAGTTTATAGTGAAATAGCATATCTAACCATACATGATATGCAACTATAAATACAATGGGACTAAATAACTCTGATTAAAACAAAATTTTCACACTCGTGTGCACATATTAGAATAACAACCTAACAATATTTAATAAAAGCTTCTAGAGGAAATTAAACATTGTGATTAAACCTAGATAGTTATGTAGTCATATTAGGGATAAATATAGCCTGATCAAGTATATTTATTGAAAATATGACCAACATGTGTTTGGGAGTAATCATAGCGGGAAATGAATCCAAAATCCTACCTTACTCTCCAATAACTCTAGGAAACCCAAACCTAAATAACTAAAAATACGTTATAGGGGTAATTAAAAATAAGATTTACTTATGCACTCTTGTGCATTCAGTATGGCTGGTTTCCACCACCCCGGAGATCCTTATTTTCCCAATCAGGGAAATAACGGATGGCTAGAAGAACCTAAAGTGGAACCTGAAGAGGACCCTGAGGAAGAGGAAGAACAAGAAGAAGAGATTGAAGAGGGACCTGCGGAACCTGTGGCAGACGATGGAGAAGAAGATTTTGGTGACGACAGCGATGATGATTCGAACGCGGAGTCCGTAGTCATCAACCCACCATACCCAGTGAGGGTTCCGGCTCACCGAATGGGCCCTAGTGGTCCTACACCTCCCTGGGGTATCAACATTTGTAGGTGGAGCAGAAAGCAGGGACATCGACCCCCGTTTGGAATGGCATGAGAGTTCTATGACTTGAGGGATGGAGGACCGGCTGACCGAGCACTTCCAGTCATAGTGAGACGATTGAGGGATACTGGCGATCTAGCTCAAAGCACTGCCGACCAGATGCACCAGATGCGAAAAAGGGTTGCGAGGGCAGAGCAGGAAACGCCATAGGTTATCCCGGAATTCCACATGAGGCAGGTGAGGTGGGAGGCTCGACTTTGAGATACAGAGCGACAGGTGGCTCGCCTTCAGGGAGCATCCAATTCCTCAGTACCACCCCCTGGCCCATCCCACCACGAGTAGGAACGACCGTATCTTTCGCTAGTATCACGTTTATGTGATCTATGCTATGTACTATCGACTCTATGTTTAAGTGACTACACTACTCATAGGTTCATCATGCTGCTGAATTTTATGCTTTTATGTACTGTATACCTTCTGGCAAATTTTCATGTATTAAAAATGATTTCTATGAATGAAAATGCTCTATATTTGTGTGACAACTCGAAATTTCTATCTTATAATAAACTCTGCATTCAATTAAAGTCAAACTTACTTCTGCTAAATTTTAGCAGTTTTGGAGTCAGTTTGGGTGTTTTAATCTGAAATACATCAGAGGTAATTATAGGAAGTATACTCTAGAGTTAATTGTACAACACTTAAGTCTCAAAACTCCAAGAGTTTGGATTTTACGGCCATAACATGGAGTTTACGGCCGTACACTCTAGGGTATAAATATGACACTTAGTCATTTTATGTCATTTTTACCATTTTCAAGCCTAGAACTCATTCTCTCTCAAGTATCATCCGAGTTCTTCACTAGATCTTCAACTTGGTAAGTGTTTCCTTCCTTGATTAGTTTATATACTTCAATATCTAGTGTTTGTACATGATTTCATCCATGAAATCTCTTCGTTTGATATATCTTCAAGTGTTCTTCATTCCACCAAGAACACACACTAGTGTTCTTGAGCCTTAAACACCCTTACATGCTTCTATATTGTAAGTGCTCTTCTCTTAGCTTGTTTTATACTTGAATCAACTAGTTTAGACCTAGAAAACATCAAGAAAACAAGATCAAAAGGGTGTTTATGGCCAAGGAACCTCCTTGGGCTGTAAACCCTAATTAGGGGTGCAAATGAACCCTAATCCCTTTTAGAGCCTTGGGACCAAGTCTAGAACACTTCCAACATAAGCTAAGGACCTTAAACTTTGAAATAGTACAAAATACCATGAGTTTACGGCCATAAACTCATGGAGAAATGGTCCTTGGGCCGTAAACCCTAGTTAGTGATGCAATGGTGCCACCATTCTTTGCTAAGGCTTAGACTTGATCATAGAACACTTCATTATGACTTGTAAGACCTTATATCACAACTTGGTACTTAATACCATGAGCTTACGGCCGTAAACTCATGGAAAAATTACCGCTAGGCCGTAAACTCATGTGGTTATTACCATATAGACCATAAACTCCAATAAGAGGCCCTACACCCCTTATATGAAACCCTATGTGGTTTAACACTTCAGTACAAATGTTTCCTATTCCATAAGGTTGTTCCATTACATAATTAGTTGTTATAAACACTAATTGTAAGCATATATTTGTCATTATATGTTAAATAGGATCCGTGTGTGCTCAAGTCTTCACTTGACACTTAGCATCCTTTACCGATCTTGCATTCGCATCACTCACTTCAGGTGAGTTCATATCCCTTAACTTACCTTTAAATTATTTTAAATGCTTTTATGGGGGGGGATACAGTTAGAAAACATGCTAGTTCGATAATCAATCACATGTGATTTATAACTATGTTTCAAACAAGGATTTCATATACTTCAAGATGTGTTTCAAAACAAACTACTTTTAAATTGTTTTATAAACTGACATCAAGTCATTATTAATTTATTGTTCAAAACTCTTTAAATGCATTACAAAACCTCTTTTTAACTTGTATATACTGTCAAAAGCATGTCTATATGTTTATAGTTATATACATAATGTTTAAAGGACTTAGCATTGCTAGCTCACTTTATTTCATTTTCCTTGTTTGGATGTGGACTTAGGTTATCGGCCAGTTGTCCGAAGGTCGTCTAAATATTTGATATATTATGTATACATATGTAGACATAAAAGTTCTATTCAATCAGTTCAGTACCTTTGGGTAGCAAAGGTATACATTCATCTATTGATATACATAACTTACTAGTAAACTATAATAGGTATAGTTTAGGAGAATACTATCGTATACAAGTACTATAACAGAGAATAATATAACATAGAATACTATACAAAGGATACTATACAGAGAATACTATACATAGAATACTATTACTATAACAAGTATACTATAACAAGATTCAAAGATAACATAATGTGAGATACTACTTCATGACGCATCGACCATTTCGTTATGTCACGTTTTGTAACCAGAATCTCTTGGAGGGAGAGCGTGAGTTTGCGTATAGATCTATACTGGATTGACTATCCTACACCTTTGATGTTTGCTACAGTGGGATTTGCAAGTCTACGGGTGCCAAATGTCATTTCTTCCGACGTCTTTCATCGTCGTGATTTAGTTAGATTAGTATGGTAACAATCATATCACATTTTGCCTTAATTAAACCATTAGTTTTAAGGTAGTTATTACTTCAGTGATTTATACAAATAATATTGCAGTACACACGTACATTTTCCCACTATATTCCAATTGTGATCTTCTCACATAAAGGGTAATATAAAACTATATTTTGGTAATGATAGTCATCCTTGGGAAAAGCTTTCACTTTTACAAAGTAACAAACATATAATACAGTCGAGTCTTGGTAGAAGACTACTTTTTATACTAGTAGAAAATATAGGATTTTCTAGGAGTTTTCAAGCATATACAAATATTTACATTGATCAATTACAAACATTTTTATCAAACTTATACAAACATTGACACTAAATACTTATGAACTCACCAGCTTAAATGCTGATCTACGCTTTCAAAATAACTTGTATTCTCAGGTCACCAGTAGACAGGTACCGATGATCAGTTTTTGAGAAGACGGAGCATCTTCAAGACTCGTCTTTTATTTTGATTATTCATTTTTGGTGTCTTATTACTATTAGAGAACACACTTGTATGAAATTATACTATTAATGCAATGGATGATGTTGTTGCTTATTTACTACTTTGCATTGTTATGATACTATACATGACGTCCTCTGCCCCAGAACGTTTCCGCCGTTCTTGGTTTTGGGGTGTGACAGATTGGTATCAGAGCATTGTTTATAGTGAATCGAGTATATCAGCCCATAAAAGATATACAAACTATAAACACAATGGGATTAAAATACTCTAACCAAGAGTCTATACTTTTAAGTACTAAAATACTTAACGAGAAGTATACATAATTACATACCTACATACTCACTATAGAACAATGTCATACTAGAACATAACAAAAGTATTACGATTGTTGAACATCACAAGTTAGCTCAGGGATGTATGGTCAGCTCTAGGAGTGACATAGCCTGATCAACTATGTTGGTCCGAAAAGTGATTAGCATATGCCGAGAATGGTTGTGATGTATCAACAAGTCTAAGAACTTACCAACACTACTACAATGAGAACATTAGACCATAACATAAACTTAAAATATTATAAGAGTATTTTGTGCTACTATAATTACTTATTTGAGAACTATACAGCTCTTTATTAGTATGTCAATAGTTGCGGAGTGGATACACTACGGTTATATGTAACTATAGTGGCATAGACTTAGAATCTGTGATCTTTGCTTTACTTCATGTTCCTTGTTCGGTTGTGGACTCAGGGTTAGGGTCACTTATTCAAAAGTCTATCCTGTTTTGGTTACATATCACTGGTATGCACTATGCAAATGTTGGAGTAACTAATAAGGATCATCTTATAATTATCTTAGTTAGTACGTCTATTAACTGATTCTTTTACCCCTACATCTCGCGTAGATATCATGGTTGGATTCCATATCCCTGGAGACCCGTACTTCCCAAATCAGGGCAATGCCGGATGGCTAGATGAAGAGCCAAAGGATGACCATCCAATCCCTTTGGATAATCACCTTGCAGAAGGCTTTTTTGATGGTTTTGACTCCGAACCAGAAGTCAACAACCTACCTCAAGTAGTTCAAAACCCAAATCTCAACCCCGACCTGCATTTCAAGGTCCCACACCTTTGTTGGAGACAAACATGAATCGTAGGAATGATGAGCAGGGTCAACCATTACCCTTCAATGGAGACCGAAGCTTTTACAATCTCAGCGAAGGAGGCTCTGCTGACCGAGTCATGCCCATTATGGTCCGCAGGATTGCTCGGAATATTGAGCAAGGTAGAGCAGCTATCGACTGAGTCATGGAAATTGACGCTAACTCTGGCGTTAACACGGTCCGCATTCACCAAATCGAAGAAGCCATGGAAAGGACAAGGAGAATCAATGAGGCTCTGCAGCAACAGCTAGCTACATCCCGCGCTGAGGTTATAGAACTTTTAGTGCGTCAGAGAGCTCATGAGCGACATCTTCAAGACGTAGTATGTCAACTAGCATATCTGAGGGTTCGCCCGAGGAATACCCGTTGCCAGTAGAAGATGTCTGACTCATCTTTTCTTTTGGTTTAAGGAATATCCTTTCGTATCGGTGCTCTATGAAGCACTTTTGTGTAAAATATTCTTGTCACTCAAGTACTTTAACTAGACTTCTAAGCTGTCAAAGTTTTGCTACTTCTGATATGATGTAAAACCTACTCTTAGGTCAAATTTTACCCAAACTTATTACATCCTTAATATCAATGATATTGGTAGTTAGCTAATCTTTTGTAGAAACCTTTGTTCAAATACTTTCATTCTTGTGATTCTAGAACTCTATGGAACTCATACTTTTATCTAGTTGTTGAACTATTGCGATTTAGTTCATGGGACTCATTCATTAAATTCACTATTGAATTCTTATCATTGTTCTCATCTTTTAATCGTATAGTTGAAAGATGCCTCCTCGCAAGTCAACAAGGCGTAATCCTCTAATTATTCCAACTCAAACACCAACTCCTCCACAATTTGATACGATATCTCTCAATGCTGCGGTAGCTGCGGCTGTTGCTACAGCCATGGCATAATAGCACAACAAACAGGGAACTAGTGGAGGTGGAACATTCATTCATTCCATGCAAGGTGACGTCATTGTGCGCTCTCGAGAGTGCTCTTACAAAGACTTCACCAAATGTAAACCCCGAACCTTCAATGGAATCGGTGGAGTCATTGCGCTGTCACAATGGTTCGAAAAAACGGAATCGATCTTTGAGATCTGTTCCTGCATCGAAGGAAGCAAATTAAAATTTGCTGCATGCACCTTCAGTGATAGAGCCCTGACGTGGTGGAATAGCCATGTCAAGTCACTAACTTTAATAGTGGCAAATGCTATGGGATGGGAAGCTCTTAAAGGGTTGATGATTGAAGAATACTGCCTAAGGGGGGAGGTTTAGAAGATGGAACAAGAACTCTTGAGTCTGACCATGAAAGGCTCCAACATAGTGTCTTACACTGCCAGATTCAACGATCTGGTGGCGCTATGTCCAAATATGGTTCCCACTGAGGGGAAGAAGATTGAGAGGTACATTTGGGGGCTAGTGCCTCCATTCAAGGGGAATGTCTTAGCTTCAAACCCCACTACTTTCAATGGTGCCAAGCGATTGGCACAACGACTCATTGATCACGAAGTCTCTACCCCAACAATAACAACAACCCAGGCTATCCCAGAACCCTCCAAAGCGGCTGAGAACAAGTGAAAGTTCTGGGATAACAAGAAAGGGAAATCGGCGCAGAGCTCTGCCAAGAAGCAGCAAGTTGTGGCTGTTCATGCCGCGATTGTACCTGCTACTACAGCGTCAATGAAGCCGCTTACCGGAAATTTGCCCAAGTGCAACAAATGCACTTTCCATCATGATGGTGCCTGCCAGGAAATGAAGTGCGTTAACTGCAACAGGAAATGGCACACTTTCCGATTCTGCAAGGCTCCGGCAAGGCCAATTAACCAAGTCCCCGACATTGTTTTGGTCTAGGCTTGCTATGGTTGTGCGAAGGTTGGTCATTTCAAGAGAGACTGCCCGAAGGCAGGGAATGCTGGTGGAATGTGAAGAATTATGGCGATAGGCCACGAGGAAGCCGTAGCTGATCCTACGATAGTTACTGGTATGTTTCTCCTCGATAATTCATATGCCTGTATACAATTCGATAGCGAAGAAAGGAGGAGCTTCGTAAGCCAGAAATTTATTCGCTTACTTAAACAAAAACCACGTACACTAGAGGAATCATTCACTATAGAAATGGCAAACGGGAAAACGGAAAGTACTAACTGCATATACATAGGTTGTACTCTAACTCTAGATGGTCATTCTTTCCAAATAGACCTCATGCCGGTCTCAATTAAAAGTTTCAACGTCATAATCGGCATGGATTGGTTAAGTCATCTTCGCGCCGACATCATGTGCTTTGAGAAAGCAGTTCGTCTTAACCTCCCTAACAACGAAACTCTAGTTATCTACGGCAACAAATCTAGTATGAACCTTCGCATCATTTCATGTATTCAAGCTCAAAAGTGCTTACGAAAGGAATATCATGCATTCCTTGTACACATCGTCGATACGAGTCAAGAAGTGAAGTTCATTCAGAACATTCCAGAAGTACGCAACTTTCCCGACATCTTTCCAGAAGAACTACCGGGATTACCACCGCAACTTCAAGTCGAGTTCAGAATCGACTTAGTGTCAGGGGCTACTCCAGTAGCCAGATCTTCTTATCGTCTGGCACCAGCAGAGATGTAGGAACTTTCCAGTCAGCTTAACGAACTTCTCAAGAAGGGATTCATTAGGCCAAGCTTCTCACCATGGGGAGCATCGGTCTTGTTCATCAAAAAGAAAGACGGATCGTGTCACACCCCCAAACCAGAACGGCGGAAACGTTCGGGGTGGAGGACGTCATATTCAGTATCATAACAGTTCATAGAAAGGAAAGTACACACCACCATATATATTAAGGTTTCCAAAATGTTTACATAATTGTATTCATTACATGTTCAAAAGATAAATACATAAACATCTTTCAAAAGAAGTAATTAACGTCAGCACGTTAATCCCCAAAAGTTGATTTCCAAACCTGCTTAGCGGTTCCCTGAGAATACAAGTTATTTCAAAGAAAAAGTGCCAACAATTAAGTTGGTGAGTTCATAAGTAGTGTTTTGAGAAAATGTACGCCATTCGAAATTTCGTGTATGTTTTCCAGAAAATGCGGTATTTTCAAATGAAAAGAGTTATGATTCGTTGTGTTGAAAATGAATGTATTAGATCCAGAAAATCCCATATTTTCCCTAATAGTTGAGATATGATTTGTTGTGTTTTCCAAGAAAAACCCTTATTTTCTTATAAAAGTATGAAATGCATATGAATGTTCATGTTATAAGTTGTAAATAATTGCACCAGGAAAATCCCTTATTTTCATATTAGTTGTTTGATTTAGATGCAGGAAAAACCCTTATTTTCCTAACATAACTGGCAGTCTCTAAGACCGAAAATCGCAAGCAACCGACATGCTGAAAAGGTGTGGCATAGTTTTAATAGCTACTCGTTCATAAAAGCATAATACCATAATAATTGTATATCCGATGAGTTTTATAACCATACTAAACATAATATGCCTGTAGCGACGTTCTTCAGGCGTCATAGCATTATGACAAACTGTCACCCCAAAGGACGGATTGTAGCTAACAGTCAGGGTGCGGGATCATGACTTCCCGTATAGATCTATACACATTTGACACGTTCTCCGAACGGGAGACTCTGGTTATAGACAATACTTGTAGCGATACCTTCTTGCAAAAGGCAGTATTTGAAGATGTACATGTCTCACGGATTCTCAACTAAGTCTGTATTAAAGTAATAGTTTTGTATGCAAAGATTATCCTTTTTCACAATGTTCGACAAAGCATAAATCGTAAGTTCTTAAAATGTATAAAACGGTTTAGCAACGAAGGATACTTTGGAATTACTAAATACTTTGTATAAATCTAGTGCATGCAAAGTATGACAAGAGTTTTCACGTAGTAGTAATGAATCACAAGTGATTCATTTGATAAAAACGAGTAAAGTGAAACTTTATGAAATACACGATAATAACCGTATGTTTACTTGTATCCCCCCCCCCAAAAGAGTATAAAAAGCATTTAGAATGTATTTAAAGTGTGTTTGTAGGGGTATGAACTCACCTGATAAATTGAAGAAGGTGTGACGAAAACCGAGCAGAACTTTGACTTAAAAAAAGCGGATTTTCTCGGGATTCTCGGGAATCTCGGGAGTGTAAAACTTCCTTCGGGGCTTGAGTATGGGAACCGGGGCTTCGGGATAATTATTGCACGGAAAACGAGGAAAAACGCAAGAAAAACGAGAGAAAATGAGCAAGTTTCCCCGGAACCCTCGCATCCCTTTTATAGGGGTGCTGAACCGCCTAGGTACGCTGGGCGTACGAGGGTACGTGGGGCGTACTAGGGCGTCATCGCTTACGTACTTCGGATGGGAGGGCATAGAGGAGTAGGGGCGATGTGGCCGAACCAAGGCCTAGCACCCGGTTACGCTGGGCGTACGAGGGTACGCTAGGCATAATTCAGATCAGGCCGGTGACTCCCCCTTCGGATAATACCGGAATTCATTTTAAATTTATATATTTATTATTTAGCAAACTTCGAAAATTCATATCTTCATCATACAAACTCCGTTTTCGATGTTCTTTATATCCGCGCGAAGGTGAGACGACGATCTACAACTTTCGTTTACACTCCGTCGGCAAATTTTGACTTTATTTTTAATATTATATTTTTAATACCTCAGGACAGGAAAAGTCCGTTAAAGTTCCATAACTTTTTCATCCGACGTCCGTTTCCGTCAGACTTTTTAACGTTGCGCTTCTATTGTTGAGACCTTCGATTCTCATTTAGTTTGTGTCGGCTAAAAGTCTCTTGATCTCTATTTCGAGTTTTTAGTTGTCTACTGCTATATCCGTAACTTAGAAAAATAATAACTTCCTCATACGAAGTCAGATTTGGACGTTCTTTTTATGTATGTTCATGGTTTAATGATATCTACAACTATCATTTAGATACTTAAGGCTAAAATATATTGTATTGGAAATTCGCGTTTTTCGTTTAATCGGTGTTGCTGGTTTTGTCGGAAATCTTAGAATGGTCATAACTTCTTCGTTATAACTCGGATTTTTGTGTTCTTTATATGTATGAAACCCTTGTTATGATATCTACCACTTAGTATACTCAATTACGGTTTTATAAAAGTTTAAATTTTGACCTGAATTTTTCTGTTGTTACAGATCGTTTCGTATGTGCATCGACTACAGGGAACTCAACAAGCTTACCGTTAAAAATTGTTATCCTCTATCCCGCATTGACGACTTATTTGATCAAATTCAAGGAGAAAATTACTTCTCGAAGATAGATCTACGATCCGGGTATCACCAGTTACGAGTGTTAGAGGAGGATGTTCCCAAGACAGCCTTCCGAACTCGTTATGGAAACTACGAGTTTTTAGTAATGTCGTTCGGATTAACCAACGCACCAGCTATATTCATGGATCTAATGAATAGGGTGTGCCATCCTTATTTGGATTAGTTCGTCATTGTCTTCATTGATGGCATACTTATCTACTCTCGAAGTAAGGAGGAGCATAGTCAACACCTACAAAGACTCTTAGAAACGTTACGATTGGAGAAGCTCTAAGTGAAGTTCTCTAAGTGCGAGTTTTGGATTCGAAGAGTCAAATTCTTGGGCCTCGTTGTTAGTGAAGAGGGAATTCACGTGGACCCTTCCAAAATCAAGGCCATTGAGAACTGGTCAGCACCGAAGACACCTACAAAAATTTGTCAATTTCTAGGTCTCGCTGGCTACTATCACAGGTTCATACAGAACTTCTCCAGCATCGCTAAGCCGCTTACTACACTAACCCAAAAAGGCATGGCCTTTGACTGGGAAGAGAAACAAGAGAAGGCGTTCCAGACGCTGAAACAAGCCTTATGCACCGCACCAATACTATCCCTCCCAGAAGGAATAGAAGACTTCGTAGTCTACTGCGATGCATCGAATCAAGGGCTCGGTTGTGTTCTAATGCAAAGAGGTAAGGTCATTACCTATGCCTCAAGACAGCTGAAGACACACGAGGTAAACTACACCACGCATGATCTTGAGTTAGGAGCAGTTGTGTTTGCTCTAAAGATCTGGAGACACTATCTGTACGATATGAAGAGCACTATCTTTATAGACCACAAGAGCCTTCAACACATCTTTGACCAGAAAGAGATCAACATGAGACAACGACGGTGGGTCGAGCTACTCAATGAATACAAATCCGAAATTCGTTATCATCCCGGCAAGGACAACATAGTAGCTGACGCCCTAAGTCGGAAAGAATACTCTGGTCGTAGAGTCAAATCGTTGACTATGACTATCCATTCAAACTTGTCCACAAAAATTAAGGAGTCTCAACTTGACGGTTTGAAACCTGAAAATATGGCAAGTGAATCCCTGAGAGGGATGGATAAGAACTTGGAAGTCAAGGGTGGCGGAGCTTTATATTTCATGGATCGGATCTGGACATCGAAACACGGTGGATTCAGAGACTTGGTCATGACCGAAGCACACAACACTAGATATTTCATCAACCCAGGTTCGGATAAGATGTATCTGAATCTTAAAAAGTTATACTGGTGGCCTAACATGAAAGCAAAGATAGCTACCTTCGTGAGTAAATGCCTTACTCGCGCAAAGGTTAAGGTCGAATACCAGAAATCATCAGGTTTACTTCAGCAACCAGAGATACCATAATGGAAATGGGAGCAGATTACTATGGGCTTCATAACCAAGTTTCCTAAGACAACGGGTGGACTTGATACCATTTGGGGCATCGTCAACAGATTGACCAAATCCGCTCATTTCCTACCAATCAAAGAGATTTACAAAATGGAGAAACTGAAAAGAACTTACATTAGGGAGATCATACAACTGCATGGTGTTCCCATATCCATTAACTCTGATAGAGATAGTAGATTCACTTCGAGGTTCTGGCAGTCGCTACAGAGTTCCCTTGGAACGAGGCTGGACATGAGTACAGCCTACCATCCACAGACCGACGGAGAAAGTGAGAGAACTATCCAAACCTTGGAAGATATGTTGAGATCCTATGTGATCGACTTTGGGAAGGCATGAGATACTCATTTACCCATTGTCGAATTTTCCTACAACAATAGTTACCACACGAGCATAAAGGATGCTCCATTCAAAGCCCTCTATGACCAGAAGTGTAGATCCCCTATGTGTTGGGTGAGGTGGGTGATACCCAGTTAGCTAAAGGACGAGTTCCTGAAAGCAGTCTCACAGGTCCGGAAATCATAAGGGAAACAATAGAGAAGATCGTTCAGATTTGTGAAGGATTGAAAGCCTCTAGAGACCGTCTGAAAAGCTACGCAAACAAGAGAAGTAAACCTTTGGAGTTCTAGGTGGGAGACCGAGTCCTTTTGAAAGTCTCACCTGGAAGGGCTTGATACACTTCGGAAAGCATGAAAAGCTAAATCCAAGATACGTAGGGCCTTTCGATATTCTTGCCAGAATCAGCCCTGTAGCTTACAAACTCAATCTACCGCGTGAACTCAGTAACGTACATTCTACTTTCCACGTCTCGAACTTGAAAAAGTGTCTGTCCGACGAGACTCTTGTAATCCCACTCGACAAGATCGAGATCAATGAGAGCCTCAACTTCGTGGAAGAACCTGTAAAGATCATGGACTGACAGGTCAAACAAACGAAACAAAGTCGTATCCCGATAGTGAAGGTTCGCTGGAACGCCAAGCGAGGACCTGAATTCACTTGGGAGTGCGAGGATCAAATGAAATTGAAATATAATCATCTTTTTACATAGTTATTTGTAACTACTTATTTGCTTAAACTCTAATTTCAGGACGAAATTACCTCTAACGGGGGGATGATGTGACAACTCGAAATTTCTATCTTATAACAAACCATGCATTCAATCAAAGTCAAACTTACTTCTGCTAAATTTTAGCAGTTTTAGAGTCAGTTTGGGTGTTTTAATCTTAAATACATAAGAGGTAGTTATAGGAAGTATACTCTAGAGTTAATTGTACAACACTTAAGTCTCAAAACTCCAAGAGTTTGGAGTTTACGACCATAACATGGATTTTATGGCCGTAAACTCTAGGGTATAAATATGACACTTAGTCATTTTATGTCATTTTTACCATTTTCAAGCCTAGAACTCATTCTCTCTCAAGTATCATCCGAGTTCTTCACTAGATCTTCAACTTGGTAAGTGTTTCCTTCCTTGATTAGTTGATATACTTCAATATCTAGTGTTTGTACATGATTTCATCCATTAAATCTCTGAAATCTCTTCGTTTGATAGATCTTCAAGTGTTCTTCATTCCACCAAGAACACCAAGAACACACACTAGTGTTCTTGAGCCTTAAACACCCTTACAAGCTTCTATATTGTAAGTGCTCTTCTCTTAGCTTGTTTCATACTTGAATAAACTAGTTTAGACCTAGAAAACATCAAGAAAACAAGATCAAAAGGGTGTTTATGGCCAAGGAACCTCCTTGGGCTGTAAACCCTAATTAGGGGTGCAAATGAACCCTAATCCCTTTTAGAGCCTTGGGACCAAGTCTAGAAGACTTTCAACATAAGCTAAGGACCTTAAACTTTTAATTAGTACAAAATACCATGAGTTTACGGCCATAAACTCATGGAGAAATGGTCCTTGGGCCGTAAACCCTAGTTAGTGATGCAATGGTGCCACCATTCTTTGCTAAGGCTTAGACTTGATCATAGAACACTTCATTATGACTTGTAAGACCTTATATCACAACTTGGTACTTAATACCATGAGTTTACGGCCGTAAACTCATGGAAAAATTACCCTAGGCCGTAAACTCATTTGGTTATTACCATATAGACCATAAACTCCAATAAGAGGCCCTACACCCCTTATATGCAACCCTATGTGGTTTAACACTTCAGTACAAATGTTTCCTAGTCCCTAAGGTTGTTCCATTACATAATTAGTTGTTATAAACACTAATTGTAAGCATATATGTGTCATTATATGTTAAATAGGATCCGTGTGTGCTCAAGTCTTCACTTGACACTTAGCATCCTTTACCGATCTTACATTCGCATCACTCACTTCAGGTGAGTTCATATCCCTTAACTTACCTTTAAATTATTTTAAATGCTTTTATGGGGGGGATACAAGTAGAAAACATGCTAGTTCGATAATCAATCACATGTGATTTATAACTATGTTTCAAACAAGGATTTCATATACTTCAAGATGTGTTTCAAAACAAACTACTTTTAAATCGTTTTATAAACTGACATCAAGTCATTATTAATTTATTGTTCAAAACTCTTTAAATGCATTACAAAATCTCTTTTTAACTTGTATATACTGTGAAAAGCATGTCTATATGTTTATAGTTATATACATAATGTTTAAAGGACTTAGGACTGCTAGCTCGCTTTATTTCATTTTCCTTGTTTGGATGTGGACTTAGGTTATTGGCCAGTTGTCCGAAGGTCGTCTAAATATTTGATATATTATGTATACATATGTAGACATAAAAGTTCTATTCAATCAGTTCTGTACCTTTGGGTAGCAAAGGTATGCATTCATCTATTGATATACATAAATTACTAGTAAACTATAATAGGTATAGTTTAGGAGAATACTATCATATACAAGTACTATAACAGAGAATAATATAACACAGAATACTATACAATGGATACTATACAGAGAATACTATACATAGAATACTATTACTATAACAAGTATACTATAACAAGATTCAGAGATAACATAATGTGAGATACTACTTCATGACACATCGACCATTTCGTTATGTCACGTTTTGTAACCAGAATCTCTTGGAGGGAGAGCGTGAGTTTGCGTATAGATCTATACTGGATTGACTATCCTACACCTTTGATGTTCGCTACAGTGGGATTTGCAAGTCTACGGGTGCCAAATGTCATTTCTTCCGACGTCTTTCATCGTCGTGATTTAGTCAGATTAGTATGGTAACAATCATATCGCATTTTTCCTTAATTAAACGATTGGTTTTAAGGTAGTTATTACTTCAGTGATTAATACAAATAATACTACAATACACATATACATTTTCCTACTATATTCAAATTGTGATCTTCTCACATAAAGGGTAATATAAAGCTATATTTTGGTAATGATAGTCATGCTTGGGAAAAGCATTCACTTTTACAAAGGAACAAACATACAATACAGTTGGGTCTTGGTAGAAGACTACTTTTTATACTAGTAGAAAATATAGGATTTTCTAGGAGTTTTCAAACATATACAAACATTTACATTGATCAATTACAAACATTTTCATCAACCTCAAAAAATCATTGACACTAAATACTTATGAACTCACCAGCTTAAATGCTGATTTATGCTTTTAAAATAACTTGTATTCTCAGGTCACCAGTAGACAGGTACCGATGATCAGGTTTTGAGAAGACGGTGCATCTTCAAGACTTGTCTTTTATTTTGATTATTCATTTTTGGTGTCTTATTACTATTAAAGAACACACTTGTATGAAATTATACTTTTAATGCAATGGATGATGTTGTTGCTTATTTACTACTCGAAATTTCTATCTTATAACAAACCATGCATTCAATCAAAGTCAAACTTACTTCTGCTAAATTTTAGCAGTTTTAGAGTCAGTTTGGGTGTTTTAATCTTAAATACATAAGAGGTAATTATAGGAAGTATACTCTAGAGTTAATTGTACAACACTTAAGTCTCAAAACTCCAAGAGTTTGGAGTTTACGGCCATAACATGGATTTTATGGCCGTAAACTCTAGGGTATAAATATGACACTTAGTCATTTTAAGTCATTTTTACCATTTTCAAGCCTAGAACTCATTCTCTCTCAAGTATCATCCGAGTTCTTCACTAGATCTTCAACTTGGTAAGTGTTTCCTTCCTTGATTAGTTGATATACTTCAATATCTAGTGTTTGTACATGATTTCATCCATTAAATCTCTGAAATCTCTTCGTTTGATAGATCTTCAAGTGTTCTTCATTCCACCAAGAACACCAAGAACACACACTAGTGTTCTTGAGCCTTAAACACCCTTACAAGCTTCTATATTGTAAGTGCTCTTCTCTTAGCTTGTTTCATACTTGAATAAACTAGTTTAGACCTAGAAAACATCAAGAAAACAAGATCAAAAGGGTGTTTATGGCCAAGGAACCTCCTTGGGCTGTAAACCCTAATTAGGGGTGCAAATGAACCCTAATCCCTTTTAGAGCCTTGGGACCAAGTCTAGAAGACTTTCAACATAAGCTAAGGACCTTAAACTTTTAATTAGTACAAAATACCATGAGTTTACGGCCATAAACTCATGGAGAAATGGTCCTTGGGCCGTAAACCCTAGTTAGTGATGCAATGGTGCCACCATTCTTTGCTAAGGCTTAGACTTGATCATAGAACACTTCATTATGACTTGTAAGACCTTATATCACAACTTGGTACTTAATACCATGAGTTTACGGCCGTAAACTCATGGAAAAATTACCCTAGGCCGTAAACTCATTTGGTTATTACCATATAGACCATAAACTCCAATAAGAGGCCCTACACCCCTTATATGCAACCCTATGTGGTTTAACACTTCAGTACAAATGTTTCCTAGTCCCTAAGGTTGTTCCATTACATAATTAGTTGTTATAAACACTAATTGTAAGCATATATGTGTCATTATATGTTAAATAGGATCCGTGTGTGCTCAAGTCTTCACTTGACACTTAGCATCCTTTACCGATCTTACATTCGCATCACTCACTTCAGGTGAGTTCATATCCCTTAACTTACCTTTAAATTATTTTAAATGCTTTTATGGGGGGGATACAAGTAGAAAACATGCTAGTTCGATAATCAATCACATGTGATTTATAACTATGTTTCAAACAAGGATTTCATATACTTCAAGATGTGTTTCAAAACAAACTACTTTTAAATCGTTTTATAAACTGACATCAAGTCATTATTAATTTATTGTTCAAAACTCTTTAAATGCATTACAAAATCTCTTTTTAACTTGTATATACTGTGAAAAGCATGTCTATATGTTTATAGTTATATACATAATGTTTAAAGGACTTAGGACTGCTAGCTCGCTTTATTTCATTTTCCTTGTTTGGATGTGGACTTAGGTTATTGGCCAGTTGTCCGAAGGTCGTCTAAATATTTGATATATTATGTATACATATGTAGACATAAAAGTTCTATTCAATCAGTTCTGTACCTTTGGGTAGCAAAGGTATGCATTCATCTATTGATATACATAAATTACTAGTAAACTATAATAGGTATAGTTTAGGAGAATACTATCATATACAAGTACTATAACAGAGAATAATATAACACAGAATACTATACAATGGATACTATACAGAGAATACTATACATAGAATACTATTACTATAACAAGTATACTATAACAAGATTCAGAGATAACATAATGTGAGATACTACTTCATGACACATCGACCATTTCGTTATGTCACGTTTTGTAACCAGAATCTCTTGGAGGGAGAGCGTGAGTTTGCGTATAGATCTATACTGGATTGACTATCCTACACCTTTGATGTTCGCTACAGTGGGATTTGCAAGTCTACGGGTGCCAAATGTCATTTCTTCCGACGTCTTTCATCGTCGTGATTTAGTCAGATTAGTATGGTAACAATCATATCGCATTTTTCCTTAATTAAACGATTGGTTTTAAGGTAGTTATTACTTCAGTGATTAATACAAATAATACTACAATACACATATACATTTTCCTACTATATTCAAATTGTGATCTTCTCACATAAAGGGTAATATAAAGCTATATTTTGGTAATGATAGTCATGCTTGGGAAAAGCATTCACTTTTACAAAGGAACAAACATACAATACAGTTGGGTCTTGGTAGAAGACTACTTTTTATACTAGTAGAAAATATAGGATTTTCTAGGAGTTTTCAAACATATACAAACATTTACATTGATCAATTACAAACATTTTCATCAACCTCAAAAAATCATTGACACTAAATACTTATGAACTCACCAGCTTAAATGCTGATTTATGCTTTTAAAATAACTTGTATTCTCAGGTCACCAGTAGACAGGTACCGATGATCAGGTTTTGAGAAGACGGTGCATCTTCAAGACTTGTCTTTTATTTTGATTATTCATTTTTGGTGTCTTATTACTATTAAAGAACACACTTGTATGAAATTATACTTTTAATGCAATGGATGATGTTGTTGCTTATTTACTACTCGAAATTTCTATCTTATAACAAACCATGCATTCAATCAAAGTCAAACTTACTTCTGCTAAATTTTAGCAGTTTTAGAGTCAGTTTGGGTGTTTTAATCTTAAATACATAAGAGGTAATTATAGGAAGTATACTCTAGAGTTAATTGTACAACACTTAAGTCTCAAAACTCCAAGAGTTTGGAGTTTACGGCCATAACATGGATTTTATGGCCGTAAACTCTAGGGTATAAATATGACACTTAGTCATTTTAAGTCATTTTTACCATTTTCAAGCCTAGAACTCATTCTCTCTCAAGTATCATCCGAGTTCTTCACTAGATCTTCAACTTGGTAAGTGTTTCCTTCCTTGATTAGTTGATATACTTCAATATCTAGTGTTTGTACATGATTTCATCCATGAAATCTCTTCGTTTGATAGATCTTCAAGTGTTCTTCATTCCACCAAGAACACCAAGAACACACACTAGTGTTCTTGAGCCTTAAACACCCTTACAAGCTTCTATATTGTAAGTGCTCTTCTCTTAGCTTGTTTCATACTTGAATAAACTAGTTTAGACCTAGAAAACATCAAGAAAACAAGATCAAAAGGGTGTTTATGGCCAAGGAACCTCCTTGGGCTGTAAACCCTAATTAGGGATGCAAATGAACCCTAATCCCTTTTAGAGCCTTGGGACCAAGTCTAGAAGACTTTCAACATAAGCTAAGGACCTTAAACTTTTAAATAGTACAAAATACCATGAGTTTACGGCCATAGACTCATGGAGAAATGGTCCTTGGGCCGTAAACCCTAGTTAGTGATGCAATGGTGCCACCATTCTTTGCTAAGGCTTAGACTTGATCATAGAACACTTCATTATGACTTGTAAGACATTATATCACAACTTGGTACTTAATACCATGAGTTTACGGCCGTAAACTCATGGAAAAATTACCGCTAGGCCGTAAACTCATGTGGTTATTACCATATAGACCATAAACTCCAATAAGAGGCCCTACACCCCTTATATGAAACCCTATGTGGTTTAACACTTCAGTACAAATGTTTCCTATTCCATAAGGTTGTTCCATTACATAATTAGTTGTTATAAACACTAATTGTAAGCATATATCTTTCATTATATGTTAAATAGGATCCGTGTGTGCTCAAGTCTTCACTTGACACTTAGCATCCTTTACCGATCTTACATTCGCATCACTCACTTCAGGTGAGTTCATATCCCTTAACTTACCTTTAAATTATTTTAAATGCTTTTATGGGGGGGATACAGTTAGAAAACATGCTAGTTCGATAATCAATCACATGTGATTTATAACTATGTTTCAAACAAGGATTTCATATACTTCAAGATGTGTTTCAAAACAAACTACTTTTAAATTGTTTTATAAACTGAAATCAAGTCATTATTAATTTATTGTTCAAAACTCTTTAAATGCATTACAAAACCTCTTTTTAACTTGTATATACTGTCAAAAGCATGTCTATATGTTTATAGTTATATACATAATGTTTAAAGGACTTAGCATTGCTAGCTCACTTTATTTCATTTTCCTTGTTTGGATGTGGACTTAGGTTATCGGCCAGTTGTCCGAAGGTCGTCTAAATATTTGATATATTATGTATACATATGTAGACATAAAAGTTCTATTCAATCAGTTCAGTACCTTTGGGTAGCAAAGGTATACATTCATCTATTGATATACATAACTTACTAGTAAACTATAATAGGTATAGTTTAGGAGAATACTATCGTATACAAGTACTATAACAGAGAATAATATAACATAGAATACTATACAAAGGATACTATACAGAGAATACTATACATAGAATACTATTACTATAACAAGTATACTATAACAAGATTCAAAGATAACATAATGTGAGATACTACTTCATGACGCATCGACCATTTCGTTATGTCACGTTTTGTAACCAGAATCTCTTGGAGGGAGAGCGTGAGTTTGCGTATAGATCTATACTGGATTGACTATCCTACACCTTTGATGTTCGCTACAGTGGGATTTGCAAGTCTACGGGTGCCAAATGTCATTTCTTCCGACGTCTTTCATCATCGTGATTTAGTTAGATTAGTATGGTAAAAATCATATCACATTTTGCGTTAATTAAACCATTGGTTTTAAGGTAGTTATTACTTCAGTGATTTATACAAATAATATTGCAGTACACACGTACATTTTCCCACTATATTCAAATTGTGATCTTCTCACATAAAGGGTAATATAAAACTATATTTTGGTAATGATAGTCATCCTTGGGAAAAGCTTTCACTTTTACAAAGTAACAAACATATAATACAGTCGAGTCTTGGTAGAAGACTACTTTTTATACTAGTAGAAAATATAGGATTTTCTAGGACTTTTCAAGCATATACAAATATTTACATTGATCAATTACAAACATTTTTATCAAACTTATACAAACATTGACACTAAATACTTATGAACTCACCAGCTTAAATGCTGATCTACGCTTTCAAAATAACTTGTATTCTCAGGTCACCAGTAGACAGGTACCGATGATCAGTTTTTGAGAAGACGGAGCATCTTCAAGACTCGTCTTTTATTTTGATTATTCATTTTTGGTGTCTTATTACTATTAGAGAACACACTTGTATGAAATTATACTATTAATGCAATGGATGATGTTGTTGCTTATTTAGTACTTTGCATTGTTATGATACTATACATGACGTCCTCTGCCCCAGAACGTTTCCGCCGTTCTTGGTTTTGGGGTGTGACAGATTGGTATCAGAGCATTGTTTATAGTGAATCGAGTATATCAGCCCATAAAAGATATACAAACTATAAACACAATGGGATTAAAATACTCTAACCAAGAGTCTATACTTTTAAGTACTAAAATACTTAACGAGAAGTATACATAATTACATACCTACATACTCACTATAGAACAATGCCATACTAGAATATAACAAAAGTATTACGATTGTTGAACATCACAAGTTAGCTCAGGGATGTATGGTCAGCTCTAGGAGTGACATAGCCTGATCAACTATGTTGGTCCGAAAAGTGATTAGCATATGCCGAGAATGGTTGTGATGTATCAACAAGTCTAAGAACTTACCAACACTACTACAATGAGAACATTAGACCATAACATAAACTTAAAATATTATAAGAGTATTTTGTGCTACTATAATTACTTATTTGAGAACTATACAGCTCTTTATTAGTATGTCAATAGTTGCGGAGTGGATACACTACGGTTATATGTAACTATAGTGGCATAGACTTAGAATCTGTGATCTTTGCTTTACTTCATGTTCCTTGTTCGGTTGTGGACTCAGGGTTAGGGTCACTTATTCAAAAGTCTATCCTGTTTTGGTTACATATCACTGGTATGCACTATGCAAATGTTGGAGTAACTAATAAGGATCATCTTATAATTATCTTAGTTAGTACGTCTATTAACTGATTCTTTTACCCCTACATCTCGCGTAGATATCATGGTTGGATTCCATATCCCTGGAGACCCGTACTTCCCAAATCAGGGCAATGCTGGATGGCTAGATGAAGAGCCAAAGGATGACCATCCAATCCCTTTGGATAATCACCTTGCAGAAGGCTTTTTTGATGGTTTTGACTCCGAACCAGAAGTCAACAACCTACCTCAAGTAGTTCAAAACCCAAATCTCAACCCCGACCTGCATTTCAAGGTCCCACACCTTTGTTGGAGACAAACATGAATCGTAGGAATGATGAGCAGGGTCAACCATTACCCTTCAATGGAGACCGAAGCTTTTACAATCTCAGCGAAGGAGGCTCTGCTGACCGAGTCCTGCCCATTATGGTCTGCAGGATTGCTCGGAATATTGAGCAAGGTAGAGCAGCTATCGACTGAGTCATGGAAATTGACGCTAACTCTGGCGTTAACACGGTCCACATTCACCAAATCGAAGAAGCCATGGAAAGGACAAGGAGAATCAATGAGGCTCTGCAGCAACAGCTAGCTACATCCCGCGCTGAGGTTATAGAACTTTTAGTGCGTCAGAGAGCTCATGAGCGACATCTTCAAGACGTAGTATGTCAACTAGCATATCTGAGGGTTCGCCCGAGGAATACCCGTTGCCAGTAGAAGATGTCTGACTCATCTTTTCTTTTGGTTTAAGGAATATCCTTTCGTATCGGTGCTCTATGAAGCACTTTTGTGTAAAATATTCTTGTCACTCAAGTACTTTAACTAGACTTCTAAGCTGTCAAAGTTTTGCTACTTCTGATATGATGTAAAACCTACTCTTAGGTCAAATTTTACCCAAACTTATTACATCCTTAATATCAATGATATTGGTAGTTAGCTAATCTTTTGTAGAAACCTTTGTTCAAATACTTTCATTCTTGTGATTCTAGAACTCTATGGAACTCATACTTTTATCTAGTTGTTGAACTATTGCGATTTAGTTCATGGGACTCATTCATTAAATTCACTATTGAATTCTTATCATTGTTCTCATCTTTTAATCGTATAGTTGAAAGATGCCTCCTCGCAAGTCAACAAGGCGTAATCCTCTAATTATTCCAACTCAAACACCAACTCCTCCACAATTTGATACGATATCTCTCAATGCTGCGGTAGCTGCGGCTGTTGCTACAGCCATGGCATAATAGCACAACAAACAGGGAACTAGTGGAGGTGGAACATTCATTCATTCCATGCAAGGTGACGTCATTGTGCGCTCTCGAGAGTGCTCTTACAAAGACTTCACCAAATGTAAACCCCGAACCTTCAATGGAATCGGTGGAGTCATTGCGCTGTCGCAATGGTTCGAAAAAACGGAATCGATCTTTGAGATCTGTTCCTGCATCGAAGGAAGCAAATTAAAATTTGTTGCATGCACCTTCAGTGATAGAGCCCTGACGTGGTGGAATAGCCATGTCAAGTCACTAACTTTAATAGTGGCAAATGCTATGGGATGGGAAGCTCTTAAAGGGTTGATGATTGAAGAATACTGCCTAAGGGGGGAGGTTTAGAAGATGGAACAAGAACTCTTGAGTCTGACCATGAAAGGCTCCAACATAGTGTCTTACACTGCCAGATTCAACGATCTGGTGGCGCTATGTCCAAATATGGTTCCCACTGAGGGGAAGAAGATTGAGAGGTACATTTGGGGGCTAGTGCCTCCATTCAAGGGGAATGTCTTAGCTTCAAACCCCACTACTTTCAATGGTGCCAAGCGATTGGCACAACGACTCATTGATCACGGAGTCTCTACCCCAACAATAACAACAACCCAGGCTATCCCAGAACCCTCCAAAGCGGCTGAGAACAAGTGAAAGTTCTGGGATAACAAGAAAGGGAAATCGGCGCAGAGCTCTGCCAAGAAGCAGCAAGTTGTGGCTGTTCATGCCGCGATTGTACCTGCTACTACAGCGTCAATGAAGCCGCTTACCGGAAATTTGCCCAAGTGCAACAAATGCACTTTCCATCATGATGGTGCCTGCCAGGAAATGAAGTGCGTTAACTGCAACAGGAAATGGCACACTTTCCGATTCTGCAAGGCTCCGGCAAGGCCAATTAACCAAGTCCCCGACATTGTTTTGGTCTAGGCTTGCTATGGTTGTGGCAAGGTTGGTCATTTCAAGAGAGACTGCCCGAAGGCAGGGAATGCTGGTGGAATGTGAAGAATTATGGCGATAGGCCACGAGGAAGCCGTAGCTGATCCTACGATAGTTACTGGTATGTTTATCCTCGATAATTCATATGCCTGTATACAATTCGATAGCGAAGAAAGGAGGAGCTTCGTAAGCCATAAATTTATTCGCTTACTTAAACAAAAACCACGTACACTAGAGGAATCATTCACTATAGAAATGGCAAACGGGAAAACGGAAAGTACTAACTGCATATACATAGGTTGTACTCTAACTCTAGATGGTCATTCTTTCCAAATAGACCTCATGCCGGTCTCAATTAAAAGTTTCAACGTCATAATCGGCATGGATTGGTTAAGTCATCTTCACGCCGACATCATGTGCTTTGAGAAAGCAGTTCGTCTTAACCTCCCTAACAACGAAACTCTAGTTATCTACGACAACAAATCTAGTATGAACCTTCGCATCATTTCATGTATTCAAGCTCAAAAGTGCTTACGAAAGGAATATCATGCATTCCTTGTACACATCGTCGATACGAGTCAAGAAGTGAAGTTCATTCAGAACATTCCAAAAGTACGCAACTTTCCCGACATCTTTCCAGAAGAACTACCGGGATTACCACCGCAACTTCAAGTCGAGTTCAGAATCGACTTAGTGTCAGGGGCTACTCCAGTAGCCAGATCTTCTTATCGTCTGGCACCAACAGAGATGTAGGAACTTTCCAGTCAGCTTAACGAACTTCTCAAGAAGGGATTCATTAGGCCAAGCTTCTCACCATGGGGAGCATCGGTCTTGTTCATCAAAAAGAAAGACGGATCGTGTCACACCCCCAAACCAGAACGGCGGAAACGTTCGGGGTGGAGGACGTCATATTCAGTATCATAACAGTTCATAGAAAGGAAAGTACACACCACCATATATATTATGGTTTCCAAAATGTTTACATAATTGTATTCATTACATGTTCAAAAGATAAATACATAAACATCTTTCAAAAGAAGTAATTAACGTCAGCACGTTAATCCCCAAAAGTTGATTTCCAAACCTGCTTAGCGGTTCCCTGAGAATACAAGTTATTTCAAAGAAAAAGTGCCAACAATTAAGTTGGTGAGTTCATAAGTAGTGTTTTGAGAAAATGTACGCCATTCGAAATTTCGTGTATGTTTTCCAGAAAATGCGGTATTTTCAAATGAAAAGAGTTATGATTCGTTGTGTTGAAAATGAATGTATTAGATCCAGAAAATCCCATATTTTCCCTAATAGTTGAGATATGATTTGTTGTGTTTTCCAAGAAAAACCCTTATTTTCTTATAAAAGTATGAAATGCATATGAATGTTCATGTTATAAGTTGTAAATAATTGCACCAGGAAAATCCCTTATTTTCCTATTAGTTGTTTGATTTAGATGCAGGAAAAACCCTTATTTTCCTAACATAACTGGCAGTCTCTAAGACCGAAAATCGCAAGCAACCGACATGCTGAAAAGGTGTGGCATAGTTTTAATAGCTACTCGTTCATAAAAGCATAATACCATAATAATTGTATATCCAATGAGTTTTATAACCATACTAAACATAATATGCCTGTAGCGACGTTCTTCAGGCGTCATAGCATTATGACAAACTGTCACCCCAAAGGACGGATTGTAGCTAACAGTCAGGGTGCGGGATCATGACTTCCCGTATAGATCTATACACATTTGACACGTTCTCCGAACGGGAGACTCTGGTTATAGACAGTACTTGTAGCGATACCTTCTTGCAAAAGGCAGTATTTGAAGATGTACATGTCTCACGGATTCTCAACTAAGTCTGTATTAAAGTAATAGTTTTGTATGCAAAGATTATCCTTTTTCACAATGTTCGACAAAGCATAAATCGTAAGTTCTTAAAATGTATAAAACGGTTTAGCAACGAAGGATACTTTGGAATTACTAAATACTTTGTATAAATCTAGTGCATGCAAAGTATGACAAGAGTTTTCACGTAGTAGTAATGAATCACAAGTGATTCATTTGATAAAAACGAGTAAAGTGAAACTTTATGAAATACACGATAATAACCGTATGTTTACTTGTATCCCCCCCCCCTAAAAGAGTATAAAAAGCATTTAGAACGTATTTAAAGTGTGTTTGTAGGGGTATGATCTCACCTGATAAATTGAAGAAGGTGTGACGAAAACCGAGCAGAACTTTGACTTAAAAAAAAGCGGATTTTCTCGGGATTCTCGGGAATCTCGGGAGTCTAAAACTTCCTTCGGGGCTTGAGTATGGGAACCGGGGCTTCGGGATAATTATTGCACGGAAAACGAGGAAAAACACAAGAAAAACGAGAGAAAATGAGCAAGTTTCCCCGGAACCCTCGCATCCCTTTTATAGGGGTGCTGAACCGCCTAGGTACGCTGGGCGTACGAGGGTACGTGGGGCGTACTAGGGCGTCATCGCTTACGTACTTCGGATGGGAGGGCATAGAGGAGTAGGGGCGATGTGGCCGAACCAAGGCCTAGCACCCGGTTACGCTGGGCGTACGAGGGTACGCTAGGCATAATTCGGATCAGGCCGGTGACTCCCCCTTCGGATAATACCGGAATTCATTTTAAATTTATATATTTATTATTTAGCAAACTTCGAAAATTCATATCTTCATCATACAAACTCCGTTTTCGATGTTCTTTATATCCGCGCGAAGGTGAGACGACGATCTACAACTTTCGTTTACACTCCGTCGGCAAATTTTGACTTTATTTTTAATATTATATTTTTAATACCTCGGGACAGGAAAAGTCCGTTAAAGTTCCATAACTTTTTCATCCGACGTCCGTTTCCGTCAGACTTTTTAACGTTGCGCTTCTATTGTTGAGACCTTCGATTCTCATTTAGTTTGTGTCGGCTAAAAGTCTCTTGATCTCTATTTCGAGTTTTTAGCTGTCTACTGCTATATCCGTAACTTAGAAAAATAATAACTTCCTCATACGAAGTCAGATTTGGACGTTCTTTTTATGTATGTTCATGGTTTAATGATATCTACAACTATCATTTAGATACTTAAGGCTAAAATATATTGTATTGGAAATTCGCGTTTTTCGTTTAATCGGTGTTGCTGGTTTTGTCGGAAATCTTAGAATGGTCATAACTTCTTCGTTATAACTCGGATTTTTGTGTTCTTTATATGTATGAAACCCTTGTTATGATATCTACCACTTAGTATACTCAATTACGGTTTTATAAAAGTTTAAATTTTGACCTGAATTTTTCTGTTGTTACAGATCGTTTCGTATGTGCATCGACTACAGGGAACTCAACAAGCTTACCGTTAAAAATTGTTATCCTCTATCCCGCATTGACGACTTATTTGATCAAATTCAAGGAGAAAATTACTTCTCGAAGATAGATCTACGATCCGGGTATCACCAGTTACGAGTGTTAGAGGAGGATGTTCCCAAGACAGCCTTCCGAACTCGTTATGGAAACTACGAGTTTTTAGTAATGTCGTTCGGATTAACCAACGCACCAGCTATATTCATGGATCTAATGAATAGGGTGTGCCATCCTTATTTGGATTAGTTCGTCATTGTCTTCATTGATGGCATACTTATCTACTCTCGAAGTAAGGAGGAGCATAGTCAACACCTACAAAGACTCTTAGAAACGTTACGATTGGAGAAGCTCTAAGTGAAGTTCTCTAAGTGCGAGTTTTGGATTCGAAGAGTCAAATTCTTGGGCCTCGTTGTTAGTGAAGAGGGAATTCACGTGGACCCTTCCAAAATCAAGGCCATTGAGAACTGGTCAGCACCGAAGACACCTACAAAAATTTGTCAATTTCTAGGTCTCGCTGGCTACTATCACAGGTTCATACAGAACTTCTCCAGCATCGCTAAGCCGCTTACTACACTAACCCAAAAAGGCATGGCCTTTGACTGGGAAGAGAAACAAGAGAAGGCGTTCCAGACGCTGAAACAAGCCTTATGCACCGCACCAATACTATCCCTCCCAGAAGGAATAGAAGACTTCGTAGTCTACTGCGATGCATCGAATCAAGGGCTCGGTTGTGTTCTAATGCAAAGAGGTAAGGTCATTACCTATGCCTCAAGACAGCTGAAGACACACGAGGTAAACTACACCACGCATGATCTTGAGTTAGGAGCAGTTGTGTTTGCTCTAAAGATCTGGAGACACTATCTGTACGATATGAAGAGCACTATCTTTATAGACCACAAGAGCCTTCAACACATCTTTGACCAGAAAGAGATCAACATGAGACAACGACGGTGGGTCGAGCTACTCAATGAATACAAATCCGAAATTCGTTATCATCCCGGCAAGGACAACATAGTAGCTGACGCCCTAAGTCGGAAAGAATACTCTGGTCGTAGAGTCAAATCGTTGACTATGACTATCCATTCAAACTTGTCCACAAAAATTAAGGAGTCTCAACTTGACGGTTTGAAACCTGAAAATATGGCAAGTGAATCCCTGAGAGGGATGGATAAGAACTTGGAAGTCAAGGGTGGCGGAGCTTTATATTTCATGGATCGGATCTGGACATCGAAACACGGTGGATTCAGAGACTTGGTCATGACCGAAGCACACAACACTAGATATTTCATCAACCCAGGTTCGGATAAGATGTATCTGAATCTTAAAAAGTTATACTGGTGGCCTAACATGAAAGCAAAGATAGCTACCTTCGTGAGTAAATGCCTTACTCGCGCAAAGGTTAAGGTCGAATACCAGAAATCATCAGGTTTACTTCAGCAACCAGAGATACCATAATGGAAATGGGAGCAGATTACTATGGGCTTCATAACCAAGTTTCCCAAGACAACGGGTGGACTTGATACCATTTGGGGCATCGTCAACAGATTGACCAAATCCGCTCATTTCCTACCAATCAAAGAGATTTACAAAATGGAGAAACTGAAAAGAACTTACATTAGGGAGATCGTACAACTGCATGGTGTTCCCATATCCATTAACTCTGATAGAGATAGTAGATTCACTTCGAGGTTCTGGCAGTCGCTACAGAGTTCCCTTGGAATGAGGCTGGACATGAGTACAGCCTACCATCCACAGACCGACGGAGAAAGTGAGAGAACTATCCAAACCTTGGAAGATATGTTGAGATCCTATGTGATCGACTTTGGGAAGGCATGAGATACTCATTTACCCATTGTCGAATTTTCCTACAACAATAGTTACCACACGAGCATAAAGGCTGCTCCATTCAAAGCCCTCTATGACCAGAACTGTAGATCCCCTATGTGTTGGGTGAGGTGGGTGATACCCAGTTAGCTAAAGGACGAGTTCCTGAAAGCAGTCTCACAGGTCCGGAAATCATAAGGGAAACAACAGAGAAGATCGTTCAGATTTGTGAAGGATTGAAAGCCTCTAGAGACCGTCTGAAAAGCTACGCAAACAAGAGAAGTAAACCTTTGGAGTTCTAGGTGGGAGACCGAGTCCTTTTGAAAGTCTCACCTGGAAGGGCTTGATACACTTCGGAAAGCATGAAAAGCTAAATCCAAGATACGTAGGGCCTTTCGATATTCTTGCCAGAATCAGCCCTGTAGCTTACAAACTCAATCTACCGTGTGAACTCAGTAACGTACATTCTACTTTCCACGTCTCGAACTTGAAAAAGTGTCTGTCCGACGAGACTCTTGTAATCCCACTCGACAAGATCGAGATCAATGAGAGCCTCAACTTCGTGGAAGAACCTGTAAAGATCATGGACTGACAGGTCAAACAAACGAAACAAAGTCGTATCCCGATAGTGAAGGTTCGCTGGAACGCCAAGCGAGGACCTGAATTCACTTGGGAGTGCGAGGATCAAATGAAATTGAAATATAATCATCTTTTTACATAGTTATTTGTAACTACTTATTTGCTTAAACTCTAATTTCAGGACGAAATTACCTCTAACGGGGGGATGATGTGACAACTCGAAATTTCTATCTTATAACAAACCATGCATTCAATCAAAGTCAAACTTACTTCTGCTAAATTTTAGCAGTTTTAGAGTCAGTTTGGGTGTTTTAATCTTAAATACATAAGAGGTAGTTATAGGAAGTATACTCTAGAGTTAATTGTACAACACTTAAGTCTCAAAACTCCAAGAGTTTGGAGTTTACGACCATAACATGGATTTTATGGCCGTAAACTCTAGGGTATAAATATGACACTTAGTCATTTTATGTCATTTTTACCATTTTCAAGCCTAGAACTCATTCTCTCTCAAGTATCATCCGAGTTCTTCACTAGATCTTCAACTTGGTAAGTGTTTCCTTCCTTGATTAGTTTATATACTTCAATATCTAGTGTTTGTACATGATTTCATCCATTAAATCTCTGAAATCTCTTCGTTTGATAGATCTTCAAGTGTTCTTCATTCCACCAAGAACACCAAGAACACACACTAGTGTTCTTGAGCCTTAAACACCCTTACAAGCTTCTATATTGTAAGTGCTCTTCTCTTAGCTTGTTTCATACTTGAATAAACTAGTTTAGACCTAGAAAACATCAAGAAAACAAGATCAAAAGGGTGTTTATGGACAAGGAACCTCCTTGGGCTGTAAACCCTAATTAGGGGTGCAAATGAACCCTAATCCCTTTTAGAGCCTTGGGACCAAGTCTAGAAGACTTTCAACATAAGCTAAGGACCTTAAACTTTTAAATAGTACAAAATACCATGAGTTTACGGCCATAAACTCATGGAGAAATGGTCCTTGGGCCGTAAACCCTAGTTAGTGATGCAATGGTGCCACCATTCTTTGCTAAGGCTTAGACTTGATCATAGAACACTTCATTATGACTTGTAAGACCTTATATCACAACTTGGTACTTAATACCATGAGTTTACGGCCGTAAACTCATGGAAAAATTACCCTAGGCCGTAAACTCATTTGGTTATTACCATATAGACCATAAACTCCAATAAGAGGCCCTACACCCCTTATATGCAACCCTATGTGGTTTAACACTTCAGTACAAATGTTTCCTAGTCCCTAAGGTTGTTCCATTACATAATTAGTTGTTATAAACACTAATTGTAAGCATATATGTGTCATTATATGTTAAATAGGATCCGTGTGTGCTCAAGTCTTCACTTGACACTTAGCATCCTTTACCGATCTTACATTCGCATCACTCACTTCAGGTGAGTTCATATCCCTTAACTTACCTTTAAATTATTTTAAATGCTTTTATGGGGGGGATACAAGTAGAAAACATGCTAGTTCGATAATCAATCACATGTGATTTATAACTATGTTTCAAACAAGGATTTCATATACTTCAAGATGTGTTTCAAAACAAACTACTTTTAAATCGTTTTATAAACTGACATCAAGTCATTATTAATTTATTGTTCAAAACTCTTTAAATGCATTACAAAACCTCTTTTTAACTTGTATATACTGTGAAAAGCATGTCTATATGTTTATAGTTATATACATAATGTTTAAAGGACTTAGGACTGCTAGCTCGCTTTATTTCATTTTCCTTGTTTGGATGTGGACTTAGGTTATCGGCCAGTTGTCCGAAGGTCGTCTAAATATTTGATATATTATGTATACATATGTAGACATAAAAGTTCTATTCAATCAGTTCTGTACCTTTGGGTAGCAAAGGTATGCATTCATCTATTGATATACATAAATTACTAGTAAACTATAATAGGTATAGTTTAGGAGAATACTATCATATACAAGTACTATAACAGAGAATAATATAACACAGAATACTATACAATGGATACTATACAGAGAATACTATACATAGAATACTATTACTATAACAAGTATACTATAACAAGATTCAGAGATAACATAATGTGAGATACTACTTCATGACACATCGACCATTTCGTTATGTCACGTTTTGTAACCAGAATCTCTTGGAGGGAGAGCATGAGTTTGCGTATAGATCTATACTGGATTGACTATCCTACACCATTGATGTTCGCTACAGTGGGATTTGCAAGTCTACGGGTGCCAAATGTCATTTCTTCCGACGTCTTTCATCGTCGTGATTTAGTCAGATTAGTATGGTAACAATCATATCGCATTTTTCCTTAATTAAACGATTGGTTTTAAGGTAGTTATTACTTCAGTGATTAATACAAATAATACTACAATACACATATACATTTTCCTACTATATTCAAATTGTGATCTTCTCACATAAAGGGTAATATAAAGCTATATTTTGGTAATGATAGTCATGCTTGGGAAAAGCATTCACTTTTACAAAGGAACAAACATACAATACAGTTGGGTCTTGGTAGAAGACTACTTTTTATACTAGTAGAAAATATAGGATTTTCTAGGAGTTTTCAAACATATACAAACATTTACATTGATCAATTACAAACATTTTCATCAACCTCAAAAAAACATTGACACTAAATACTTATGAACTCACCAGCTTAAATGCTGATTTATGCTTTTAAAATAACTTGTATTCTCAGGTCACCAGTAGACAGGTACCGATGATCAGGTTTTGAGAAGACGGTGCATCTTCAAGACTTGTCTTTTATTTTGATTATTCATTTTTGGTGTCTTATTACTATTAAAGAACACACTTGTATGAAATTATACTTTTAATGCAATGGATGATGTTGTTGCTTATTTACTACGTTGCATTGTTATGATACTATACATGATGTCCTCCGCCCCAGAACGTTTCCGCCGTTCCTGGGTTTGGGATGTGACAATTTGTTTGTGACGTTGTTATCCGTTATGTGTTTTACTTTTTATGATAATATATGGGATCATTTAGAATACACCAATCAATTCGCTGGGTCAGTGACATTCTATCCTAGGAATGCAATATATGCTCATTATCTCTCTCCTCCATGAGAGAAAGATGCCTCAATGATCCACCCGTGGAAACCCCGAGACATCAATGTCCCCAGAAATTAACTCGGTCGCATTTCAAGCAGCGGTGTCCGCCGCGGTCACTACAACACTCGCCAAAATAAGCAACGGAAACGATGGCGAAGGCAACAGACAGGGAACTGGAAGCACGAACCAAGGAACAAACCAGGGAACTGTAAGAGCTTGCACCTACAAGGATTTCACCAACACTAAGCCTCAGACCTTTAATGGAACGGGAGGCGTAATAGCCTTGAAACGATGGATGGACAAGTTGGAATCAGTTTTCGAAATTTGCGGATGCCCGGATGAGTCTAAGGTCAAGTTTGTGGCCTGCACCTTTGTGGACCAAGCCCTTTCCTGCTGGAATGGTCACATAAAGGCCATGACGCTTCCGGTGGCAAATGCAAGTCCATGGGAGGAACTTAAGGAGATGTTGTTAGTCGAGTACTGTCCCCAAGGGGAAGTTCAGAAATTAGAATAGGAGCTGTGGAACCTCACGATTCAAAACTCGGATATTGATGCATACATAACCAGGTTTAATGAGCTATCACTTCGGAAGGAAAGAGTATCGAGAAGTTTATCTGGAGATTGACCGCGCCAATCCAAGGAAACGTCATTGCAGCGAACCCGACCACATATGACAGCGCAAAGAGGCTAGCCAAGAGATTGTATGACCACGGCAACAAAAAGGGCACCAAAACAGGAGAGGCGGAGGTTAAGAAAGAAGGTGGGAACAAGAAGGGGAGAAACAACAAGAGGAAGGAAATCAAAACTCCGAATCATCGAAGAAACAACAAACCGTGACTATACATGCTGCTACTCAAGCAGTTACCACACCACATGCTCCAGCCTCATCCACCTCGAGTTCCCCTAGACAGTATTCTAGGAATTTCCCAAAGTGCAACAAATGCAATCTCCATCACCACGGTGAATGCAGGGAGATGCACTGCACCAGCTACAACCGAAAAGGTCATACAACAAGATACTGTAGGACCTATCATCCATAGAACAAACAGCAAGGAAGCAACAACAACAATTGCAACAACAACAACAACAACAACAACAACAAATACATTGGGGCCAGCACCACCTGCTTTGGGTATGGGAGAGATGGACATATCTGCTAAAACTGCCCTAACATTAATAACCAAGGAAACGGAGGATCGGGAAGGGTCCTAACTATGGGACAGGGAGAAGCATTCTAGGACCCCACCGTTGTCACTGGTACATTTCTACTCAACAACATATATGCATGCATCTTGTTTGATAGCAGGGCAGAGTGAAGTTTTGTGAGTAATAAGTTCAAAAATTTACTAAAACAACAACCCCAGAAGTTTAATGAAGCCTTCATGGTGGGAATGGCTAATGGGAAGACTGAATCAACTAAGGATATCAATGTAGGGTGTACACTAACTCTAAACAATCACACCTTCCAAATAAACTTGATGCTTGTATATATTAGGAGGTTTATGTGATTATCGGCATGGATTGGTTGAGCCCCCATCATGCTGATATATGTGTCACGAGAAGGCCGTTCGCCTTCATCTCCCAAATCGTGAAACCCTAATAATATATGGAGATAAACCCAATGTAAATCGTCGTCTTATCTCGTGCATCAAGGAACATAAGTGCTTGCACAAGCAGAACTATGCATTTCTCGCTCACGTTGTGGACAAGACCAAAGAGGAAGTAAGCATACAACATATCCTAGTAGCATGCGATTTTCCAGACGTATTTCCCGAAGAACTTCCAGGAGTACCCCCAGAAAGGCAATTTGAATTTCGTATTGACCTCGTACCTGGAGCCACTCCAATCGGCAAATCACCCTACCGGTTGGATCCCGTGGAAATGCAGGAGCTATCAAGCCAACTAAGCGAACTCCTGGATAAAGGATTCATCAAACCCAGCTTCTCGCCATAGGGAGCTCCGATTCTTTTCGTTAAAAAGAAATACGGATCCTTCAGGATGTGTATCGACTATAGAGAGCTGAATAAGCTCACTATTAAAAATCACTATCCACTTCTACGAATCGACGATCTAGTCGACCAGCTTCAAGGGGCTCGTTACTTTTTCGAAGATAGATCTAAGATCCGACTATCATCAGCTCAAAGTCCGATATGAGGACATTCCTAAGACTGCTTTTCGAACTCGCTATGGTCACTAAGAATTTGTCGTGATGCCCTTCGGTATAACAAATGCTCCCGCTACATTTATGGACATAATGAATCGAGTCTGCCGCCTATTCCTTGACAACTTCTTAATTCTTTTCATCGATGATATTCTTGTATATTCTAGAAGTAGAGATGAGCATAGTTAACTTCTCCGTCAACCTTTGGAAAACCTGCGAGCCAAAGTTGTATGGGAAACTCTCCAAGTGTGAGTTCTGGCTCCGCAGTGTGAATTTTCTGGGCCATGTAATCAGTCAGGAAAGGATACATGTGGATCCTTCCAAGATCAAAGCAATCGAAAACTATGCGATCCCGACAACGCCGACAGAAATTCGCCAATTCTTGGGTCTAGCAGGCTACTACAAGAGGTTCAATCAGAACTTCTCCAAGATAGCCAAGCCTCTCACCGCATTGACACAGAAAGGCGTACCTTTCGACAAGACTGAGAAGCAAGAGATTTCTTTCCAAACCTTGAAACAAGCCCTCTTCAGCACGCCAGTGCATTCCTTACCAGTGGGAACTGAAGACTTCGTAGTCTACTGTGATACTTCAAATCAAGGTTTAGGTTGTATCCTTATGCAACGTGGGAAGGTAATTGTGTATGCGTCCAGGAAACTAAAAACTCATGAAGTAAACTACAAAACTCATGATCTCGAGCTGGGAGTTGTGGTCTTCGCATTAAAGATTTGGAGGCACTACCTTTATGGTACAAAGTGCACCATTTTTACTGACCATAAAAGCCTCCAACACATTCTGAATCGGAAAGAGTTAAACATGAGGAAGCGAAGATGGGTTGAGCTGCTGAACGATTATGAGTGCGAAATCCAGTACCACCCGGGTAAGGCTAACGTGGTAGCTGATGCCCTAAGCTGAAAAGAATACTCAAGACGTTGTCTGAGAACCCTTTCCATAACCATTCAATCCCACCTAACCTCACAAATCAAGGAAGCCCTGCTGGAGGCAATGAAGCCTAAAAACTTCGCAAGTGAATCATTTCGTGGAATGGAAAAGAACCTTGAAGTCAAGGAGGATGGAGCATATTACTTCATGAACCGAATCTGGGTCCCCAATTTTTCGGGATTCAGAGAAGTAGTTATGAATGAGGCTCGCAAAACACGATACTCCATCCATCTGGGATCAGTTAAAATGTACCTAGATGTCAAACAACACTATTGGTGGCCAAATATGAAGGCAGAAATCGCCACTTACGTAGGCAAGTGCCTCATTTGCGCCAAAGTGAAAGTGGGATATCAGAAGCCCTCGGGATTATTACAAAAACCGATAATACCGGAGTGGAAATGGGAGAGGATTACCATGGTCTTTGTGACAAAATTACCCAAGACAACTGACCGGTTGGATGCAATATGGGTAATTGAAGATATACTAACAAAATCCACTCATTTCCTACCAGTAAAAGAGTCTTATAAGATGGAAAGGTTGACCATAATCTACACCAAGGAAATTGTAAGACTTTATGGAGTACCTGTATCTATTATCTCGGATTGAGACAGTAGGTTTACTTCATGGTTCTGGCAGTCATTGCAAAAGGCGATGGGGACACAATTAAACATGAGTACCGCCTATCACCCTCAGACAGATGGCCAAAGCGAATGAACCATTCAAACGATCGAAGACATGCTCCGAGCATGTGTGATCGACTTTGGAAAATCGTGGGATACTCACCAGCCCTTAATTGAATTCTCCTACAACAACAGTTATCACACGAGCATCAAAGTTGCTCCCTTCGAAGCATTATACGGTCACAAATGCAGGTCACCTTTCTGCTGAGCTGAGGTAGGTGATACCCAATTAGCAAAAGGGAAAACCTCAGACAGTAATTTAACTGGGCCAGAAATAATTCGTGAAATGACAGAGAAAATCATCCAAATCAGAGCCCGACTTCAAGCATCGCGAGGCCGACAGAAAAGCTATGCTGACAATCGGCGAAAGCCCTTAGAATTTCAGGTTGGGGATCGAGTGCTATTGAAAGTCTCTCCCTAGAAAAGGATGATTTGTTTTGGGAAACGGGGGAAACTAAACCACGGATACATTGGACTATTCGAGATTCTTGCCTGAATCGGTCCAGTGGCTTATAGGCTGCAGCTACATGCAGAGCTCAGCAACATACACCCCGTGTTCCATGTTTCAAGTTTAAAGAAGTGCTTATCCGATGAAACTCTTGTTATTCCTTTAGAAGAAATCGAAATCAATGAGAATCTCTTGTTTGTGGAAGAACCAGTCGAAATCATGGACAAGGAAGTGAAGCATACTAAACAAAGTCACATCCCGATTATGAAAGTTCGATGGAACGCAAAGCATGGACCGGAATTCACATGGGAACTCGAAGAACAAATGAGATAGAAGTACCCTCACTTATTCTCGCATTCTTAAACCTAGTATCAAAAGAATTTCGGGACGAAATTCCCTCTAACGGGGGGATGATGTCACGACTAGCAAAATTAGCTAGGAAATTCTATGCCTTGTAAACATTAACAGTGACAACAATTGTAACCCCAACTTGAGAATGCATATGATATTATTTCAATAACATCAAACTTCCACCAAAAAAATTCCAAATGTAAAGCCCAAAACTTCATGCAAAACATCATAAATAGTTAAATAAAGATTGGAAACCCTACAAATCCCAGTTTAAGTCCATTATGGACTAGGATTTCCTTATTGGGCCTAATTGACCAAATAGCTTCCAATTTGACTATTTTGGGCTTAGAACCCTTAAATGGGCTCTAATTGGACCCACTTTCATGAAACTTAACATTTTGGGCCATAATGGACGTAAAATGAATTTACTTACCCTTAATGGGCCATATTGGGCCATAATTGATCCAGTTAACCCTAATGGACCTAAAACCCATCCTTTTATCTTATGTTGGGCCGAAAAATTTATGATTAGGTTCCAAAAATCCTAACTAAAGTTTAATGGTCTCAAACTATTCCATTCCTATCTTCTTGGCCTAAACTCTTGGCCCAACACCATTTAACAAAAAAAAAGATTTAGAGAGGATTAAGGAGGGATTGACAACTCACACTTAACCACCAAACATCAAGGAAGTTCTCATGCATCAAGGTGAGCTGTTGCCCACCATGCAAAAAATCTTTATCCCTCTCTTTTTCTTCCTCTCGGCCGAGAGCTAGCACACACACACATACACTCTTTCAAATCCTCTCTAACCACTCTCAAAGATCATCATCCTTCCTCCAAGAATTTCGAAATTTGGCTTGTGCTCCAAGGATCTTCATCGAGTATTTTTAAATTTTTGGTAAGTATTATCAAACACCAACATCTCCTTTTATTTTGAGAATTAGAACTCCATCTTACATAGCTTTATTCCATGATCACACTCGTGGATACTTCTTAAGCTTGAAATCTACTCTAGAAGTCTTGCTAGGATCAAAAATCTTCTTCCATTCCTCTTCAAAACCGAAACAAAAAACCCCAAGGTGAGTTCATACCCCCCTTGATTTTTGTTTTCACTTATTTTTGGGGGAGAATACAAGTGTTATGTGTTGATCTTGTGATATGTTTTGTTATTCTTGTGAAATCTTGTGATAATGATTGTTATATTTCAAGATCTATAACATAAAGGTGTGAGACATCATAAACAAAACATATTAAAACAACATACTTCAAAGATATAAGTGCTTTTAAGTATAAGAAGTGAAAAATAAGGCAAAAGGTTATATAAGTATCATCCTTGTAAAAATTACAAAGTTTTGGTTAAAAGATGACATTTTCGGTTTTATAAGGATAAAAATGGTATTTATTTATATAAAATTTGATTTTTATGATAATAATACTTCTTAAGAGGCCAAAAATATAGATTTTTGCGTAATGGGCTTACATTTAGGCTTCACGGATTTTGGGCACAAAATTGTGAAAATGAAGAGTTTTGGGGTTGAAATTGTAAATTTATTGAAGTACGAGTCTAAAACATAAATAAACTAAATCAGGGGCTGAAAATGACTTTATTGCTAAAATTGGACTAAAAATGCAAAATTTTTGGATTTTGGGCCTAAATTGTAAAACTCACGAAATTTGGGCTAAAGCGTAAAATTTTTACAAACAAGGGCTGGAAATGTCAAATAAAATATTTTTAGGCTGAAATTGAAATAAAAATTATGATCGGGCCGAAAATGCCAAGAAAAGATATTTAAGGACCAAAAATGTAAGTTTTCTTTTACAAGGATTTAAAAATTTCTATATTTTATAACCCAATGATATCGGTACAGATCAAACATTGATTTTCTTATTACCATAAGGAAATACTTCATATAAAAACACTAATACCACATCTTATATACAAAAATTGCACAAGGGTATCAATATTGGGCCTGGTACTTCTTATGCATGCTTATTGGTCCTTCGTGATCGATTCGCATGTTTATTGGGCCCAATACGGTCAATTTATGTCTTCTGGGCCTTAGTGACCCAATGACATGCTCAATGGGCTTAAATTAATTTTTACATGTTATTGGGCCTTTGTGGCCCATTCGCATGATGAATTATGCCCGGAGAGAATCATTGTATGCTTAATGGGCTTCAACGTGCCCGTTTGCATTCCATCAAGCCTTGAAATAACTTACGTGTTGAATGGGCCATAGCTGCCCTTATGCATGTTTGTTGGGCTGTGTCCATCACATTCAAGTATCATCAGGTGTTAGGAAATCAAACCACATTTAACAATTAATCATATTCATGTGAAAATCGTTGGGGTCTAGTGAGAATTATCGGCCGACACCATTGAGTGTTTGACCATAGCTTGTAGTTACAATCAAAGTCTCCAGGAAGGGAGAGCGAGAGTTTGTGTATAGATCTATACGGGGGTGACTCCCCCACACCTGAGTTGTTCGCTACAGTTAGACTCGGCCAGTCTAGGGTGACAAAATCTTGATCAAAACCGGCGTTTGGAAAAATGCCAAGACAGGCGAATTAGCCATTTATCATGCATGGTTATAATGACTCACATAGAGATCCATTACTGTCTATACCTTTCAGGGGACATCAATTTCATTTTATATATTGTGGCGATACAAAACAATTCATCAGATAATACTATTATTACAATACTATTATAGATCGGAAAATATTGGATTTTCCGGGAAATATCATCATTCTCTTTCTTTTACATACTTCAAAAAATATAAAAAAAAGGAAAATCTTCGGGATTCATTCATTTACATATGTTTTGAAAGATATACTTGATGTGAACAATGTTGGTTGTAATATGAAATGTTAGGAAATGATTGTGTTATGATTCATGTATATTCATTGTGATGATAATTCAATTGATAGTCACACGAGCCCTCCGACGTTTCCGTCACACGGTTCGAGGGTGTGACATCATTCTACTTCCAGCTGCAAAACCCCAGCTGAAGATAATCATCACTCTTTTTTAGAGTCCCCGCGACTCACACTCCGGCCTCTAGCAAAACCCCCCGAAACCTCAAATCCAGAAATTCCTATGCTAGCCTCTCCCGTTCAACCCGTGGAATGTAACGAGTACAAAACATATCCCAGATCCCAAGTAACTGCAACCCTCTACTCATCAGAATATGTACCAATAACATGTCCCAGTGCTGGAAAGCTCGACTAGTTCCTCCCGTTGTCGTCGTTACAGCAGTTGTAGCTGATGCAACTGCCGTCTTAGCAAGGGATACATAGCGCTTATCGAAATACTCAACCATGGCAGTGTTAATAGACCCGAACATCTCCGGCAACTGTCCCTGGACAATCTCGATCACCTCATCCCGGATGATCTCATTGACATGACCCTCTTACAATACTGGCCTACCCTGGCTGCCGGCTCCCAATCTTGTCCCGGATCCGGTCTCAAGACCTCTCGTAACAACCATTCTGATAACATGCCAGATAGATCTCAGATAACCCATATAATAATAGCGAACCAACTCCCAACTAAACCCTAGGGGTTGTGACTTCCTTTCTACACGTATAGGTCTTGTGCTTTTAGTAGTACAGACTCATACTACCTTCCACACCAACCCATATTTGTCTCATGTATCATTACAACGCCCTAACTGTATACATAACATGTCGGGCGCTCAATCCTCACGCCTGGAGGAATGCTAAATATCTCATACTGACCTACCGACCTCACACAACCCATCCATCTATGAAACTTCCACCAACCTTGATCCTACCCTAAGCTCTTCATTAAACAAGAACAGTAAATAAGGCCAAACTAAACATTCTCAGGCTATAAGATCTTAATTATGTATGGTCGTGATGCATACACTAAGCAACTACAGTAATGATGCCAATTTCATACAAGGAAATCCCTAGGCTAGCAGGCATCATATAATCAAGCAATTCTATCATGCAATTCCTGAAGCTCCCTAGCCTAGTAATAGCATGTTGTTCTAACATGTCATAATATCAAATAACTGTATGGTATTTTGGGGTCTACTTACTGGCTCTGGCTGATCGAGCACTCTGCATCCTCCTTTAGTATTTTGAAAACCATTTAAAAATCATTTTGAAAATCCTTTCCTTTATTTGAGACTGGATTCACACCAGTGTTCCTCCAATTCACTCAAACCAAGGCTCTGATACCAACTTGTAACACCCATAAAAATCAAGCAAATTTAAAACTTTTTCAAACATCCAAAACCCATTAGTTATTTCAAAATGTTTTCAAAATAGTTTAATATCAGAGTATACCAGAAACCATAAGTCCAAAAAACAATGATGTGTACGGTCACGCCTTCCCCTTGCCAAGACATCTGAAGCACCTGAAACAATAAACTGAAACTGTAACCACAAATCTTAGTGATTTCCCCCAATATACCAATACACACAACAATACACATATAATCACAAAAATCATACTATGGGTCTAATCAACCATCAAGTTGGAATATCTTAGGCTTGTTGACTGACGCACGAAGTAGCCCAGTCTCACCATATACTATTACAAATATGCCGGGTCCAATCAACCTTTGGGTGGGAATGCACAGGTCTATTGGCTCTCGCAAAAAGCAGATAAGTCTTAACCATTAATCAAACATGTGCACATATATCAAATAATCACATAACAGTTTATAGACAGACAAACCTATCTAACAGATCATAACTACATAATAACATCCTATTTACCAGGATACCGATCTAACAGATCATAATAGCATACTAAATATCAACAATCCAAGGAATGCATAACTATATATATATATATATATATATATATATATATATATATATATATATATATATATACTCAGAGGTGAGATAGTCTCCCGGACAGGTGATTCTACTCTAAAACCACAACCAAATGAGAAACAGGTAAGAGAGCTTAGATCAAGAGTCCTCATTCTATCCTACATGACTATATACAGTTCCTAGGGCATTCCTCTACTAGTGGATAATAAATACTAGTGGGCAGGCATTGGTGCCTTCGACCCACGGTATAGTGAGCCGAAACTCACCTCGCACTGTTGAAGTCCCGCAGATAAAACTTCAGCCACTAGTTGACTGATTCCCGAGCTATCAACATCAAAACAACACCCAATTAATAATTGGGCTCCAAGCACAAGGTACAACTCACACTCCAAAGGTCTAATAGTCGACCAATGGACCAAAGCCCAACATATGGCCCAATTTTCCAAATTTGGCCCAAACCTCTACATGGTCTTCCCCCTAAGGCCCAACCATTTAGTCCATTCCAAACATTTGGCATTCAAATGGCCCAATATCTCATAATCATCAAGGCCCAAATTATGGCCCATCTATGGCCTAATTTTCCAAATTGGGCCCAACCCCTCATATGGGCCTTACCCTATATCCTATCCAATTATTCTAGCTCATATGATTGTTCTTGAATGGCCCAACTTAACGCCTAAGTGAAATTAGGGTTTCCACATGAAATAACGTATAGGGTTAACTGTTCCTACTTAACCCATTAAGAACATAATCCATTAAGTCCAATATTACCTTAGGTTAACTTGCAAATGATTATTAGTAAATACTTTAAGTATATTAAATAATTCTAGTGAGGGTCCCAATAAATCCCCAAAATTAGGTTTTCATGACATTAGGGTTTTCCAAATCCTAATTAGGGTTTTCAACCCAATACTAGCCCCTTAGTCACATGTTTGGGCTTTAAGGTCAATTCGGGCTTCATATGGCCCATTGGGGTTTCATTGGGCCCACTAGGGTTTCGTTAGGCCAATTTTGTGCAAGCATCCTAAACGATTCAAAACGCAAACGAGGCACAACGCCACCCAACATGGCGACTGGTGGCGGCAGGAGGCGGCAGCCACCACCCCACAGTGGTGGTGATAAGTTTTCTATTATTATTTCGGCCGGTTACAACACATTACATTTTACATCCAAAAAAACTCAAATAAACACACACATAAATAACATACACACATACACACAACCTCCCTGTGGTGGCAGGTGGTGGTCGGAGGTCCTAGCCACCACCTCACGGTGGTGGTGGTGGTGGCTCACTTTTGATATCATATTACACAACCCACACATAACACACCCTAACAATGGAAACACTCCCAAACACACTTCTTTTTGCGAGATAAACCCAGCCACCGACCTGGTAGCATATGAAAAAGGCCAGGTCGTATGAAAACAGGCAGTAGCAGCGGCTATTGGTGGCACAGCCACATGGTGGCGATAGAAACGAGCGGAACAGTCGGCAGTTGTAACACCCGTAGATCCGGGCTACTCAATTTTGAGATAATAGGGGTCAAAAACGACTTTTTGACAAAATATTATTCAGAATAAATAATCTTAACCAAGTTGTAGAATATATCTCAAGGGTTCCGTACATATAAAGAACGCCGAAATCCGAGTTATAACAAAGAAGTTATGGCTCGTCAAAGTTTTACGGCATAACCGGCATGGCACCAGGAGACGTAAATAGTGAATTTCTGACAAAGTACTTTTTAGCCTTTGTGATTTAAACGAAAGTCGTAGAATACGTTAAACCGAGAACATACAAAAAAACAACGCCAAAATCTGACTTTGTATGAGGAAGTTATGAATTTTATAAAATTTGGCATAGCAGTGCACGACCCGAAACTCGAATTTTAGTTCGAGCGGTTTTTTGGCCTACATGACCTAAATGAGAGTTGAAGATATCATTAATAGGAACTCAACGGTAAAAAGACAGATGAAAATGGAGTCCGTATGTAGAAATTATGAATTTTACGCCGACATTTAACAGTATAATCTCGTCCTACTGCTAAATGAAAATTTAGATCTTGTTTTTACCTATGCGTGGATATAAAGAATGTTGAGAGTAGAGCTGGTATGTTAAAGATATGGACGAAACTTGGTCCCTACTCTTCGAGCGCGATAAATTCGATATAGTTTTGTAAATCTGAGATAGAATGAGAGATAGCTGACGACGTCTAAATGAAAGTGGTAGTACTCGTAAATACCAACGCGTGGATATAAAGCACGTCAAAAATGGAGTTAGTATGAACGAGTTACAAATTATAATAGCATATTTGCGTATTAATTTAAAGTATAAATCATATATACGTACACACACACACACACACACACACATATATATATATATATATATATATATATATATACAAATGTATATATCATTAGAAATGTCTCGACAATGCGGTTATTATAAGACTAGTGTTGAGTACTTTCGACATTAGTTTAGTACAAATATCGTTAAATCTATTTAAAATAGTATTATGAAGGGTTGTTTACTCGTTTATATAACTATCAGGTCCTTAAGTAATTATGAAGGGTAGTTTTTGTAAATTTAATTACTAAAAATAAGAGGCTTGCGCTCTCATATTTCTTGCACCATTCTCTTGATTCAAGAGTCTTTCTCTTCTTATCCCCTGTGCATTTCGGTCCCTCGTGATTCGACTTCTCTTTCTGTAGTTTTAGTATAGTAAGTTGAGCGCGAAAGCACTGCACGAATCTTTCTTAGAAAATTCAACGACGAAGCTCTGCCCTGCAGAGCTCGGCTCCTAGCTAAAACCCCCTTGTAAGTAAGTTATGCTTACCCTATTTTAATATAGCTTATATTTAAAATCAGTATTGTTATTATGAACTTATAATAAACATTTGAGTTATTATTATGACTTATATAAGTGTCGTTGTAATATCTTTTTAACTACTCGCGGTACGGAGAATCTACTTTAAAGGGCCGCATAGGGTTGTTGGATTTCAGAAGTGATATATGCCAAAATGGTCCTGCCCTCCAGTGTTTTATGTCTGGCCCCTATCTGTACATAGTGGTTGGGAAGTATTGTTTAAACGCTTATATAATAATAATAATAATAATAATAATAATAATAATAATAATAATAAGAATAATAATTAGTCATGGTAAATATTAGACTAAAATATAGTGGTAATAATAGTAGGTTTCGTTAAAGGAAATTATTTTAAAGTAAACGAAGCATTGTCCGAGTACCGAGTCAACACCTTATCAAGTGAGTGCATGGTCCCTTTCATCTTACACATAGATATGAAGTATTTAATATAAATTACGTGCTGTGAGTGCATAGTTACTTTCATCTTACACATCGATATGAAGTATTTTATATAAATTACATGCTTTGTGTGCATATTATATGTATACTTGTTATCTATGCTGGATGAACGATTTTATACATGATTTAAATAATTTAAACTGTATATGTATTTTATATTTATGAATATGTTGGGTAAAACAAGGGTAGATGAATGATGAGAAATGAAAGATGATATGAGTGAACATTGGCAGCTATAGACTTAGTGCCTAATAAATAACATTGGCTGCTGTGGACTTAGTGCCTATTAGATAAACACTGGTAGCTATGGACTTAGTATATGTTAAAGAAAGGGATAATGACTTGAAAGGGTAACAAACTTTTGACTTTTGTCGCATTTAGTCACTAAACTTTTTTTCGTTATCTATTTGCCATTGAACTATTGAAACTGTTCACATTTTACCCTTATGACCGGCTGTTGCCGGTCATAAGGGTAAAATGTGAACAGTTTCAATAGTTCAATGGCAAATAGATAACGAAAAAAAGTTTAGTGACTAAATATGAACAAAATCGAAAGTTCGTTTCCCTCTAAAAAGTTCAATGACTAAATGTGAACAAACCTCCTCTTGTATTATGTTTTAGCAAATTATTTATTTTTGTTAAATTGTAACAACATTTGTTGATGAAGAAATCTATGAAATAAGAAAAAAACAAAACAAAACCCTGAAAATATATTTAAAAAAAAAAAAAAAAAACCAAAACCAAAATAAAAAACCAATGGTTTGACATTTTCCAAAATAAAAAATCAAAATTTCCAATCTGATTTTGGTTTTACAAAAAAAATGAATCATTCTCACTGATGTGAATTATGACCATTGGTTTGGCATGCGAAATTTGTGACATCCCATGAATATGTAGTTACAACATCGTTTGAACTCGTAATTCATAGTAAGGGGTTAGAGTATCATCGCATGAATACGTAGTTACAACATCGTCTGAACTCGTAATTCATCACCTACAGGTTATGGGCCTGCTGGTGTTTCCACTGGGTTGTCTAGAATAGTCCGTGGTCGCCATCTATACTCTGGTAGATGACTACATCGCCACATTGCTGGTTAAGGTTATGGTATCTCCTTTCATCCTACATCACATATTCATCGTCATCTGTTTACCTAATTATCACCACCTTTCTATCATCACCTATCTCTCATCATTTTATTTCATCACACACCAACTATTTCATCTATCCATGTTTCATCCGCAATATATTTGTAGATATAAACTAAATATACCGTTTAAATCTTTTAAAACATGTATAAAATCGTTCATCCAGCATAGACAGCAAGTATTCAAATAATATGCACACATAGCACGTAATTTATATAAAATACTTCATATCTATGTGTAAGATGAAAGTAACTATATATACCATAAAAACCCATAAATGCTTCCTAACTTCTAACCCCAAGGTTTACTCTACTAAAGCTTCATATTCTCGGCTCTCTGAACCTAGAAGGGTCCAGATCTATCACACCAAAAAGCTCAAGATAGCTCTTCCTCTCACTCTACACACTCAAGCTCGTTAGGGTTCTCACTTATGGGAATGGTAGTCGCAATTGAAGGCCATAAGTGCCTTTAAATATGGCTCGGGCCCAAAGATTTAGGGTTTCTACTAACAGCGCGGACTCATCGAGTCGCCTCACCGACTCGTCGAGTCCATTCATTATTCCGAGTCATCAGTCGCGACCTTACTCGACGAGTTGAGGCGTCAACTTGTCGAGTCTCTCTTCTTAACTCAAAAGAAAAATACTTAAATGATGATACCTGGAAATCCGGATGTTACATTTTGTTTTTTTATTTCATAGATTTCTTCATCAACAAATGTTGCTACAATTAAACAAAAATAAATAAATTTGCTAAAACATAATACAATAGGAAGTTTGTTCACATTTAGTCATTGAACTTTTTAAAGGGAAACGAACTTTCGATTTTGTTCACATTTAGTCATTAAACTTTTTTTCATTATCTATTGGCCACTAAACTATTGAAATTGTTCACATTTTACCCTTATGACCGGTAACAGCCGGTCATAAGGGTAAAATGTGAATAGTTTCAATAGTTTAGTGGCAAATAGACAACGAAAAAAAGTTTAGTGACTAAATGTGACAAAAGTCGAAAGTTCGTTACCCTTTCAAGTCATTATCCCTTAAAGAAACGATGGACTTCGTGCCTATTCCTTAGGATAATCCTTAGGAATGAATTAACGAGGAATAGCTAATTCTTAGGGTAGATACTTAAGAATAACAAAGATAATGGGGATGGGTAATTGGGTTAATTGTTTGATGATTAAACATAATAATTATATTATTGTGGGTTGAAAACCCTATGTACTCACCAGGTTTCCCAACCTGACCCACTCAAGTTTATTTGTATCACAGGTGTCGATATGAAGTTACATTACACCGAGAGATTGATTAGATTTAAATAACTAGTGATAATGAATGTAAGTTCTATTTATGCTTATGTTTCTCTATTGACGATGACATCTCAATGGTTTAAAATAAATAAAATAAATTTCTTCGGAAACGCTTGATAACGTATTTATCATGTTTTTCTGGGAACAAATTCCACAACATTTTTATTAAAAGATGTACTCTGATTTTTATAAAGCATAAACAAAAATCGGTCTTTTATGGCCGTGAAAAGTGGGGATTTCACAGTTGGTATCAGAGCATTAGTTTAAGCGAACTAGGAATCAGGATTTATTTCTAGACTTAAACTTAGAATGCTAAGCGATGATCGTGAGGAGTGCGTCTAATATATTTTAGGAAGTACATCTGAATAGAAACAAGCACTAGCTTAATTAGGGAAGATGCCTAAAATGCTTTTATGTGCTAAATGATTTGTGATGCATTATGCTATCGTTTGATCGGATCTATGGTCTGTTGCCGACCAGATCTGGAAATTTTATGTGCTCAGGTTTCTAAACGTTTAATTACGATATTAGAACTGACATGTAACTTTTTGAAGTAATAAGGAGGAATACGTGCCTAAATCTTCCTCTATCTGTATTCTCGTCTCGATACACTGAACACCTGCTTTGGTGTGCAAAACATCATGTTGAAGACTCGTAGTGAATTAAGTAAATGGAGGAAATGAGAAGGATTAGGATATTGAGTGGTACCTATCAGAAGATATCGTAAGAGTGATATCTTGCCTTTAGAACACGTCTAATAAATAATACATCTAGTATGAAAGAATTACACTTTCAATTCGTAGAAATAAATATTTTTGTTATAATCCATGATTATATCCCATCGTTTGACATTTCCATCACCAACCGAGTTGAAGCAGAATTGATGATTGAAGATACGCATGAAAGAATTCCTAGTAGAGTCTAAGGGAAATTATATGATTCTTTGGAAAGATTTGTATGTGTTAATTTTTTTTTTGTGATAATGACTTGGAGAACTGCGAGACAATACGTGGGACGAGTATGAGTAGGTGTGAATGGTAGTACATGCCTATACTACCGGAAGCACAGGACTCACGCTTGGATCAGGGAAAGTCACAAGGTTATCAAGAAGCTAGTAATTTATACCATTTTATTCAAATATGCCGTTAACATCGTTTCGGTAATGACTAAGAAGATGATTATTATTCCGAACCTAGTGGTCATATCGAATTGAGTCTGACTACGATGAGTATGCTATGTGGTTCAGAGAACCAAGTTTGATGTAGCATCTAACTTAAGTCGGAAGATTGAAATAAAAGATAATCAAAGCGATCAGTAGAGGTGTCGCGATAGTTGCTTGTAGCTATAAATGTTACCTTTTAAGATGTGATTAGAACATGAAGGAAGGTATAGTCTATTCTGGAATTTGACTCTAAAAGACCTGAGTCCAAGCAATGCATCATACGATGAGAGGTCATTAGAACATGACCCATCGGTCTATTATGATAATCGAAGGAAGAAACTTATCTCAAGTTTGTTAAAGAAGGAGTCTCCAATAAATCTTTAGATCACGACATGAAGATCATGAATGGAAGTCTAAAATGAGATAGAGAGGGGGTCCAAGATCGGGCACCGCCTGTAGTCAGGAAGTCTTAGAGTTAGATACTCGTTCGAAGAAACATCAAAGTTTTGTTTAATACTTAGGATGAAGAGATAACGTGTGGATTCATCATGTGACCCCTATTTTGTTGATGATTTTGGGACGTAATCATCCTAAGGCGGAGATAATTGTAACACCCGTAGATCCGGGCTAGTCAATTTTGAGATAATAGGGGTCAAAAATGACTTTTTGACAAAAGATTATTTAGAATAAATAATCTTAACCAAGTTGTAGAATATGTCTCAAGGGTTCCGTGCATATAAAGAACGCCGAAATCCAAGTTATAATGATGAAGTTATGGCCGTCGAAGTTTTATGGCAAAACCGGCACGACACCAGGAGACGTAAATAGTGGATTTTTGATAAAAGACTTTTTAGCCTTAGTGATCTAAACGAAATTTGTAGAATACGTTAACCGAGAACATACAAAAAAGAACGCCCAAATCTGACTTCATATGAAGAAGTTATGAATTTTCTAAGATTTGGCGTAACAATGCACGGCCCGAAACTCGAATTTTAGTTCGAGCGGTTTTTGGACTACGCGACCTAAATGAGAGTTGAAGATCTCATTAATAGGATCTCAACGGTAAAAAGATAGATGAAAACGGAGTCCGTATGTAGAAGTTATGAATTTTACATGGACATTTAACAGTATAATCTCCTCCTACTGTTAAATTTAAGATCGGTCGAGAATTAGCCGACGGAGTCTAAATGAAAGTTTAGATCTTGTTTTTACCTATGCGTGGATATAAAGAATGTCGAGAGTAGAGCTCGTATGTTAAAGATATGGACGAAACTTGGTCCCTACTCTTCGAGCGCGATAAATTCGATATAGTTTTGTAAATCTGAGATAGAATGAGAGATAGTTGACGACGTCTAAATGAAAGTGGTAGTACTCGTAAATACCAACGCGTGGATATAAAGCACGTCAAAAATGGAGTTAGTATGAACGAGTTACAAATTATAATAGCATATTTGCGTATTAATTTAAAGTATAAATCATATATACGTACACATATATATATACAAATGTATATATCATTAGAAATGTATCGACAATGCGGTAATTATAAGACTAGTGTTGAGTACATTCGACATTAGATTAATACAAATATCATTAAATCTATTTAAAATAGTATTATGAAGGGGTGTTTAGTCGTTTATATAACTATAAGTCCATTAAATAATTATGGAGGGTAGTTTTTGTAAATTCAGTTACTATAAATAAGAGGCTTGGGCTCTCATATTTCTTGCACCATTCTCTTGATTCAAGAGTCTTTCTCTTCTTATCCCCCGAGCATTTCGGTCCCTCGTGATTTGACTTCTCTTTCTGTAGTTTTAGTATAGTAAGGTGAGTGCTGAAGCGCTGCACGATTCACTCTTAGAAAGATTCAGCGACGAAGTTTTGACCCTGCAGAGCTCGGCTCCTAGCTAAAACCCCATTGTAAGTAAGTTATGCTTACCCTATTTTAATATAACTTATATTTAAAATTCGTATTGTTATTATGAACTTATAATAAATATTTGAGCTATTATTATGACGTATATAAGTGTCGTTATAATATCTTTTTAACTACTCACGGTACGGGGAATCTGCTTTAAAAGGCCGCATAGGGTTGCTGGATTTCAGAAGTGTTATATGCCAAAATGGTCCTGCCCTCAGGTGTTTTATGTCTGGCCCCTGTCTTTACATAGTGGTTGGAAAGTATTGTTTAAACGCTTATATAATACTAGATTTCGTCGAAGGAAATTATTTTAAAGTAAACGAAGCGCTGTCCGAGTACCGAGTCAACACCTTATCAAGTGAGTGCATGGTCCCTTTCATCTTACACATAGATATGAAGTATTTAATATAAATTACGTGGTGTGAGTGAATAGTTACTTTCATCTTACACATCAATATGAAGTATTTTATATAAATTACGTACTTTGTGTGCATATTATCTGTATACTTGTTATCTATGTTGGATGAACGATTTTATACATGATTTAAATAATTTAAACTGTATATGTATTTTATATCTATGAATATGTTGGGTAAAACAAGGGTAGATGAATGATGAGAAATGAAAGATGATATGAGTGAACATTGACAGCTATACACTTAGTGCCTAATAAATAACATCGGGTACTATGGACTTAGTGCCTATTAGATAAACACTGGTAGCTATGGACTTAGTATATGTTAAAGAAACGATGGTAGTTATGGACTTAGTACCTGTTAGATAAGCGCTAGTAGGCTCGTAACTTGCAGGTGTCTTGAACTGCGTATTCATTAGGTATTTTTGAACTAAGTGATCACCAGATGTTTTGAACTAAGTGTTCACCAGATGTTTTGAACTGTGTGTTCACCAGATGTACCCTGAAAGACCCTGGTGACTATGCATACTTAGTGCCTGTTGTATAAACCCTGGCAACTATGCAGACTTAGTGCCTAAACCCTGGCGACTATGAAACTAGTGCCTATTGTAGAAACCCTGGCGACTATGCGGACTTAGTGCCTAAAGCCTGGTGACGATGGACTTCGTGCCTATTCCTTAGGATAATCCTTAGGAATGAATTAACGAGGAATAGCTAATTTTTAGGCTAGATCCTTAAGAATAAAAAAGATAATGGGGATGGGTAATTGGGTTAATTCTTTGATGATTAAACATAATAATTATATTATTGTGGGTTGAAAACCCTATGTACTCACCAACTTTCCCAACCTGACCCACTCAAGTTTATTTGTATCACAGGTGTCAATATGAAGTTACATTACACCGAGAGATTGATTAGATTTAAATCACTAGTGATAATGAATGTAAGTTCTATTTATGCTTATGTTTCTATATTGACGACGACATCTCAATGTTTTAAAATAAATAAAATAAATTTCTTCGGAAACGCTTGATAACGTATTTATCATGTTTTTCTGGGAACAAATTCCACAACATTTTTATTAAAAGATGTAATCTGATTTTTATAAAGCCTAAAAAAAAATCGGTCTTTTCTGGCCGTGAAAAATGGGGATGTCACAGCAGCAGCATCAGTTAACGGTAGCTCGAACAGAAACGGATAAAGGAGGACATCATTCACAACAAGGAGGTGGTCGTGTCCGTCTCAGCAGCAACCATGGCGTCTGTCGTCGGTCCTCGACTTGGTGGCTCCCGGTTTTGTCTTCGGCAATCTAGCAGCGACAGCAATCGAGCGGTGGCTCATGGCCATCAGAGGAGAACATTAGTCGTAACAGTCGCCCGGAATGGCGACCTTGCAGCGGTAGAAGAAGAAGGAGAAGGAAACAACAGAAATGGTTGGTCACTCGAGTTCTCCTGAAGGAAAGGCAACCGTAGTTGCTCTGTAACTCGGTGTAGCAAGGGACGGAGGTGGCTGCCTCAGTGGTCCACAACAGCAACTCGACGACGGTTGGGAAGCTACTCACGGCGGTGGTTGAAGACCACCCAAGAATAGTGGCGATAGAACATCCCATTAGGGTTAGGGTGGAGAGGGTCGATGCTTATAAATCCCACTCCATGCAACTTTGGACCATAATGACACTCTTAGTCCCTCCTTCTCCTTTTTTTTTCAAATTAAATCCAAAAGTTACCTTTTAAACCCCACCTTCTGAAAACCTTTCCAAATCAATTCCTAAATCTTACCAATCAGCCCCTACATCCATAAACCCTTACATACTAAGTCCAAATAACACCAAACACCCCCTGACTTCTAAAATCCTTTGCAAAATAAATCCTGAAATTAAACTTTAACCCCTAGAAATTCGAATCTTGTCATTTGGCTTCCCGAAACCAACACCCCGCTAATTATTATATGATTTTGGACTATAACAATATAAAATAAATAATAAAAATTAATTCTCGTGGTTCCGGGTTTATTTTTTAATTAAACTATTTTAAACGGGATGTTACAACATGTTTAACTATTGACACTTTGGTTTTGACATGAGATGTTATTATGGATATTTTATTACTTATGTTTTTATAATAACTTATTTAAAAATGAAATTTTTGGCCTTGAATTTTGGGATGTTACAATCTCTCTCCTCGTATTATGCTTCCTTGGTAACTGATGATGACATCCCGTGCATCTTACCTATGGCTTCACCATCGATCCCATCATCCACTCCTAACAACACCAATGTTTCTTCATCGCCCTCCTCCTCCTCCTCCCTTACCGAATCACCAACCCCCACCACTAATGGTTCGCTTCATCCTATGACTCAAATGGTTCTTGTACTGGTTATGTTCGACCTCATCACATGATGAACCTTTCCATTTCACTTGATATTTATCTGATTCGTATGTCCAACACTCAAGGTTTATGTGATCCCAAATAGAAAGTTAGCATGGATTTTGAAATGGAAGCTCTTAAATCTAATAACACATTGGTTCTCATTCCTCCTCTTCCTCCTTAGGCTAAAATAGTCGGTTGTCACTGGCTATATCGTTACAAGTTCGAATCGTGCAGTAATCTTGACCGTTACAAAGGCCTTCTTATTGCACAAGAATTCTCTTAGCAACCAAGCCAGGACATTCATGACAATTTAGTTCTAGTTTTCAAAAATTCCACCATTCGTACCATTCTCATCATTGTTGTCTCTCTACATTGGCCCGTATATCAGCTAGAAGTCAAAAACACATTCCTTCATGATGACATTAATGAATAGGTTTACATGAAACACCTCCATGGTTATGTTTATCCTCAATATCCTAACAATGTATGTCATCTTGTAAAATCCCTCTACGGTCTCAAACAAGCACCACATGCTCGGTATCAACATTTTGTTGTATACATCTCCTCCCTCGACTTTCAATGAAGTAGTAATGAAAACTCTCTTTTCACGTATCACAACAGTACTAAAATCATCTATCTTCTCTTATATGTTGATGATATTATTCTTACGGCTTCCGACTTGCCTCTTATCACAAGAGTCATCTCTCGCATCTTTGCTAAATTCTCTATCATAGATCTCCAACCTTTATCTTTTTTTTTCTTGGCATATTTGCTATTCGATACACCCAAGGATTCCAAACCTAATCTCTCTATTTCTGGTAAACCGGTATCTAACCCTACACTCTATCGAAGCCTCACTGAAGCTCTTTAGTATCTGACATTCACTCATCCAAACATTGCTTATGTAGTCTAACAGATTTTTCTCTTCATGCATGATCCTCGTGAACCTCACTTTCTTGCACTTAAGTTTATTCTTTGATATCTTTAGGGTACTCTTTCCTACAGCCTTCACCTTTATCCTTCTTATACGATTGTTTGATTTCTTACGTTGATGTTGATTGGGCTGGCTATCCACAAACACGTTGGTATATGTCTAGCTGTTGTATCTATCTTAGTGATAACATAGTGTCTTGGTTCTTAAAACTTCAACATGTCGTATCTCAGTCTAGTGTAGAAGCCGGGTACAAGGGTAGCTAATGTCGTTATTCTAGTTTTTGGCTTAACAATCATTTCCTTGAGTTGGCATGTCCTTTATCTTGCACAGCTATTGTCTTTTGTGATAATGTTAGTCCCATGTACCTAGCTTCTAACCTAGTGTAGCACCAAAGAACCAAACATATGAAAGTAGAGTTACATTTTTTTTAGGGAACGTGTTGCCATTAGTCACGTATGCATCTTCCTTCTTCTCACTAGCTTGCTAACATATTTACTAAAGGATTACCTACATCGCTTTTTTTGGACTTTCATAGCAGTTTTAGCATTCATGAACCTCACACTTAAACTGAGGGGAAGTGTTAAACGATATTGTTTTTAGTCTAGGTCTCTATTTAATTACTATATAGTGTGGGGTCCTTTATGTACTTATCTAATACTATTTGTAATATAAATAGAGAAGGGATATAATAGAAACTCTAATGGGGTTATTTTCACAAAAATTAACAATTACTACCTATGTTTCATATGATTTCAAATATGTTTATTTTATATATGGTGCATTACTAAAATTGGGACAAAGACAATAATTTTCGGTAAGAGCAGAGAGATCATTAAATATGCAAATAAAAGTAGTAAATGTCAAATATCTTGTCAAGGTAATTACTTATCACAACCATCAGAAGAGAAGAGAAATTGAGGCAACTCAACAAGGTCTATAGAACCCAGTATTGACATACTCTATCATTTACACTATGCGGCTTTATAGCACCTGATTCCCGGTACACATTTAATTTAAACATTTCTGTATTTTCTCTAGGACTCGACGAGTTGGTGACCCAACTCATCGAGTAAGGTCGTGATTGGCAGGCTTTTTAAGTGACCTACTCGACGAGTCGGGTGATTGACTCGGCGAGTAGGTGATGTATGAGGAAAACCCTAAATCTGAGGGATTACACCCTATTTAAATGACTTAACTCAGCCTCCCTCGTCCCTATCTCTCCCAAGAGGTTGTATATCGAAACCCTAGCCGTTTTGTGTGATCTAAGGCCATTTTGGTGCTTTTGGTTAGCTTGTGAAGCTTGGAAGGAAGGAAGAAGCTTGGAAATTCGAGTTGGGGCTCCAGAGATCTTATTCCATCTTCAGCTCAAGCAAGGTAAATGCCCCTTGTTTTGGTCTTCCATTTGGCTGTTCATCTTTAGGGCTTAGATTTTGGGTGTATTTAGGGCTTCCTAAGCCATTTTCAGATTTTTAAAGTGATTCATGGAGTTCTACTTTCATATATGAGTCGTTGGAGGGGTCTCATGGCATAAAGGTGCCAACTTTATGGCCATGAGAGCCCCATGTACATTGTAGAGCACCTTTTATGGATTTTTAAGCCAAACACCCCATGCATGTGCACAAAATTTGGAACTTTACATATAAAATGGACATTAGGAGGCCAGATATATAGTTTTGATGTGTTAAGACCCACTTAAATCGGTTGTATAGTAATGCTCAAATATGGACTCGCCGTGTTGTTCTTGGGACTCGACGAGTCAAGGTGTAATGACCATATAATACATTCTGCGAATGGACCAGTTGTTAGGGAAGGAAGTCCCGTAAATGTTTAGACGCGAAAAAGGACCTGAGAATCATGGGACTCGACGAGTGTATGAATAGACTCGGCAAGTCCAAGGCAATCTCCCAACCTTTTAAGATTGACTCGACGAGTTGTGCATACAACTCGGCAAGTCGTAGACTGGACATGTTTTTATGAGGGAGATGAACTCGCCGAGTTCAAGGAAGAACTCGGTGAGTCAGATGAAGATGGTCCCGATAGTTTGAAGGAAGAAGAACTTGTCAAGTTCTTGCTAGACTCGACGAGCGGAGTTAAGGTTGTATCGGATTAGTGGACTGTGGACTCGGCGAGTTGGCGGGCCAACTCGGCGAGTCAGGTCAACTAGATGTTGACTTTGACCAAGGTTGACTTTGTCTGGTTATGGTATTGACCTTGGTTAGAGTCATATGTTATGTTTGATGACTTGAGGATTATCGTGTAGGGACTGAGGAGTCGAGGGGAGCCGACCTTCACGCCGAGGACAGTTCACACGCTACACGACATTGAGGTGAGTTCCCTTCCATTAGGGGTGGGTCTAAGGCCACAATGACGACCCACCAACAAGGATATTTAGTAGATAATTGTCTTTGTGATAATTATCTTGGTTTGGTTATGTGACTTGTTCATGAGATATGCTTGCGTAATATGAACGTAGTGTTAGTGGTAGTGACAGGGAATAGTCGTTCCCTAGCATAGGTCGTTAGGACCAATGGGTAGGTCAGTACCCCGGTATGCCTGACTGTATGTTTATATCTTGCTATTGTATTCTAGTGTTAGGGGGTGAAATAGTCCTCGATTACCGGTTGAAAGATACCGATGGTAGTTACCGGTTGAAAGATACCGATGAAATTTTCGGCCTCGATTTTTAGGATGTTACGAGTTGGTATCAGAGCCCTGGTTTGAGGGATTCGGACACACCCTCGAGGGTGTCTGGACTCAAACCGAGGGACTAAAAGATTTTTTTAACGAAAACAGTTTCTAAAATTTGAAGTTAAGAAATTTTGAGAACAGACAAGGTGTGTGATGCGTGGGACAGGCCGAGCTCAAGTAAGTTTTCCCCAAGATACCCATACTTGTTATGTTATGTGTATGATTCTTGATTCTGAGAACTGCATGCTAGATTAGGGCTATGGATCTAGAAGGATGCCTTGTATGCCTGATATATGATTCTGAGAACTGCATGCTAGAGTAGGGCTAAGGATCTAGAGGATGCCTTGAATGCCTGTTGTATGAGCTGTATGACAGGACTGTTTAGTCAGCAGTAGGATAGCCTGATTAGGTTATGCCTGATCTGGTTACTCGATGCAAGAATGTTGCTTGCTTTGTACTTAAGGGGTCTTGTCTAACTTTAACTAACTAGTGAGCGGATATGTAACAGTATTCGCAAGCTAGTTAGCGAAGGGAAGTAGGGACTCCTAGTGCAGCTGTTGGCAGAGAATAGGTCGAGGAGTACCCTAGGAAAGCATAGGACGAGATTAGTAGGAAAAGGTATCAGTAAAGGGACTTGGTGAAGTTGAAGCAATCCTTGAGGAAAGTACAGATAGATGTGGAAGGTAGTATGGGCCTATACTACTGAAAGAAGAGGATCCATAGTTGAGTCAAGGAGGGCCGAGATGGAACCATGAAACTTGGAGATTGCATGAGACCTCTCGGGGTATGTATGATCCTGCCGTTTATGTGTTTATTTTCAGTATGGCGATCACGCGACATGGAGCAGGAGGATCGAGTTCAGGATCAGGCTCAGGTGCAGGATCCCGGCAGGTTGATGACAGGCTACACTAGTTCATCCGTCTGAGATCACGAGAGGTATCCTTGATGCAACCTCGATCATCTTCGGGTCGATCAAGGAAGAGACTATTGAGCTTATGGAGCATCGCCTTCGGGCATTCAGGAGTGATTTGGCGTCTAGCTAGAAGGGTATGCGCACACTGTCCTTCAAGGACTTCTGAGGGAGTGGTGTGTCGGATTTCCATGGGGTGAAGGACCCCATTGCTACCAGGAGATGGATAGCATACATTGAGTCTGTGACGTTGATGGGCTTCTGCCTAAAAGGTTCGAAGGTCCGCTTTGCTGCGGGATGTCTGAGGGATAGAGCCAGAGATTGGAGGGACTTAGTTGGTGATTTGTTGGGAGCCCCAGCCGTCGAGTCTATGACTTGGTCAGATTTCGTGACCAGATTCAGGGCTGAGTGTGCACTAGTTGTGGAGCTTCAACAACTAGCCAGGGAGTTTTTGGATATGAGACAGGCTATGGAGACTGTGGCGGAGATCACCGCCAAGTTCCAAGAGAGAGCACTGTTGGTACCCCAGTATGCAGGGGATGAGGAGATGCGGAAGACCCGCTACCATGATATGTTGAGGGCTGATATCCGGGAGCATGTCAGCTATTCAGCCTGCCCGACCCTGGAGTCCATGATTGCCAGGGCGCGGGAGAGGGAGATTGATTTAGAGCACCTCAGGAAGAGGAAGTCAGAGACTGCATAGGTTCTAGGGGTTTTGGGGAAGAAACCCAAGGGATTCGACGCAAGGTAGAAGGGCCAACAAGGGCGGGACCGTTATGGAAAGTGTTGTCTGTCACATGGGGGAGTTTGCCGCACTAGGTCGGGTTTCGGCTACTATAAGTGCGTCCAGATTGGACATTTTGGCAGGGATTGTACTGCCCCTGCTCCTACAGTTCAGATATCAGACCTGATTTGCTTTCATTGCAATCAGAGGGCCCATAAAAAGGCCAAATGCCCTAGATTGACAGCAGCAACAGCAGCAGCGCCAGCGGCGGTGCCGACCCCAGCGTTGGCACGGGTGACGGATGGCCGGAAGGCCAAGGTAGAGGATCTAGTGGTGCGGATCCGAGCATTTCAGCTAACAGCAGAGGAGGCACGCGCTACACTTGATGTAATGACGGGTACGATTGCTATCTTATGCCTTTATGTTATGTCACTGTGATTTTGATATGTTATGTATGTGCTTTGTTTAGGATCGTTCCATGTGAACGGTATCCCAGTTCAGGTATTGTTTGAATCGGGTGCTACTCGATCATTTGTCTCTATTACGCTTAGCAAGAAGTTCCCTGAGTCTTCGGGCATGCTGGATTGCCCTTTGGAGGTCGAGTTTGCGAACGACCGGTTAATGCGAGCATCAGAGGTCTAACAGGACTATGTTTTGAGACTGTTAGAGGAACGTTACCTGGTAGACTTGGTTCCCATACTTTTGCATGGGAACAAGGTTATTATTGGTATGGATTGGCTAAGCCCTAATGGGTCAGTGATCGACTGCGTGCAATAGTTGGTGCAGATCGGGACCCCAAGTGGGGAGAGCTAGTGATTCAGGGCGAGAGGCCACAGCGAGGACCAGCTTTATGTTTAGCAGCGAGAGCTAGGCGCTACCTTCAGCAGGGTTGCACGGGATTCTTCACCTATGTTATGGATACCCGGGAAATGGGTAAGGCGACGGTGAGTAATGTGCCCGTGGTACGAGAGTTTGCGGATGTATTCCCTAAGGAGTTGCTTGGGATATCTTCGGAGAGGCAAGTAGAGTTCAGGATTGACCTAGTCCCTGGTACGGCTTCGATAGCCAAGGCACCGTATTGGTTGGCTCCTCCTGAGATGCAAGAGTTGTCTATGCAACTGTAGGAGCTGTTATACAAGGGATTCATTAGACCGACCAGTTCACCCTGGGGAGCCCTAATTTTGTTTGTGAAGAATAAGGACGGGTCGCATCGGATGTGTATAGACTATCGGGAGTTGAACAAGGTAACGGTGAAGAACCGTTACCCCACTTTCGAGGATTGATGGCCTCTTTGACCAGCTTCAGGGAGCATCTTGGTTCTCCAATATTGATCTGCGTTCAAGATATCATCAGATGAGGGTCAGAGAGGAGGATGTATAGAAGACTGCATTCCGGACACGCTATGGCCACTATGAGTTCATGGTGATGCCTTTTGGGCTCACCAATGCTCCTGCCGCATTTATGGATCTCATGAACCGCGTGTGTAGACCGATGTTGGATCGGTCTGTGATCGTTTTCATCGATGACATCTTGGTTTATTCCAGGAAGTGAGATTTGGAGCTGGGGGCTGTGATTTGGAGCTGAGGGGCTGTTGTTTTCACCCTCAAGATTTGGCTCCATTACCTCTATGGGGTTCATTGAACCATTTACACGGACCACAAGAGTCTGAGGTATCTCTTGGACCAGCCAAATTTGAATATGAGACAGCGTCAGTGGCTTGATGTGGTAAAGGATTATGATCGTAAGATCCTCTACCACCCGGGGAAGGCCAATGTAACATCCCGAATTCCCAGGTATTATTTATTATTGTATTTTTGGTGATTTGTGAGGAGACTCGGCGAGTTGGAGCCCAAACTCGCCGAGTATGATCGTGGGCGTGGGTGCGGGTCCGCGTCTGGACTCGGCGAGTCCACGCTGTTTAATGAAACCCTAATTCCCCAGGTTTGGAGCCTATTTAAGGGCACTTATAGCCTCCAATTGTGGCTACCAGTCCCTTGAGAGAACCCTAAGAGAGCTAAATCGATTTGAGAGAGAAGAAGTCTCTTTTGGCTTGTATCCTTTGTTTAGCAAGAAGAGGGTGACAAGAGCAAGAAGGAGGTGAGATTCAAGAAGATCCAGAGTCCAGAGGCTTCATTTTGAGGTAATAGTTCGAACCTCCTTCAGTTTTAGGGTTGATCTTTAGTGTTAGGGTTTTCTAACCCCTTTGGAGAGTGAGTATGTGAAGCAAATGGTCCCTCCTCAAGTTTGTGCCTTGGATCTGGACTCAAAGAGGTCCAGAGACCCTAACCCTTGGAGCTTTTTGGGTTAGTATGGAGTTATTGGACTAAGGTTGTCATTTTTGGGACCAAACCTCCTTTTGATGCCTTGTTGTGGTTATACAAGCATCAAGTTTCGAAGTTTACGTGACATTCATGCTTGGGAAGGCCAGATCTATGGTTTGGGGAAACAGATCTGACCTCAGGAGGTCAATAGGGTTTGTGCATGGCATGAACTCGCCGAGTTATTCTTGAGACACGACGAGTAGGGTTTGGGTTTCACGTAAATTGTTCAGCGAGTAGACTCGTCGGGTTGGGGGATAACCCAGTGAGTCAGGGAGAGTCAAAGGGGGCTGAGTTAAGCCGGAACTCGCCGAGTTGTTCTTGAGACTCGACGAGTTGAGTCGTGGTGGCCCTGCGATTCATGCCAAGTGGAACTCGTCGAGTTAGGGAAATACTCGACGTGTCAAGAGAGGATCCGAGGGAGTCAGTGAACACGTATAGACTCGTCGAGTCGCTCTAGTGCACTCGCCGAGTACGGTCAAAGTTGACCGTTGACCATTGACCAGAGTTGACCAGTGTTGACTTGATAGGGTTAGTCAACCTTAGTTGTGAAAGTGTTAATTAGAGATATATTGTGTTATAGGAGGACTATAGCTCAGGAGATCGAGCGCTAGTGATTTCAGGGATTTGCGAGTTATTGAGATACGCGAGGTGAGTCTTCTCACTATACTTACCTTGAGTAGGTAATCAGAGTTATGTGACAGAGTATTTGTATGCTATATGTATGTTATGTGTTGTACTGCATTATTTCTATGTGATTTATGATGTGCATGCTTATAGAGTTGGAACCGGAAGGTTCACAGAGTTAGAGCCAGAGGGTTCACAGAGTAGGGTCCACGGACCCACATAGTTATATCCTCGAGTGGCTAATATCTGCTATGTGTGGTATTTTGGGGAACTCACTAAGCTTTGTGCTTACAGTGTTTGGTGTTATTTGTTTCAGGTACTAGTGATGACCGTGGGAAGGCACCGGCTTGATCAGTACACACTCAGGATTTTTATGTTACGAGATCTTGGGATTTTTATATGTCATGGATTGAGTTTCAAACATTCATGTTTTTATGAATATTAAATGAATTATGTTTTTATAAAATGTGAAAAATTGTTCTGAAATTTACGGTGTTACAACTTGGTATCAGAGCCTTGGTTTGAGGGATTCGAGTACACCTTCGGGTGTATTTGAACTCAAACTGAGGATTTGAGAAATATTTTCAAAAAGAGTAAAAGATTTTTGGAAAAACGCAGAGCAGAGTTGTGTGTACGATCATTCCGCGCCCGAACGGTGATTTCCCAAGATACCCTCATATTATGTGTCATGATATTGATATGATGTATTCTCATGCTAGAGTAGGCTAGGTACTCCTATTAGGACTAGAGTGGCCTGATTTGTGATGCCTTAGCTGTGACATCCCCAAAATCACGGCCAGAAAAGACCGGTTTGTTTATGCTTTATAAAAATCAGAGTACTTCATTTTATAAAAATGTTGCGGAATTTTTTCCCAGAAAAACATGGTAAATACGTTATTAAAACATTTTCGAAGAAACGTATTTATTTCATTTTAAAACGTTTGGGATGTCATCGTTAATACAGAAACATAAGCATAAACAGAACTTACAATTATTTACACTAGTGATCTACATCTCTTTAAATCTCTCTGTGTAATGTGACTTCATATCAACACCTGTGATATAAATAAACTGAGTGGGTCAGGTTGGGAAACCTGGTGAGTACATAGGGTTTTCAACCCACAATAATATAATTATTATTGTTAAACATCAAACAATCAACCCAATTACCCATTCCCGTTATCCTCACATTACGTCCCTAAAACATCTAACACAAGGGACCTAGTCAAAGGACTATCATTGGGATGGAGTATACCTGGTGAGCACACAGTTCACGCAGTTCGAATAAACACACAGTTCGAATAAACACACAGTTCGGTTAAACACACAGTTCGAATAAACACCTACAGGTTGCGAGCCTGCTAGTGTTCCACTGGACTGTCTAGAATAGTCCGTGGTTGTCATCTATACTCCGCTAGATGACTAGATCATCAAGAACAGCTATAACGAGGCCTCTCATTATTTTATTTTGTCACACAGCAACTATTATATCTACCCGTGTTTTACCCCGCACATTATGTAGATATAAAATACTTATACAGTTTGAATCACTGAAAACATGTATAAAACGTTCTTCCAATATAGATAGCAAGTATACAGATAATATACACACAGCACGTAAAATACTTCATATCTATGTGTAAGCTGAAAGTAACTATGCACTCACCTGAGTAGGTGGTGACTCAGCACTCGGACAGCGCTTCGATACTCTCAAAACGATATTCCTTCGATAAAACCTAGTACCGATACCACTAGGGTTTAGTTTAACGATAACCGCGACAAATTAATTAGTCTGACTATTATTAAGCGTTAATAACGCTCAATATAACTCATAATAATAGCTCAAATAATTATTTTAAGGACCTAATAACATTCCTATAATTATTTGAAAGCTATATAAAAAATTGCGTAAGCGTAGCACACTTACAGCGAATTTTATCGAAAACCGGGACTTAATTGGAGCGGCGTTTCAAAACCGAAAAACTCCTTTTTCTCGGGACTCCGGGAGCCTCGGGGCTTCCCTAGGGTGCTAAGGGGTTTTTCTAGGGTTTAGGGGGGTTTCGATGAGCTAGAGAGAGAAACTAGTGAGAGAAAGAAGTGGATTTGGAGTGAAAAACTCGGAATGGCTCGCATGCTATTTATAGCCCCAGCAGCCTCGGACTACGCGGCGCGTCCAGCAGCTACGCTGGGCGTAATCTCGGATTGGGTCGCCAGCTCGCACCAGCTGGCTCGCACTTCGAAAGAGGATAAGGACCGAGGGTACGCTGGGCGTACCGAACTCCGACGCGGGGCGTAAAGCGAAGCGAGGCGACGTGGCGAGATCCGAAGGGCGCTCTGTTGATCGACGATGGACGGCTGCGATGAGGCCACATCATCTATCTCGCATCAGATTTCGCAAATTGCATGCCCATCTTTAAAAATTCATAACTTTCGCGTACGAACTCCGTTTTCGACGTTCTTTATATCCACGTGAAGGTGGGAACGTACTCTACAACTTTCGTTTAGACTTCGTCGGCTAATTTTGGCTCGATTTTAAATTTTATATTATTAACGGGCCGAGACACGATTGGTCCGTTAAATCCTCATAACTTCTTCATCCGACACCCGTTTTCGCCCATCTTTTTCTCGTTACGCTACTCTCAACGAGATCTTTGATTCTCGTTTAGGTCGTGTCGGCTAAAAACCGCTCGATCTAATATTCGAATTTCGGGCTGTACACTGTTAGTACGAAACTTCGAAAAATCATAACTTCTTCATACGAAGTCAGATTTGGGCGTTCTTTTTATCGATGTTCTTAGTTTAACATATTCTATGACTTTCGTTTAGATTGCTAAAGCTAAATCTCACTCTATCATAAATTCACTATTTACGCTTCCCGGTATTGTGCCGGTTCCGTCGCGAAACTTCAACGGGTCATAACTTCTTCGTTATAACTCGGATTTCGGCGTTCCTTATATGTACGGAAACCTTGTGACATACTCTAAAACTTGGTTAAGATTATTTATTCTAAATAATCTTTTGTCGAAAAGTCGTTTTCGACCCCTATTGCCTCTAAATTGACTAGCCCGGATTTGCGGGCGTTACAATTAGCCTAAGGGGAGGTGAGCTGCTATGAGATGCTTCAGAGTGAGTAAGTAGCAGTCACGAGCTTATGAGAGATCTGTTAGAGAGTGGATTATGCATAATAGAGTACTTGGAACTTGGGATCCGAAGAGGAGGACTTGGGGTGTATTCTGATACGGTGCGGACAGTAGTATTGGGCCCGTACTACTGAAAGCACCGGGGTGGTGTACAACCCAAGTAAGAATCTTTGGAATGCCAAGGATCAAGGAGGGATGAGTTGCCGAGTGTGAGTATGCTCGAATGGATTCTAATTTATCGTATGTTGTATTTTAGAGGTAGATCATGGTGAGGACACGTCTTATGACTGAGAACAGTGGGGCCAGTGATGAGGAGATCCGCCGGAGCATCCATGAGGAGGTGGCTGCGGCCATCAGGGCAGAGATACTAGAGATGTTCGGTTCTATTAAGACCACGTTGATTGAGACTTTCGACGAGCGTTATGCTGCTCTTTCTGAGGCTGTTGTTGCAGCGGCCACCACAGCTATTACTGCCGCGAGGCCGCAGGGTGGTGATGCGTTGCTGTTCCGAGAGTTCAGCAACACGAAACCGCCAGAGTTTGATGGGACCCAGGACCCGGTGGCGGCTATGAGATTTATTTCAGATATAGAGGGGTGTTTCTTCACTTGCTCATCTCCTGAGCATTTGAGAGTTCGGTTCGCGCTGAACCAGCTTCGCTTGGGAGCGAAGGACTGGTGGAAGTTTGTGACGGCGCACCTTACGCCTACTGAGCTTGCGGCAGTGACTTGGGAGAGGTTCGCTGCCATGTTCCGAGATGAGTATGTTCCCCAGGTGGAGAGGGAGCGTTTGACCCAGGAGTTTCTGGCCCTCAAGCAGGGTACTGAGTCTGTTACGGTGATTACCAGGATGTTCCACGAGAGGGCGATGTTCTGCCCTAAGCACGTGTCCAATGATCATGCACGTATGAGCCGATATTTGAGTATCTTGAGGCGAGACATTCGGGAGTTCGTGGCGAATTCCTCGTACCGGACATTTTCCGAGCTTCAGGAAAATGCCCGGAAGAGGGAGATTGAGCTAGAGACTCAGGCTAGGGAGGAGGCGGAGTCTCAGGGGAGGGATCGGCGACCGGCACTGTCCCAGCCGGCAGCCAAGCGGGCCAAGCCCGCTAATCCCAAAACAGGGAGCCAGAAGGGCCGCACTTGTGGGAAGTGCGGCAAGGGTCATGATGGAGTTTGTAGAGTTGGATCTTGCTACAAGTGTGGCAAGGAGGGGCATATGGCCAAAGACTGCCCCAAGGGGTTTGCAGTGTGTTTCCATTGCAACCAGACCGGACACCGGAAGGCAGAGTGTCCGCAGTTGCGGGGATCAGCTTAGGGAGCACCTCAGGGATCTGCCCCAGCCGCCATCAGAGCTACCGAGAGTCGGCCAGTGAAGGCCAAGGCGCCGAGGGCACGAGGAAGAGCCTTTCAGTTGACCGCGGAGGAGGTCCGCGCAGCGCCCGATGTCGTGGCTGGTATGTATTCTTTCGTGTATTTATTTTAATGTTGAGATATTATGCTTATATTATGTTATGCGTAGGCACTTTTCTTGTGAATTCTGTACCTGCCTTGGTGTTATTTGACTCGGGTGCGAGTCGGTCTTTTGTATCTTTGGCTTTTAGTCAGCATCTCAGTGTTAGTCGTGAGGCGTTGAGTCGGCCTCTGAGAGTTTCCATAGCTGACGAGAAGGTGATATATGCCACGGAGGTTATCCGTGGGTGCGTATTCGAGATTTTCGGTGTTGAGTTCCCGATTGATTTGGTTCCTATTGCGATGGGTGATGTCTGTGTCATTGTGGGCATGGATTGGTTGAGCAGATTCAGTGCGGTTATCAACTGCGAGCGGCAGCTGGTGACCATACGAGACCCTAGTGGGGGAGTTCTTATGGTGTACGGCGAGGGTACACATTCTGGGTCAGCGTTTTGTTCGGCCGCTAGGGTGAGGCAGTATCTACAGCAGGGCTGTAAGGGCTTTGTGGCCTATGTGATGGATACGCGGGTTGATTCAGAGAGGCCGAGGTTAGTTGAGGAGGTTCCGATAGTGTGTGAATTTCCGGATGTATTTCCAGAGGAGTTGTCTGGTGTGCCTCCCGTGAGGCAAGTGGAGTTCAGTATCGATTTGGTTCCGGGGGGCGCGCCTATCGCCAAGGTTCCTTATCGCTTTGCACCTCCGGAGATGCAAGAGTTATCCTCGTAGCTTTAGGAGCTGCTGGGAAAGGGGTTTATTCGGCCGAGCAGCTCGCCGTGGGGAGCGCCTATCCTTTTTGTCAAGAAGAAGGATGGTTCACATCGGATGTGCATTGACTATTGGGAGTTGAACAAGCTAACATTCAAGAACCGTTATGGGCATTACGAGTTTGTGGTGATGCCTTTCGGGCTCACCAATGCCCCGGAAGTGTTCATGGATCTCATGAACCGAGTGTGCAGGCCGATGTTGGATCGGTCGGTGATTGTATTCATCGACGACATTTTGGTATATTCGAGATCTAGAGAGCAGCATAAGGAGCATTTGAGGGAGATCCTCGGGGTTCTGAGATCAGAGAGGCTTTATGCCAAATTCTCCAAGTGTGATTTCTGGTTGCGAGAGGTCCAGTTCCTAGGGCATCTCGTTAACCATAAAGGGATATTGGTCGACCCAGCCAAAGTTGAGGCAGTGATGAGTTAGGAGGTGCCGAGGTCACCCTCCGCGATCAGGAGTTTCTTAGGGTTGGCAGGTTATTATCGGAGATTTATCAAGGATTTCTCTAAGATCGCAGTGCCACTCACCAGGTTGACCCGGAAGGGTGTCGCTTTTTCATGGGGCCCCGAGCAGCAGGCCTCCTTTGAGACGCTTCGCCAAAGGTTATGCGAAGCCCCGGTGTTAGCCCTCCCGGAGGGGATGGAGCACTTTGTGGTATACTGCGATGCGTCGATCTTGGGGTTGGGAGCGGTGCTGATGCAGAGAGGGCATGTGATAGCATACACATCGAGGCAGCTGAAGCCTCATGAGTCGAGGTATCCCACCCATGATCTAGAGTTGGGGGCAGTGGTGTTCGCCCTCAAAATTTGGCGTCACTATCTGTATGGGGTTCGGTGTACGATATACATGGACCATAAGAGCCTGAAGTATTTGATGGATCAGCCCAACCTAAATATGCGGCAGAGGAGGTGGTTGGATGTGGTCAAGGATTATGATTGTGAGATCTTGTACCATCCGGGCAAGGCTAATGTGGTAGCCGACGCCCTGAGTCGCAAGGCGGAGAGCGCCCCATTATGAGATGTATGTTTGCGATTGACCGTGATGGCTCCGGTGTTGGACACCATTCGTGGAGCACAGGCTGAGGCCGTGAGATCGGAGAACCAGAAGAAAGAGCGAGTTGTTGGGTTGGTATCGGAGTTCGTTACCGATGGTCGGAGGCTTATGACATTTCAACGGCATATATGGGTACCATTTGTGGGAGGGACGCGTACCATTTTGATGGAAGAGGCTCATCGGTCAAAATTCTCGATCCATCCTGGGCCACTAAGATGTATTTGGACCTGAGGAGAGAGTATTGGTGGCCCTGTATGAAGAGGGATGTTGTGTGGTTTGTTGAGAGGTGCTTAACTTGCCGTAGGGTTAAGGCCGAGCACCAGAGACCGCATGGTAAGTTGCAGCCGTTTGAGGTTCCCGAATGGAAGTGGGAACAGATTACCATTGATTTTATCACCAAATTCCCAAGGAATGCTAGGGGAGTCGATGCAATTTGGGTGATTGCGGACAGGTTGACAAAGAGCGCCCACTTCCTTGCTATCAGTGAGAGCTCCTCCGCAGAGAAGTTAGCAGAGATGTACGTAAGGGAAGTGGTATCTCGGCATGGGGTGCCGATCTTGATTGTCTAAGACCGGGATGTACGTTTCACTTCCAGATTCTGGAAGAAGTTTCACGAGGAGTTGGGTACTATGCTGCATTTTAGTACCGCATATCACCCCCAGACAGACGGACAGAGTGAGCGGACGATCCAGACGCTCGAGGACATGCTCCGGGCATGTGTGTTGGATTTCGGGGGGAGTTGGGATGCGTATTTTCCCTTGGCAGAGTTTTCCTACAACAACAGCCATCATTCGAGCATTGGTATGCCACCCTTTGAGCTGTTGTATGGGAGGAGGTGTCGGACCCCCATTTGGTGGGGAGAGGTCAGACAGCGTGTTATGGGCAGTACAGAGATCGTGCTTCAGACGACAGAGCAGATCCAACAGGTCAGACAGAGGTTGTTGACCGCTCAGAGTCGTCAGAAGAGTTATGCGGACAGACGTCGGTCCGAGCTTGAGTTTCAGGTCGGCGACTTTGTGCTCCTGAAGGTCTCTCCTTGGAAATGAGTGATTCGATTCAGGAAGAGGGGCAAGTTGGGGCCCCGATATATTGGTCCATTCCGGGTGGTCGCGAGGGTAGGTAGGGTAACCTATCGCTTGGAGTTGCCAGCAGAGTTGAGTCAGATTCACGACACTTTCCACGTGTCGCAATTGCGGAAGTGTATAGCTGATGAGTCGGCAGTGGTTCCATTCGAGGATATTCAGGTGGATGCGAGCCTGAATTATGCTGAGAGACCGGTGGCAATCAGAGATCGGAAAATCAAGGTTTTGAGGAACAAGGAGGTACCCTTGGTTTTGGTTCAGTGGCAACATCGGAAAGGGTCCGAGATGACTTGGGAGCCGGAGCGTGAGATGCGTGAGCAGCATCCGGAGTTATTTGCGGAGCGAGACTTCGAGGGCGAAGTCTAGTTCTAGTGGGGGAGAATTATAACATCCCGAATTCCCAGGTATTATTTATTATTGTATTTTTGGTGATTTTTGAGGAGACTCGGCGAGTTGGAGCCCAAACTCGCCGAGTATGATCGCGAGTGTGGGTGCGGGTTCGCGTCTGGACTCGGCGAGTCCAAAAGTGGACTCTGCGAATCCATGTTGTTTAATGAAACCCTAATTCCCCGGGTTTGGAGCCTATTTAAGGGCACTTATAGCCTCCCATTGCGGCTACCAGTCCCTTGAGAGAACCCTAAGAGAGCTAAATCGCTTTGAGAGAGAAGAAGTCACTTTTGGATCTTTGTATCCTTTGTTTAGCAAGAAGATGGTGACAAGAGAAAGGAGGAGGTGAGATTCAAGCAGATCCAGAGTCCAGAGGCTTCATTTTGAGGTAATAGTTCAAACCTCCTTCAGTTTTAGGGTTGATCTTTATAGTTAGGGTTTTCTAACCCCTTTGGAGAGTGATTATGTGAAGCAAATGGTCCCTCCTCGAGTTTGTGCCTTGGATCTGGACTCAAAGAGGTCCAGAGACCTTAACCCTTGGAGCTTTTTGGGTTAGTATGGAGTTATTGGACTAAGGTTGTCATTTTTGGGACCAAACCTCCTTTTGATGCCTTGTTGTGGCTATACAAGCATCAAGTTTCGAACTTTACGTGACATTCATGCTTGGGAAGGCCAGATCTGTGGTTTGGGGAAACAGATCTGACCTCAGGAGGTCAATAGGGTTTGTGCATGGCATGAACTCGCCGAGTTGTTCTTGAGACTCGGCGAGTAGGGTTTGGGTTTCACGTAAATTGTTCAGCGAGTAGACTCGCCGGGTTGGGGGATAACCCAGTGAGTCAGGGAGAGTCAAAGGGGGTTGAGTCAAGCCGGAACTCGCCGAGTTGTTCTTGAGACTCGGCGAGTTGAGTCGTGGTGGCCCCGCGATTCATGCCAGGTGGAACTCGTCGAGTTAGGGAAATACTCGATGTGTCAAGAGAGGATCCGAGGGAGTCAGTGAACACGTATAGACTCGCCGAGTCGCTCTAGTGCACTCGCCGAGTCCGGTCAAAGTTAACCATTGACCATAGTTGACCAGTGTTGACTTGATAGGGTTAGTCAAACTTAGTTGTGAAAGTGTTAATTAGAGATATATTGGTGTATAGGAGGACTATAGCTCGGGAGATCGAGCGCTAGTGATTTCAGGGATTTGCGAGTTATGGAGATACACGAGGTAAGTCTTCTCACTATACTTACCTTGAGTAGGTAATCAGAGTTATGTGACAGAGTATTTGTATGCTATATGTATGTTATGTGTTGGCCAGCATTATTTCTATGTGATTTATGTTGTGCATGCTTATAGAGTTGGAACCGGAAGGTTCACAGAGTTAGAGCCAGAGGGTTCACAGAGTAGGGTCCACGGACCCATAGAGTTATAGCCTCGAGTGGCTAATATGTGCTATGTGTGGTATTTTGGGGAACTCACTAATCTTTGTGCTTACAGTTTTTGGTGTTATTTGTTTCAGGTACTAGTGATGACCGTGGGAAGGCGTCGGCTTGATCAGTACACACACAGGATTTTTATGTTACGAGATCTTGGGATTTTTATATGTCATGGATTGAGTTTCAAACATTGATGTTTTTAAAAATATTAAATGAATTATGTTTTTATAAAATGTGAAAAATTGTTCTGAAATTTACGGTGTTACAGCCAATGTCTTGGCCGATGCGCTTATCCACAAGGCAGTGTCGATCAGGAACATCTGTCTAAGGATGACAGTTGTGACTCCATTGTTAGAGCAGATTCGGGAGGCCCAGGCCATGAAAGAGGAACATCGGAAGAGTGAGAGAAGTGTGGGTCAGGTTTCCTCCTTCGACTATGATAGCCGGGTATTGGTGACTCTTTACCATAGGGTGTGGGTCCCGTATCATGGGGGTGTGCGCCAGGTACTGATGGTAGAGGTGCACAAATCCAGGTTCTCCATCCATCCCGGGGCAACGAAGATGTATAGGGATCGTCATCTTGATTATTAGTGGCCCTGTATGAAGAGGGACGTAGCTTGCTTTGTGAAAAGATGCCTGACCTGCAGGAAGGTCGAGGCTGAGCACTAGAGACCTGACGGCAAGGTCCAGCCGTTGGACATCCCAGGACCGCGCGAGGGGGTGGATTCGATTTGGGTCATCGTTGATCGATTGACCAAGAGCGCCCATTTTATTCCGATTCAGGAGAGTATTTTGGCCGAAAATTTGGCCGACATCTACATCCGGGAGGTAGTGGATCGGCACGGGGTGCCAATTATGGTGATTTCAGACAAGGACGTGCAGTTCACTTTCAGGTTTTGGAAGAAGTTTCATGACGAGCTAGGTACTCGACTGCATTTTAGCACCTCCTTCCACCCATAGACGGATGGTAAAGAGCGAGCAGACCATCCAGACTCTGTAGGATATGTTGCAGGCATGTTTTTTAGACTTAGGAGGTAGTTGGGATACTTACCTTCCGTTGGCTGAGTTCTCCTATAACAATAGTTATCATGCGAGTATCAACCGTCCTCCCTTTGAAATGTTGTATGGGAGGAAGTGTAGGACCCCGATATGCTGGGGATAGGTTGGGAAAAGAATCATGGGGAGTACCGAAGTAGTACTCAAGACTACAGAAAAGATCCAGCGGGTTAGGAGCAGGCTTCAAACTGCTCAGAGTCAGTAGAAAAGCTATGCCGACAAGCGACGGTCGGACATAGAGTTCCAGGTTGGGGATATGGTACTCCTGAAGGTGTCGCCATGGAAGGGATTCATTCGGTTCAGGAAGCGGGGCAAGCTGGGCCCCAGGTATATTGGACCCTTCGGGGTTATAGCCCAGGTGGGCAGGGTAGCATATAGGCTGGATCTTCCAGCCGAACTCAGTCAGATTCATAGCACCTTTCACGTCTCCCAATTACGGAAATGTTTGGTGGACGATTCAGCAGTGGTGCCTTTAGAGGATATTCAGGTTGATGACAGCCTGAACTACATCGAGCAGCCAGTGGCAATCCTTGACCGAAAGTCAAGGGATCTGAGGAACAAAAGGGTGGAACTGGTAAAGGTGCAGTGGCAGCACCGCAAGGGCTCGGAATGAACCTGGGACCCAGAGGACGAGATGAGGGAGCATTACCCCCGAGCTTTTCCAGGATCAAGCGGCAGACTTCGAGGACGAGGTCTAGAATAAGTAGGGGAGATTTGTAGCACATGATTCTCGGTATGCATTTAATTTAAACATTTCTGTATTTTCTCTGGGACTCGACAATTTGGTGGCCTAACTCGTCGAGTAGGATCGTGATCCGCAGGCATTTTAAGTGACCTACTCGACGATTCGGGAGACTGACTTGACGAGTAGGTGTTGTATGAGGGAAACAACTCGGCGAGTCGTAGACTGGACATGTTCTTATGAGGGAGATGAACTCGCCGAGTTCAAGAAAGAACTCGTCAAGTCGGATGAAGATGGTCCCAATAGTTTGAGGGAAGAAGAACTCGTCGAGTTCTTGATAGACTCGACGAGCGGAGTTGAGGTTGAATCGGATTAGTGGAGTGTGGACTCAACGAGTTGGCGGGCCAACTCGGCAAGTCAGGTCAACTGGATGTTGACTTTGACCAAGGTTGACTTTGTCTGGTTATCGTATTGACCCTGGTTAGGGTCATATGTTCTGTTTGATGACTTGAGGATTGTCGTGTAGGGATTGAGGAGTCGAGGGGAGCCGACCTTCATGCCGAGGACAATTCACACGCTACACGACATCGAGGTGAGTTACCTTCCTGCAGGGGTGGGTCTAAGGCCACAATGCCAACCCACCAAAAGGGATATTTAGTAGATAATTGTCCTATGTGACTTGTTCATGAGATATGATTGCGTAATATGAACGCTGTGTTAGTGGTAGTGACAGGGAATAGTCGTTCCCTGGCATAGGTCGTTAGGACCAATGGGTAGGTCAGTACCCCGATATGTCTGACTGTATGTTTATATCTTGCTATTGTATGCTAGTGGTAGGGGTGAAATAGTCCCCGGTTACCGGTTGAAAGATACCGATGGTAGTTACCAGTTGAAAGATACCGATGACAGTTACCGGTTGAAAGATACCGATGGCAGATACCGGTTGAAAGATACAGATGATAGTTACCGGTTGAAAGATACTGATGGTAGTTACCGGTTGAAAGATACCGAGGATATTATATGGTATGCGGTATGATGGGGTAACTCACTAAGCTTTGTGCTTACAGTTTTTGGTTGTGGTTCCAGGTACCTCTTCGTCGAAGGGGAAGGAGCCGGCGGTGTAGCAGCACATCACACACATGACTTCCGCATGGAGTTTTCTAGGATTGTACTCTAATTTTTATTACTTTCGATGATATGGTTTTTACACACGTTGTTATGGCTTTTATAATTTGATATGACATTGGCAATGTTTGGTAAACTATGTTATGAATTACTTAATTAAAAATGAAATTTTTGGCCTCAATTTTTGGGATGTTACAGGCTTAATGGGTCACCTCATCCAATTTATTTGGCTATAACAAAACCTATTTGACTGACGAGACAGAATAAACATTCGAGTATCAATTAGACTAACAGCTACCTGGAAAGAGAAACTAACAAAAGTACTCCAATAAGGCTATGAGGTATGTTCACAATTCGTTTACGGGTGAAGACGATTCCACTTCTTCATATACCATTTCACAAAAAACCAATTATACCTTTGGGGATGGTGTTCACTTATGAAGAACCAATGAAGAAGATAAAGAGAATGAAAAGGAATAGAGAGATACATACAAAGGAATTGGTGCACGTTCATGATAGCCACCACTCCAAAAGATAACTACTAGGTCTTGGGGTGGTGTTCACTAGTGAACATCTCCTCCACATAGGATACATATAGGATTGTTACGCGAGAAATGCATCCATACGTCAACACCTAGGGAGGGAAATTACCAAAAGATGACCACTGACTACATAACATAAGTTTCGCCACATCATAAATACCAGTTGCAAATAAATATTATTGTGATTTATCCTCGTAATAATCAGGACCCTTTTTCTAATATGTGGTAGGATCCAACATCACCAAATAATAAAAGAATATATATATATATATATATATATATATATATATATATATATATATATATATATATATATACGTCTGCAAAATATTTGTCCATCCATATTATAACCTAGCCCTATGTGTGTGTGTCTATTTGTGTGTGTATGTGTGTATATATATATATATATATATATATATACACACACACACACATAGGGCTAGGTTGTAATATGGATGGACAACTATTTTGCAGACGTGTTGACAGTGCTATTCTATGAAAATTACTAAGATAATAGTTTGTTTAGTAATTTCATTATGTTCAGTCTTATATAACTATCGTCATTTTAATGCATTCTCACTCATTTTTATTCATTCTTGTCCGTACACATCGGTTTTACCTCATTTCATTCTTACAGAATACGACTCAATAAAAATTATGACAACATTCTGACAAAATGAGAATAATAAAAAAATCTATAATAACCTTATAGACGATTTAATTAGTAAGAATGTATGAGAATCACAATAGTTATGTAATATTAAACGTATTTATATTATTAAACAACATATTTTCTGTATCATTCTCACAGAATAACACTGTCAACACGTCCGCACAATAGATATCAATCCATATTTGAACCTAACACACACGCACACACTCCTTCTCTCTCTCTCTCTCTCTCTCTATATATATATATATATATATATATATATATATGAATATTTGGCTGTCATGTATGTAAGATTGTATATAAAACCCAATAAAATTATATATTTTCAACAAAAATTCATTTGAACTTCTTTAGAAATCAATTAAATTTCGTTAAAATCATTATAACAGTTTATAATAACCCTATAAACAACCAGAAAGTAATATCTACCACCTTGTTTGGTTGAAAACGCCGACATACTGGATTGATATATATATATATATATATATATATATATATATATATATATATAATATATATATATATATATATATATATATATATATATATATGTATATATAGGAACGTTCAATCGAGAACATTTCTTATCGCGAGAACAAACTTGAACCACACAATTTTTTTAATTAAAATTATAAAATAATATTCATATAAATCAAAAAATAGTTACAAACAATTAAAAAATCCACTAACTACCACCCACCCACCACCATCCGCTACCAAAAAAACACCAATTTTTTTTAAAAAGTGCATTTAGAAAAAAATCTACAATTTTTTTGAAAACAATTGCAAGTTTTTTAAAGAAGCTACACTTCAAAAAAAAAACTGCACTTTAAAAAAAAAAAAAAAAAAAAAAAAAAAAAAAAACAACATCTAGAAAGAAACTGAAAATTTTTCAAAATAATTGCATTCTTTTTTGTAAATAATAAATTTTTAGGTGTATATATGCATATTTTTCCAAATGCATATATTCATATTTCTTATACTACAATATTCGTATGTAAATAATAAAAAATCTCATTTTTATTAATTAATCTATAAATATAATAATATAAGTATTTTATTCGATACAAAATAAAATATAATAAATAAAAAATGCTACAAATTTCAAAGCGTTTTCTTGTATTCGTGTCAATATTTACTTATTTTATTCAATTTATCATTTTTCAGCTCTTCAATATTAACCACAATTTCTTCCAAATTGATTGATCCAAGAACACTCACAAAAATACATATATGATTTTCATGTGATTAACATATGAATCACATGCAACTCACATATGAATCACATTTACATATGGCATCATATGTGAATCACATGCGGTTTACAAGTGAATCACATGTGATATACATGTGAATCACATGTGATTTACATGTGAATCAAATGTGATTTACATGTGAATCAAATGTGATTAGTATGTGAATTAGATGTGATTTTCATGTGAATAACATATGAATGTGTACATATATATGTAATTCATACATAATTCACTTGTGATTTACATGTGAATCACATATTATTCCTATATGATTTACATATGATTAATATGTGAATCATATGTGATTTACATGTGAATCACATATGGTTTACATGAGAATCACATGTGATTTACATGTGAATGACATGTAAATATATGATTTACATATAATTCCTTGCCATAGGTTCCGCTTAATAGTTGATTGAACTCGTATAGAAAAACAACATGAAAAACTAACCAAAAAGCACCGTGAAGAGAGCGATGGTAATGATTGTTTGTTGAAGGTAGCAGCACATGGTGGCGGGGCGTAGGTATGGGTTGGGTTTCCAGTAACAAGCGGATGTTGATATAAGTAGAAAAATAAATCATCCTCAGATCCAACCTCTTCGAGCTTCTCTTCGAATTAGTATGATACCAGATCTAGGTCTTAAGGTAGCTGAAACTTGACCTTTCTCCTACTCTTCGATCAAATAGAGAGAGGCGGAGGGAGATGGAGGAACGAGTAGTCAATGAAATGAGGCCAGAAAACCTTTTCCGATGGGGATGAGAGAGGAAAATAAGTGGTGAACAATCACATCTGTAGATAATGAAGAGGCTGCAAATATTGAATATATAACCTAAAAACAAACTTTTTCCACGAAAGGAACAATGATTTCTTGTGGCTCCTTTCTCCAGCGAAGCTTTCATCTCCAGCGAAGCAGGATATTTAAATCCTCTATATCACACTCATTTGTACTAGCAAATAAATATCATTCCTTATCATTTTGTCATCTCCAACCAAAGTTCAACAATCTATCATTGTCGCTGGTAGTTGTGAGCTACTGACCTGGTGGCTGTGAACACTAGATCTGGTCTTCTTGAACTTCAATCCAAATATGTTGAAAGTAGATATGGGAGGCGGTTTAGGGGAGAAAAAGAGGTGAAGCGGATTCGTAGAGAGTGGAGAAATAAGATTATGGCGGTGGTGCAGTCGATCCGGCTGCCGGTGGCGACCCGGTAACGACAGCGGCTCGATATCCGGCTATTGTCCGGTTGTTCTTTGGTGGAGAAACTTAACATTATAGAGTGTGATAAATTAATACAGTGGCAGATTGTCGCCTGTGTTGCTGGAATTTGTTCTCAAATGTTCTCAATATAAAAAATGTTCTCATTTGAACATACCTCTTTCTCTCTCTCTCTCTCTCTCTCTCTTTATATATCTATATCTATATATATATATATATATATATATAGAGAGAGAGAGAGAGAGAAAGAGAGAGAGCTAGGTTCACATGTTTCTAGCAACTATTGTGTGCATGTATGCACCAATGAGAATTCAAGAAAAAAATAAATCATGAATGTAAAAAAAGGGTAGATGAGTCATTTTGTTTTTATAAACCAAAAATATATTCTTATATATTTGGTATATCCCTTAAATCATGTCTACTATTATTTTACTTATTTCAAACCATCATCTCCACAACCCTAATGCAAATCACCGACCTCTTCACTCTTCTCCTCTCTATCTCGGTAGAATCTGTTGGTCGGCATGTGGGCATCCGACGGGAGAACTACGAAATTCATGCAAATAAAGCAGATGTGGAATATATGAGACTGTTGGGATTCATGAGATGGAGAACTACGAAATATTACAGCAGATTGGGAAGGGTTCCTTTGATTCTGCTTTACTTGTGAGGCATAAACGTGAATCTTCCCTTCTGGAGGTTTCTATTCCCTTCATATATTGAATAAGTAGAACAATACTTTTGAACCTTGTGGTATTCATTCTAAATCAAATATGTTGCTGGAAATTATGTTTATAGGTAAACTATTGCAAGTAAATCAAATATGGTTTTTGGCTTGTTTGATGATAATGTCTAACAAGTGTTTATTGAAATGCCTGAAAGAGAATCTAAAGAATTTAACCTTGTGGTATGCATCTCTGTAAAATCGATTATGTAAAGTCGATTTCTGAAATAGTGATGATTTTAATTTTCAAAATACCGAACAAATTGGTATATTGAATTGGTTTAATTTTTGTTGGAATGGAGTTTTAAAATACCGTTAGATCTCCCCCTGATGTGCAACTGGTTCTTGCACATAATGAGGAGGCATCCTCAGCATTCGAACTTGTAATATTAATCTTGATAACCAACCAAACCTCCAATGATTCATGTTTTTGATTTTTTTTTTCTTGTATTTATGTTAAATTTTTATTCTTTATTTTGTCTAGAGAGGATGAAATGTATGACACTTTTTGGATTTTTAGGGTTTAATGGTAAGCTCAAACACCTCAAAAGGGATTTTTTTTTTCTTTTTCTTAAAGAAGTGTGTTTGCCACATTTTTGTATGTAAGCTATGAGTTGTAATTGTTATAATTTGAAGTAATTAAGAGGACTAAGATGTTTAGTTCAGGGAAAATGTACATTTGATTAGAATGATGTTTTCACGATGAACATGACTTGTTGTTTATTAGTTTATAAAATTGTGAAAGTATTTATATGGTGGATTCTTGCTTTTTGTGTATTCTAACAAATAGTATTACGCCAGAATGTATATAACAATAATATTCTTTCAAAAGGGTTAAACTGACATTCTGTCAGAATTTGCATGAAATGATTAAACTAGGGATTTTTTTTCATATCAGAATGCGCAAACACATGTTCATTCTATGAAAATATAAATATTACATAAAACATATGTTGCTAGTAATTCTTCCAGAATACATTTATACATGCTTTAGAATGTTTATTCATTTATATTTCACATGTTTTGTTCGTTAGGTATATTCTTGATAATACAAATTCTTTAAGAATATTCAAAACCATTATGCAAGAATAGTGTATTTTGTAAGAATATTATTGTTGTATTCTGATAGAATTGTAGTTAATTATTTATATGTTTAATGTGAAGTTGTTACATGTGTATCACTACAAAATATTTGGCAATGAATTTGTGATAGGAATGGCTTGAAGAATGGCTTGAAGACCTAATAGGAAAGGCTTGAAGAATGAATCAAAGAAAGATCACACTCATTGTTTAAGAAAGTTGTTATTTTTTAAGAATTACACTTGTTATTCTTTCAGAATGTTGTTATTATTCAATGAATCATAATCATACAATGTAATTATTTGATATATTATTAGTTCAAGAATCGATTTTGTGTATTCTTTCATAAAGTTGTTATTATTCAATGAATCGATTTTGTGCATTCTAACAAATTGTTATTCTGAAAGAATATAGCATTCTAACAAAATGTTATTCTGGCAGAATAAATTCGATTATTATAAAAAATACTTTAGAATTAATATTGAATTACTTTAAAAAAAACAGATTTTTAAAAGTAGGAGAATTAATTATCCCTAAATTTCTGAAAATTTCCTTTTTTAAATATATTTCATTGTCCAAAATACCCTTATGCTGAAATTTGTGTGATTAAATTGATTATTTTTAATTAGTTAACAAATATAAAACCCTTACTTAAATTACCTCAAATGATTGGCTCAGAATCAATTTCACAAGCACACAATACTTATAAAAACAAAATAACCTAAGCCTATATATATATATATATATATATATATATATATATATATATATATATATATATATATCATTACTATATATAAAAGCCCTTTTATTATGGTGCCGCCTACAACAATTTAACAGGGTTTATTATACAACACGTCACCACCACTCTGAAAGACGCCATCGACATTGACATCGATTCATAGAGACTCATGTGTCAAAGTGTCATATCCTCTCTATATATCGTCCACCCTTTCAACATTTATCTACCAATTCCCGTTCTCCATTCCATAATTTCGGCTTTGGTTGCAAGAAAATCTCTGACAACAATCCTCCATAGAAAAAAAAACCCTAATTAGCGACGGTGGTTGGGGTCGAATTCGTGTTGATATAGATTATTTCAATGAACGCATCAGTTACATTTCTGGTTTCGTTCCATGCCATCGCTTCCCATTCCTGATCAGTCTCCTTTTCTCATATTCCATCTCATTCACACATACAGCGAGTGATGTGGTAATTTGATTTATTCATAAATTCCCTTTTCAATTTTTGCTATTTGTTGTACGTGTTATGGTTTATTTTCTTCCCTTCTGTAAACTTAGGGTTTGATTTGAAGCCCTATTTGGTCCATGATTTTAACTTCTAATTGTTCACGTTATCGTTTCTGGTTTGAAAGTTTTCAAGATGGTTTTGGAAATCAGAGACCTGGTGGTTGCGAGAACTTCTCTGCAATCTCAAAATTCATCAAATATCACATCCTTTTGCGTCCTTGTTGATTTCATTGATGAGTTGGGGTTGAACGCCAACTTCGATGACTTGCTGATTTCTTCTCTCTCTAATAGTTTACGTTCTGCAGCAGTGGCAAAGATGTAGACAATGAAGTACTGATCAATGGGTTTAGCAATAATTCATGCCCCTCTTATTTCCATGAGTTGGGGTGTCAAGGTGAGTTTTTTTCTTTTCCATTTCAATAATTTTTTGCTTTCTTCTTCATTTACAGCAAGTTAAAAATTTGGATACGAAATTGATAGATGATTTTGTTGATGAAGCCGACATTTCTTCAAACCTCCATTTCTTCAACATCTCACGATTCATGTATGGATCATCCGTTTCTGGTTTGTATTCTCCCCTTTCCACCCTGAATATTTCTAGATTATTGTTTATCTAGATTGCTTTTCATGAGGATTTAATAAATATTTATTCATAAACAATTGTGATAGTAACATTTTTCATCCTTTAATCACATTTTGATTTTGTTTGGTAACTTTTATAACTCTTTATGATATCAATTTCGTTCAGGTATTGGCTGGAATCATGAATTGTTCTTGTGAATCATTTGTAGTTCACCTGCTTCTGAAAATGTTTCTGTCAAGCAAATCACAGCTAACAAGTTTTCTTGAATGCTTATCTTTGATAATTTATTATTGTTTACTACTTCTGTTTTACGATAAAGTGATGAAAGTAGGTTGTGCTTCAATGTATTCGGCTTTTATATTTTATTTTGTTGTTTTTGGGTGGTTAAGTTGATTATAATTGTCCTGAAACCATCGTTTTTGATAGTGCCAAATTGTGTGAATATGTTGCCAAATATCCTGTTTTTGATAGTGCCAAATTCTGTCCTGAAGTTAGTGAGCACATTCTTTTTTTATGATCTCAAATTGAGTTAATGGGATGAAATTATTTGTGCTAACATATCACTAAAATTTATTATTTTATACAGACTGAAAAATATCTTGAAGAAAGGTGCTACAAGATGTATGGTAAGTTGATTGTTTGCATGTGCAAGGAACAAACGAAAGTTGGTACTTTTTTGTTTTTGTGAGTTATATTTAAGCGATGCCCCTTTTTAACTTAATTAAAAAAGAATGACTTAATTAAGTCCTAACTTTGTACAAATTTGGCCTCATTTATGGTGTTATCTTTTGCCAACTTTTCAAGGCATATGTTGCTACAAACTTGCTGAATGTTTCTATTGAACTTTTGGATGATCCTAATTAAACTAGATATGGTTCAGATATTTGGATGCCAAACCATAACTTGATTCAGACATTGCAGAAATATAATGTGAACATATCATACCGATTCGACTTAAAGTTGAAATATGTAGAAACCTATTGACTCATATGTGTCTACAAGAAACTCTATATTCTCATGTTTTTTTTTACTTTCCTGTAATGATGTTTATTTCGTTGGATTATGGCCTTAATTGGATCTTAAACACATTATGTAACGACTATTATGCAAAAATTAGAAAATCTAACTTTCATTTTTTCGTTGATAAAAACAATATACTTCCATTTTTTTTATTTATGCTTATAGTCAGAAAATCCGAACATTTAAGCATTCAACCCAATAAAAAGTGTTTTGTGGCCAAAGTTACCCTATTTGAAATTTCAAGTTTTTTAATTCAAGTTAGACTAGAATCATTCAGGTTGTATTATATTCTAAGCCGAAATTTTCATGGGAAATGGAATTTTAGGCGACTAAATTGATCTTATCTAACATCATCCGAGAATGAATCTATGTAGTCTTGAAGCAACAACTCGAAATGGGTCCTATTTATTCTCATTTAGTGATAAAGTTTAGTCCCTGTGTAGTTATTCAATTATGATTAGTCATAGGGTTGGTACCCATTCATGTCAATGGGACAAAAATTGCAAATTTTTTGTCCACCATTGTTTTTTTATCATCTTTGTGGCCTATAATTCTGATTGTTAATTTGCATGAGTAGAAGTTGCAGACTCTGCAGCACCTCTGCTTCCAATTGAACCAAATCATGAGGATGAGGCAATAGAAACAAACGAGTAGAATCTGCTACCAATTGTCATAAACAAAAAGACGAAATCAAAATTAAATGATAGACAGAAAATGGAGGGTCCCACTTTGCTAAACGGAAAAAGTCCAAAACCACAACATGTAGTTTTATTTCCTAACCCATAATAGCAATATACTTTCATTTTTGAAGTCTAATGCTATAATAGAAAAAAGTAAGAGCAGGATGATATAACATGTCAATGAAATTTCATGTCTTTACCCGTATTAGCAACATACACAGACTTGTTTCTTAACTAATAATAGCATTGTACTTGGAATTTCGTACCTATAATAGCAATGTACTTATATTTCTTCAAAGATTTAGACAATGATGAAGGAAATAACCAAATCACCTTTCATGGGCCGTGCTAAGCACGGCCCTCAAGAATGCCTAGTATATATATATATATATATATATATATATATATATATATAGGGTTGAGATCGGTTGAGAACTCAAAGTGTCCTGAGAACCTGAGAACTAAAAGTGGAGCGTTGAATTAAAAGTAATTCGTTAAGGACATGATTGTCATCTTACCAATCTCATTTAATGTTTAATTTTTTGTGTTATTTAATATATTAATATAAATGTCTAAAAATTAAAAAAAAAATAACTCAAAATTTTAGATTTTTTTTTTAAAATAAATTTTGATTTTTTTAAAAAATGAAGATTTTTTTAAAAAATGAAGATTTTTTAATTTTTTTTCAAAAAAAAACATGAATTTTTCAAAAAAAATGAAAAAAATATTTTTTTTAAAAAATGCATCTTTTTTTGAAAAAAAACTACATTTTTTCTATAAAAAAACTGTATTTTTTTTTCAAAAAAATTGCATTTTTTTTTCAGAAAAACTGCATTTTTTTTCAGAAAAACTGCATTTAAAAAAAAACTATGGTTTTTATAAAAAAGTGCAATTTTTTTCAAAACTGCAATTTTTAACGAAAAAATAAACATTTTAGGTGCATATATTCATATTTTTTCAAATGCGTATATACATATTTCTTATACTATAATATTCATAAATAAATTATAAAAAATCTCATTTTTATTAATCAATCTATAAACATAATACAATTATTTTATTAGATACAAAATAAAATATAAAAAACTACAGAGATTCACGGTGTTATGATTTCTTCATATCAAGATTTCTATATTTTCTTCAATTTATCACTTATCACATCTTCAATATTTTCAACAAAATCTTCAAAACCTACAAGAAATTTTTTTTAAAAATGATTAATCCAAGAACACTCAGAAAAATGCACAAGTATATATCATGTAAGATTGACATGTGATTATATCATGTAAGATTCAAATGTGATTATATAATGTGATATTCACATGTGATTGTATCTTTTAAGATTCAAATGTGAAATTCACAAGACAAAAAAAATAATTAACAAATACCACTCACACAAAATGCATGTGTGCATATTGACGTAATTCATATGTGATTCACTAGTGATTTACATGTGAATCACATGTAATTAATATGTTATTAACTTGTGATTTACATGTGAATCACATGTAATTGATATGTGATTCACTTGTGATTTACATGTGATTAATATGTGAATTACATGTAATTTATATGTGAATCATATATGAATTACATGTGATTTACATGTGAATCACATGTAATTCATATGTGATTCACTTGTGATTTACATGTAAATCACAAGTGAATCATATGTGAATTACATGTAATTCATATGTGAATCACTTGTGATTTACATGTGAATCACACGTAATTCATATGTGAATTACATGTGATTTACATATGAATCATGTGTGAATTACATGTTATTTACATGTGAATCACATGTAATTCTTATGTGATTTACATGTGAATCACATGTAATTCATAATTACATGTGATTTACTTATAACCATCACCCCATGATTCAGACAAATACAAAAATTCAATAAAATTCAAACATCAACCATTATCAATTATGATTGACATGATAGAAGAGTTGTTGGATGACACTTTGAATCATATCCACATGGAGATCCTTGTTCTTCTTCCATTTTTATAGTTGAGTTCTCATGCATATATCATTATATATTGCACTACTTCCCGTGAATGCAATCTGTAAAACATGCTTCCTTCCATGCATCTCCAAAGGCCTGTTATGTAACATACATGAAAATAAAAAGAATCCCTTTAATGAATCCATCAATACACTCAAGAAAGACTATATATGTATATTCACCTTTGTGTCATCAGAAACTCCATCTCCAACAGCACCAAAGCTATCAACATTCATAAGAACCCTGACACCACTTTCATCACCTGACCATGATGGCAAGAGATAGAGAAAGAAAATAAATAAATACAAGAGTGCTCATGATTTTGTTGTTGTTTGTTTAGATTAAATCATGTTTTGAGTCACCCAATAAGCCTCAAAACAATCTTTCAAAGTCCTTCTATGAGAATTGGTGGTGGAAGAAATCCAAGTTCCTATTTGTGCAACCTACTTTGTTTTCCACCAAATATTTTGTACCTTGATGAGTGGGTTGTGAGTGGGATTGATTTTTTTATTGTTTGACATGCCACGTCTGTTAAGAGGCTAATTTTTACCCTTATGGGTGTTCTTAGTGATGGCTTAATGTGTTAAGTGGTCAAAAGCCTTTGAAATCCAAAGCTGGAAAATTCAGCAAAAATTACAAATATGTCCCTATATTGGAAAAATTATAGAAAAATCACTAAGAATTAAATTAATGATCTGTAAAATTTCAAAGTTTCCATTTTGAATCTAGTTTATCATATAAAAATCATATTCACCAGCTGGTCAGAATTTAGCTGCATTGATAGGCAGTTTTGTAAAAATCATATAAAATTGTAGAAAAATCGTTTGCACCTTCAAAAGTACATTTTGAAAAGATAAAAGTCTGAACTTCTGGAATATGAAATAAGAACGGAAGTTATACAAGTTTCAAGTGTGCTAAAACAACTTTAAACAATGGTTGTTTTCGGTCCATTTAGCTCATGATTTATAAGTTGTGAATACTGTTTTTTGATGTATAGAAATAAAATGAAGACGTGATATTTTAATTTATATGTATTAATTAATTAATACATATAAATCAAATGGCTGAACCAATAAAGCCAATTGCATGCCAGATGTGTTTAAAAGATCTGAAGTGCAAGGAATCTAAACAAACAACAAAAAAATCAATCTTACATTAAAACATTTCACAAGAAAAGTAGATGAAAATGAAAGACATTAAGACAACATGTATCACCTGATTAATGGTGCACCTCATGTACCTAGGGCTGCAATTTCCAGTATCCTTTTAATTAAAATCACTTGTAGCAGGCTTCAATATCAGACAAAAATAAGAATATAAGATTAAATCAATTGAATTCAAGCATAAATGAGATTTAGAGAAGTTATGAAAACATTATCCGTATATTTTTAAACAAAATGTTTGCTTCCAAATGTTTTTTTAAATAAGTTAACTAACCTAAAAATTATCACATTTTGGATATAGCGTATGATCTGGTTGATAACTCTGCATCCATTAAGACTCTGAACCATCTGTTTGTCTGCATTCTGCGGTATTGAATCCTGAGAAATATCCAAATCCTATAAAATGGAGTTCATTAGTAAAGTAACCAACTAGTTTTTAGTAACAGATGGAGATGAAAGAAAGATAGGAAAGTTTAGTAACTTCAGGTATGACCCAAAGTGAAAGTTTTGCATAGAGAAGATATATAGATACACCATTCAACTTGAATTTCATCATAGGAACGTGAGCCTCAGGTACAAGATGAAGTTCTATGACATCATGCATATTTGAGAGCATTCTTTTTAATTAAGATGTTCTCTACCTAATTGTTGTGTTTATATCTATAAGAAGTATAAGAAGTATGGTGAAATTGTAATGTTTTTATAACTTGGATGGTCATTTAATTCAAATATCATTTGTAAACATATGAAAACTTGAATACAAATAAATCATAAAAATCTGCAGTGTGTTCAACTATGAGAAATCATAAAAATCTCAAATTCTATTATGTCAAAAATCCATAAATTAACCAAATATTTTCCAACAATCAAGAACAAAAATGACATGTAACTTAGTTTACAAACAAACGGACCAAAAAAAGAATAATAAAAAAAATAAAAAGATATCTGGCCCGACTAACCGACAACCAAAGCAGATGTAAGATCTTGAACTTTAAGTCTGCCATTTCCTCTCTGTTACAAACACATCACATAATCAGCACATAAACAACATAAATGGAACCTAATAAATGAACATGATGAAGAGTCTGAAATGAGTGTTCCTGATCCTGACTTTCACAATTTTGATTCAGATGGAATGGAAAATTCATTTCAAGATTACCACGTGTGGTTTGCATACTATGATGATGGCATGCCACGATTATATGCATTGATTCAAATGAAAATGAATCAAAATCAAAGAATTCCAGCCACACAATGTTACAGAAAACCTAGTTAAATCCACACATTGTTATAGAAATCTTAGTTAAATCAACCAAATATGAGAGTATCAGTTTAGATGAAAGAACAAAGATAATTCTACAGATGATCTAACACCCAAAAAATTCAAGCCAATTTAAAACTTTTCAAAAACATTTAAAATACCAATAATTATTACAAAAAGGTTTCCAAACTGTTTCATATCAGAGTTCCCAGAAATCATAAACATAAACAGAGGAAAGTGTACGGTCACGCCTTCGCCTTCCCGCGGTCATCCGCCAAACCTGAAACAATAACCGATAAATGTAAGCTCGAAGGCTTAGTGAGTTACCCCCAAAATACCAACTTCATAATACTATAACCATATCATATATCAAATGCAGAACAACCATGCATCTCGAGTCTACGGTGTGGCTGGTGAGTCCGCACCAGGCCTTCAGTCCACCTGGTCCACTCCCTGAGTCTATAGTACGACTGGACCACCCGCACCGGGCCTTCAGACTATCTGGTCCACTCTCCGAGCCTCTGCACGTCTGGATCGCCCTCGTGGGGCCTTAAGCCTATCCGGACTGCTCGCCGGGCCTTCAGTCTGACAATGTACCCTTCTGGGTCTACAGTCTATCCGGTCCGCCCTAGGTATGTTGGCCTACAGCACAAAGCAGGACCCGCCTCAACCCAACCCCAAACAAACAACCATGTGCACATATAACAGATAATCACATAACAGTACATAGACAAAACAACCGATCTAACAGATCATATAGCATAGCAACCTTCTAACCAGGATACCGACCTAAACCAGGTCACTAACAATATACCATCCTACATACCAGGATATCGACCTAAACCAGGTCACTAATAATATACCATCCTATATACCAGGATACCGACATAAACCAGGTCACTAACAATATACCATCCTATATACCAGGATACCAACCTAAACCAGGTCACTAACATAATACCGTCCTAATTACCAGGACGTCGATCTAACAGATCAATAAACATATTAAACCAATACAAGTGTATGATCCGAGAAAGGGTCATCCTTAGTGTCGTAGACCCTATTAATATAGTGAGGATAACTCACCTTGCAATGTCGAACTGAACCACAAAAATCACGCTCTTGAAACACTGCCCCAAACTCCAACACCTATAACCATCAATGATCCAATTCATAAATATTCGCGTACCAATATACTCAAAAGTCAAAAAACAGTCAACCCTTGGTCAAAGTCAAAGTCAACTATCAAGGTTAACAGTCCATGTTGACCTCAACTCGTCGAGTGCCCTTGGCAACTCGTTGAGTTCCTCATAATACTTGCCTGCTCGCCGAGTCACCAAAGTGACTCGTCGAGTTCCCACGGTTCGCGACTGAAACTCAATGGCCACTCGCCGAGCTTCTCTCTTGCAACTCGACAAGTCTACGTGCATCTAATGACGGGGAAAACTCTAACGGACTCACCGAGCCATCCTACTGACTCGTCGAGTTTTATGCAATCTTCATGGGACTCGCCGAGTTGTTCTTCCAACTCGTCGAGTTCATGCCTATGTTCATGTGACTCGCTGAGTCCCTACAGTCCTTCATCCATACAGAGGCTTTTTAAGCCATGCAATGACTCCAGCTTACAGATCCATCCTCTCAATTCTTGATTCTCACGTAAAGTTGCAAACTTTACGTGAATACAAAGTGCTAATGGCCCAAATCAAGCTAGGGCTAGGGTTTAAGACAAGAATGCTTCACAACCAATCCCAAGGGTTGATACTTTATTACCTCTTGGACCAAGACAAGTCTAGATCTGAAGCTGCAACCACAGATCTGGACTCAATACCCGAAATAGATCCTAAACATGCTAAAATGGCCCCAAATCTCATTCATGAGTAGTTCTAAATGAAATAGAGTCAAGGTATCAACTTGTTACCTTCAAACTGATGCCTACAGCAAAAGAGTCTAATCCTCCAGCTCTTCTATGATCAAATCCTCCTAGCCTTCTTCTTACAATTGCTTCAAAGCACACTTTCTCCCTCCTTTCACTCACAAATGGGGCTTGGGTCGTTTAGGGTTGCTTCTGGCCGTCAAGAGCTAGTAAGGGGGGCTGAGGTGAGGACATAAGATCCTTTAAATAGGGTGCAAACCATAAATTTTAGGGTTTTCTCTTTCCAGAACAAACTCGCCTAGTCCAGCCGCCGACTCGCCGAGTTGGTCACTTAATACGTGCCCAACACCCGCTCCGACTCGACAAGTTAAGACACCTACCCGTCGATTCTGCTCCTTTATTTACACCTAGCACTCCTGAACTCCTACTTCTAAACTTGGGATGTTACAGATGAATTGATTTCATACCTAATTAAAAACTGAATAATACAAGTAGATAAGGATTAATGATACCTGATGATCGAAGATGAGTGAATTGACGAAGCAACTTTGATTAGATAATTTTGCCACTACTATTCTGAATCTACTGCAATCAGTAAGGAATGAGAGACATTGATTATGTTTTAGGTCAAATCAACGATTCAGGATTATGGAGGAGCAAATGCAATGTTGGTAGACTCTGGCGATTGAAGACGATGGTGAGAATGGTGCGACGACTGAAGAAAACCATTTCTATTCCAGATATACGGTGGTAGATAACCAATCAGAGATATAACAAGTGTTTTAGGGAAAATCAATGACAATGATACAATTGGTGATTCACAGGAGTGTGGAGGAGCAAAGGTGGATGTGATACCCCGGCGACTGAAGACAACAATAAGAACACGACGAGATTCGACGATTTCATCTCAAAATCTGGGATGAAGAGGTCAGATTTAACGATTTCATCTCAAAATCTGGGATGAAGATGAACATGGGGGAAAGAGAATGACGATGAGAGAGAGTTGTATTTTCAAAATTAATTTTGATTAATCATTATGTATGTTAATTTTTATCCCTAAACTACCCTTGTAAGTTATTGTAAAAACACAATGTGACCATTGAAATTGTTAATAATTACAAACATGTCATGTTTGATCTAGGCCATTAAAAGTTTTGATCTAAGGTTCTAGGGATGTCAAAAAGTCCCGTGGGACCCCGTTCCCGTGGGGGCCCCGTCCCGTTTGGGGGATTTTTTTAAAAAAAAATCGGGGGCGGGGACAGGGGCGGGGGCAAGGTTAACCCCCGTTTTAATTTCGGGGGCAGGGGCGGAGGTAGGCAATCCCGTCCCGAAATCCCCATGGGGACCCCGTTAATAAATTACACATATATTTACATATATTAATTATATAAATATAATAAACAATAACATGATTTTGAGCTTCCAAAATTCATCAAAAAAACATGTTTTTAAGTTGTTAGCATAATTTTTTTAAAATGCCATAACTTTTTTATTTTTAACATATAAAATTCCACTATAAATAATTATTTTTTATCTAAAAAATAGCTTCTTTTAGCCTAAATAACAACTTCTTTTAGCAAAAAAAAAAAGTAGCCCAAAATCAATCGGGGGCAGGGGAGGGGGTAATAAAGGGGATTCGGGGGCGGGGTTAGGAAGGCTGAACATTCCGGGGGCGGGGGCGGGGCGGGGGAACGGGAAAATTTCGGGGGCGGGGGCGGGAGATGCACTCCCCGCCCCGTTTGCCCCGTTGACATCCCTATAAGGTTCTACTTTTAGTTCTCGGGTTCTCGGAAAACTTTAGGTTCTCAAATGATCCTTCCTCTCTCTCTCTCTCTCTCTCTCTCTCTCTCTATATATATATATATATATATATATATATATATATATATATATATATATATATATATATATATATATATATATGGGGTTTTTAATAAAGAAAAAGAAAATAATTCATTATTATAGGTAATATATACACAACTCGATATTCAAAATATCAATCGACATTAATTCCAAACGTAAGTTCTAATGGATTTAATTACAACATGTCTTCGGTTGATTTTCTTGGAGATGGAGTAAACAAAGTTTTTAGAAACGGGATTCTAAGAAATATAAGAAATGAAAAACAAGAATTGAAAGAACTCGAAAATGTGAAAGGCGAATATCTTTACGGAGTTAGTTTTAAATCTAAACTACTTGGTTTTTAATAGTTCTATGTCTAATGTTACAGCAACATATTCATTTTCGCATATATATATATATATATATATATATATATATATATATATATATATATATATATATATATATATATATATATATATATATATATATATATGTTCAGGTTCATTTGAGACCATTCTAATTTTGTGAGACCGTGAGACTAAATCTGAAAATAATTTTAAATTGCAAAATAAATGGAAAAATCCAAAAAAAAAAAAATTTAAATATTATTTTCCGAACTTGAATTAATTACAAAAAAATAAAAAAAATCCCGTATTTTTTTTAAAAATACGTGAAATATTCTAAATAAAATATTACACTGACATATTCTAAAAAATAATTTTAAAATACAAAATAAATAGAAAAATCTAAAAATTCTTTTTTTAAATATTATTTTCGGAACTTGAATTAACTAAAAAAAATTAAAAAAAATCCCATATTTTCTGAAAAATACGTGAAATATTCTAAATATAATATTAGACTGTACATATTCTAAAAATAATTTTAAAATGCAAATTAAATGGAAAAATCAAAAAATTCTTTTTTTAAATATTATTTTCGGAACTTGAATTAACTAAAAAAAATTTAAAAAAAGTAAAATAAAATAAAAAATGCGTCTCACGGTCTCACAAAATTAGGCCGTCTCACATGAACCTAACCCTATATATATATATATATATATATATATATATATATATATATATATATATATATATATATATATATATATATATATATATATATATATATATATGGGGAAAGTGAATATACCCTTAAGGGTATATAAGCTTAGGTACCCAAACTCATTATACTATGTCGTTTTGTATTATATATATATATATATATATATATATATATATATATATATATATATATATATATATATATATATAGGGCGAGGTTCAAAAGAGAATCATAATTAACCAACGAACCAAGAAACCAATCTTTTTTTCAACCTTTAGAACTTATTTTTTTATAAAAATAAAAACTAAAAATACAAAAATTCATAACTTTTTATCCTTTTCCAATGATATAAAATTCGAATTTTTTTTACGTCAAATTCACAATGTGAATCTTTGAAAATTCACAACCTGAATCCGGATTCACACGGTGAATCTGAAAAATATTTTTCATATTCACAATGTTAATATATGAATTTAGATATTTTTAGATTTTTTTTTTCGATAAAGAATAAACTCTAGAAATTGAAAAAAAGATTTGGTTCCTTGAAGAACCAATATATATATATATATATATATATATATATATATATATATATATATATATATATATATGTTCAGGTTCTTTTGAGACCATGCTAATTTTGTGAGACCGTGACACCAAATCTAAAAATAATTTTAAATTACAAAATAAAAGGAAAAATCCAAAGATTCTTTTTTTAATTATTATTTTCGGAACTTTATTCACCTAAAAAAAATTAAAATAAATAAATAAATAATAAATAATTAGAATTACCGTTTTTTTTTTTGAAAAATACGTGAAATATTATAACAAAATATTACACTGTACATTTCTAATTTGATTTCTAGAATGTTTAAAGTATTCTACTACATTTACCATATATGTAGAATATTCTAAATATGCTACTAAAATACGTAAAAAATGTTTTTTTTGTATTTGTTTTTTATTTTTTTGGTATTTTTTTTTGGAAAATATATATTTCGAAAATAAGATTGGGAAAAAAATTCCAAAATTTTCAATTATTTTGCATTTGAAAAATGTTTTTTTTGTTTTATCTACTAAATGAGAGGCTAGGATTGCGTCTCACGCTCTCACAAAATTAAGTCGTCTACTAAATGAGAGGTTAGTATATATATATATATATATATATATATATATATATATATATATATATATATATACACACACACACACACTAGCCGTTTACCCGCGCAAAGCGACGGGTGCGGATCAACAAAATGACATAAAAAATTTGTTAAACAAAATGACGAACAGATAGAGATTTCTTATACCTGGAGGCTAGGATTAAACGTAAGACATTTTTGGGCTTATTCGATTTTAATATAAAGAAAAACAAAGGAGGAGGTAGTGGGCATGAGAGAGAACCAAGGTTTTACGGTCAATGGCAAGGCATTCATGATAGATGAATGCTAGATCGATGCGCCTCTTCCAGTTTATATCAAAATGTTTTATAACGTGTACATCGTATTAGACCGATTCAAATGGAT